>NC_137461.1:293947156-294472948 GCF_964235325.1 Thermobia domestica | reverse complement strand
GTACCCTTTGTACACTCCGCATCAAAAAAATTGCGACACCTAACGTCGTGCAGCTAGGCCACCCAATATAAACATTCTTATCCCATAATCGTGTCTGGTAGAGAGACTCCCTCCTTCTCCTCCTTTCTTCTCTCCCATACTAAAATTAGCTAACAACATGAACGCAATTCTAATTTCAAACTACACATGTATTAGTATCGATAAAATAAAATCACAAAACCGAGACGAAACAAGATTCATAAGTTGATTTAGGGAGAAACTGAAACACACATAATGAAAAATTGAAACCAATGGATGTCTATTACACAGAGGTTCAGAAATGAGGCAGAGAGAGACAGAGAGAGAGTAGAAAAGGGAGAACATATAAAAATGTGGAACTCTAAACTTAGTAAGAAAAGAACCTAACATTACAATGTTCCGTTACGAGAAATCCAACAAAAATATAGAAATAACGTTTGTTTTTATACATTTTTTCAGGACTATTCCAATATATAGAGGATGTTTGAAACATTAATTAAGTCACTTTCAAAAAGGATAATATACTCAATTTCCAGTAGAACTGTAGATCTCACACACACATCTAAGATGATGTCAACAGTTTAACACATGGTTTGTTCTCGCGTGTTTCGGTTGTAAATTCGGTAGTGTTCATTGGACGTACTGATGCAAACTACATTCTAATAGGTAGCGTAGGTCATATCTTCCATTCCAGACTACTAATGCAAAGTGAACAAAAAAAAAAAAAAAAAAAGAGAAAAGAAAAAGGAAGGAAGAAAGAAAGATAAAATTGAATGAGTGCTATTTTACTGGTAAATTTTTATCAGAAATATGGTATATTAAAAGCCCAAACCGTATCATAATGAAAAGTTACAAATGTTCAAATGGAAAATTGGATGTTCATTATAGATGTAGCAGACCTTGCATGTTTCAAATTTCAACGTGAATAAATCACATTGAATTATAAGATGGAAACAAATTTGTGCCGAACTAGTATAAATAAAATTTTGTTTTCAAATAACCAAAGACGTTGCCATTTTCTAGTCTTTTCCAAAGATTTATCTGTACCGAACATGCAGCATCACTTTCATCTCTTGCGAATATAACGTTGTAATTTGCACAGAAAGAATGAAAACGCTAGAGCTCAAACGGATCATAGTCTCAGTCGGATGATGTTGGTTAGCTTATGGACCACCACTGAGTCGAAGATTCAAACCCGTAGTGACCCGGTAATTCGACTGATACTCGATAACCCAGATGATAAAAAATATATTTTGCTTATTCCCATTCGTTTAAACAGCATTTCTTTCAGAGATGACCAGGACTGGAGATGTTATCCCCAGAGCACGAAAAACTCGACGCTGAAGTTGCCAGTTAATTACATTCTCCAGACCAGGTCTATCGGTCTCTTGCTCCGTTTTAACTTTGGAATACGCACACGCACATGAAGTGCGTGTGTACGTGAGAGAGAGGAGGGAGAAGTGAAAGATGGAACGATAGGATAGGGAAACATCAAGAAACAGAGAGAGAGAGAGAGAGAGAGAGAGAGAGAGACACGAATATAAATATGAAACATACTTATCATTACAGGGTGTGATGAAGAACGCACACACTGTTTATTCGAATTCTCGCCAGTGATGCTTTGTAAGTTCTCCAACAGAAGATAAATATCTGTTTGCAGCCATTATTTTATGCAAAAAAGTTATATTACCTTGTGGGGAATCGAACCCAGGTTTTCCGATTGGAAGTCTGTTACTTTACCACTACACCACTCAAACTTCGTTCAAGAAATGCTGTAATATTCCTTTCCGAGAACGATAACACGAAAACTGTTTACTGCAGATCAATGAAGTGTTTCGAATATCCTGGTAAATCCCTTGCCCTTTCCCAACTAACATTCGTAAATTGTCTGTATCATGATAAAGGTGTTTGCTTCCACATTCTTAAGCATTGCAAGTATAATATGAGAAATCGATTCTTTCTTGCTACTTTGTAAAAAATGCAAACTTGGCGTGAACAGGAGTCGAACCTATGCTGGACAGCTGTATTAATCGCAACTCCATTACGTTACCGCTACACTACCATGCCACCTGAAGCTAGACGTCAATTATTACTTACTTTAGCCTTGATTAATAAAACGATCAAGCTTCTTCCTGTAAGGTTATTTGCACCTAAGTGCACAATGAAATTCATTTATTCGACGACCTAGAGAGAAATTAGTACACACTAATAAAGAAAACCGCATTCAATCCAGAAAAAAAAATACAGAAATGAAATCATATTATGCAGTAATTTCGCCGTGCAAATTCAAAAGTACGCCAATAATAATAATAATAATAATAATAATAACCTATATTGTAAAATTGAAAGGGACTGTGACTTATAGTCTTCGACCACCCGACCGATCTCGATCAAATATTCTCATGTGGTTCGGATTCAACGTTAATCAGTAGGCCCACGTCTCATATAGCCTCGCTGCTGAACGGGACGTTAAACTCAAAATCAAATCAAAATCAACGTTAATCAGTAGGTCCACGTCTCACATAGCCTCGCTGTTGAAAGGGACGCTAAACTAAAATCAACTCAACTCGATCAAATATTCAACATTGATAATGCTCGTACCTGGGAGTATTTTTATCTATTCGTTTTGATGGTGTTACTTAAGGCAGAGGGAGGATGGAAAAATATAATAAAAATAAAGAAAACTTAATAAGTCTTGAATCAAACGACCGAACTGGATGAAAGTTTCAACATAGAATATGTTTGTGCAGTGGAATGCTTTTAATCATTTCACTTTGATGGTGGAATGTAGGGCAGGGGAGGACGGAGAGTTATACAAAAATCAATGTAAATTAAAATAAAAGTGACTATGTTAATGAGTTAATAAGTCTTGAACCACCGAACACATCTGCATCAAATTTTCAACATGGATGAAGTTCGTTCCTGGAGTGGTTTTCATTTTATCACTTTGACGGTAAAACTTAGGTGAGTGGAGGGAAGGGGAAAGATATATAAAAATAAATAAAACTTTATAAGTCTTGAACCACACGACCTTTCTCGATCAACTTTTTAACATAGATGAGGTTCGGGCCTGATATGGTTTTTATTATTTCACTTTGACGCTAGAAATTAGAGAAGGGGAATGCGAAAGGGATATATATATATATATATATATATATATATATATATATATATATATATATATATATATATATATATATATATATATATATATATAAAATTTAATAACTCTTGAACCACCGTACCAATCTCGATAAAATTTTTAACCTAGATGAAGTACGAACCCGAGATGGTTTTCCTCATATCATTTTGATGGTGTAACTAATTGAAGGGGAGGGATAGTAACATTTAAAAGAGAACGAAAAATGACCGATATTAGTATCGAATCTATAATTTTTGGAGTCGCTGAGATGAACAGTGACACATCTGATGCCGTTTAAATCCAAATTCAGCCCGCAACATGGAGGAGGGGCAGACATATAAAAATGATCAAATAACCAATATCATTGTGGAATTCATAGTTTTCCGGGTGGCTGAGATGAACAATGGCACTGAAGATGCCGTGCTCCGCAACATGGGAAGGGGAGAGGATACATAAAACTAACCGAAAATGACCGATATCAAAGAGCGCTTTAGTAATAGTAAAAAGTGACTGAATAACGGAGCATATTATTATTTTTTTCTAAATTTAGCCCAGCAAAGCGGCCAATTGATGCTGGTAATAATAATAATAATAATAATAATAATAATAATAATAATAATAATAATAATTATTATTATTATTATTATTATTATTATTATTATTATTATTATTATTATTATTATTATTATTATTATTATTCGCGTACGTTTGAACTTGCAGGGCGAAATTACTGCATAATATGTTTTTATTTCTGTAATTTTTCCTGGATTGTATGTTGTTTCCTTTATTAGTGGGCACTAATTTCTCTCTAGGTCGTCGAATAAATGAATTTCATTGTGCACTTAGGTGCAAATAACCTTACAGGAAGAAGCTTGATCGTTTTATTAATCAAGTCTAAAGTAAGTAATAATTGACGTCTAGCTTCAGGTGGCATGGTAGTGTAGCGGTAACGTAATGGAGTTGCGATTAATACAGCTGTCCAGCATAGGTTCGAATCCTGTTCACGCCAAGCTTGCATGTTTTACAAAGGAGCAAGAAAGAATCGATTTCTCATATTATACTTGCAATGCTTAAGAATGTGGAAGCAAACACCTTTATCATGATACAGACAATTTACGAATGTTAGTTGGGAAAGGGCAAGGGATTTACCAGGATATTCGAAACACTTCATTGATCTGCAGTAAACAGTTTTCGTGTCATCGTTCTCGGAAAGGAATATTACAGCATTTGTTGAACGAAGTTTGGGTGGTGTAGTGGTAAAGTAACAGACTTCCAACCGGAAAACCTGGGTTTGATTCCCCACAAGGTAATATAACTTTTTCGCATAAAATAATGGCTGCAAACAGATATTTATCTTCTGTTGGAGAACTTACAAAGCATCACTGGCGAGAATTCGAATAAACAGTGTGTGCGTTCTTCATCATACACTGTAATGATAAGTATGTTTCATATTTATATTTGTCTCTCTCTCTCTCCCTGTTGTGGCCCCGCGTAGCGTAGTTGCTAACGCTCTCGCCTTTGGTGCGAGCGGTCCCGGGTTCGATTCCCGGTGGGGGCACTCGGTCGAAAAAGTGTAACAGCTTTTTTAGACCAGCCACCGTGAATGAGATTTTCCTGGGTTTTCCTCATTCACACCAGGCAAATGCCGGGGTGGTACCTAACTTATAGGTCCCCGGCCGCTTCCTTCCTTCACTTTCCCCGGATTGTGTGCTCGCCGAGGGACGTCATCCCTCAAATCGTGAAGGGCTAAATGGCTTTATATGCCGAAAGCCCAGAAATCCAAAATCCTAAATCCTAATCCTCTCTCTCTGTTTTTGACGTTTCCTTATCCTATCGTTGCACCTTTCGCTTCTCCCTCCTCTCTCTCACGTACACACACACTTCATGTGCGTGTGCGTGTTCCAAAGTTAAAACGGAGCAAGAGACCGATAGACCTGGTCTGGAGAATGTAATTAACTGGCAACTTCAGCGTCGAGTTTTTCGTGCTCTGGGGATAACATCTCCAGTCCTGGTCATCTCTGAAAGAAATGCTGTTTAAACGAATGGGAATAAGCAAAATATATTTTTTATCATCTGGGTTATCGAGTATCAGTCGAATTACCGGGTCACTACGGGTTTGAATCTTCGACTCAGTGGTGGTCCATAAGCTAACCAACATCATCCGACTGAGACTATGATCCGTTTGAGCTCTAGCGTTTTCATTCTTTCTGTGCAAATTATAACGTTATATCCGCAAGAGATGAAAGTGATGCTGCATGTTCGGAACAGATAAATCTTCGGAAAAGACTAGAAAATGGCAACCTCTTTGGTTATTTGAAAACAAAATTTTATTTATACTAGTTCGGCACAAATTTGTTTCCATCTTATAATTCAATGTGATTTATTCACGTTGAAATTTGAAACATGCAAGGTCTGCTACATCTATAAGGAACATCCAATTTTCCATTTGAACATTTGTAACTTTTCATTGTGATACGGTTTGGGCTTTTAATATACCATATTTCTGGTAAAAATTTACCAGTAAAATAGCACTCATTCAATTTTATCTTTCTTTCTTCCTTCCTTTTTCTTTTCTCTCTTTTTTTTTTTTTTTTTTTTTGTTCACTTTGCATTAGTAGTCTGGAATGGAAGATATGACCTACGCTACCTATTAGAATGTAGTTTGCATCAGTACGTCCAATGAACACTACCAAATTTACAACCGAAACACGCGGAAACAAAGCATGTGTTAAACTGTTGAAATTATATTAGATGTGTCTGTGAGATCTACAGTTCTACTGGAAATTGAGTATATTATCCTTTTTGAAAGTGACTTAATTAATGTTTCAAACATCCTCTATATATTGGAATAGTCCTGAAAAAATGTATAAAAACAAACGTTATTTCTATATTTTTGTTGGATTTCTCGTAACGGAACATTGTAATGTTAGGTTCTTTTCTTACTAAGTTTAGAGTTCCACATTTTTATATGTTCTCCCTTTTCTACTCTCTCTCTGTCTCTCTCTGCCTCATTTCTGAACCTCTGTGTAATAGACATCCATTGGTTTCAATTTTTCATTATGTGTGTTTCAGTTTCTCCCTAAATCAACTTATGAATCTTGTTTCGTCTCGGTTTTGTTATATCATTTTATCGATACTAATACATGTGTAGTTTGAAATTAGAATTGCGTTCATGTTGTTAGCTAATTTTAGTATTGGAGAGAAGAAAAGAGGAGAGAGAGGGGTCTCTTTATCAGACACGATTATTGGATAAGAAGGTGTATATTGGGTGGCCTAGCTGCACGGCGTTAGGTATCGCAATTTTTTTGATGCGGAGTGTACATGTTTCATGAACCGTCTCAAAATTTCAACGTACGTAGGAGCATTCAATGTTGTTCCCTCAGGTAGAAATTCCTTGTGGATTATGTCATTACTGACAAAAATAAAGGTGATTAGCATCACTTTTATGCATCATTCTTCTGCTTTGACCTTTTTCCGACGAGGTGATGCAGGAGAACGCCATTCCATGCCTTGGTGTTTTGTTTCCGGATCGTACCTCACACATCAGGATTCATCCTCAGCAACAATACAGTTCTAGAAATTTGGATTTTCATCCACCATAGCGATAAAATCCTGTGAGGCAAGTACACGTGCGTAACGTGTCATGAGTCAAGTAATGTGGCACGAGTCGACAACACGTTTTCCTTTTCCCTAAGTCATTGTTGAGGATAAATCTCGGAGATTCACGGCTAATGTTCAATTCCAAAGCAATCATTCGCACGTTAATCGGTGCTAGTTCGTGATTAATGTCCTCTCCTTCCCAATGTTTTCGTCTGTGCGAGAGCTTGACGGCCTTCCGCTACGGGGGTTATCATAAACACTATCCCGCCCTTCTCGAAAAAGGTCGAACGACTCATAAACACACTTCAAGCATACTGTTTGATTTTCATAAACCTGTACCAGCATATCATGGGTTTCTTTCGGTGTCTTGCCAAACTTAAAACAAAACTTCAAATTGATCCTTTGTTCGTTCATGTTAATGTTATCAGTTTTAATGTTATCGGACAGACTAAGACTCACTTGATATAACGCGTCTCACACAGATCACAGTTGACTCACAACTGAACAACAGTGGGTCCACAATGGCGGCATCTGTCGCTACTCGTGTGCAGTTTCCTTACTCCAGTATTGCAAGGTCGAGCAGAGCGACTTCATTCACCGAACTTTATTGCCAGAGGTTGTATTTATTTTGAGGGAGGCAAGTTTTCCTAAAAATATTTATTTTCTACTTTTGAGTCATAATTAAGTACATCTTTATGGAGGCATGTCGTCATTTTATTTTTAAAAAAATATTAGTTACAAAATTAAGTACAAAATTATTGATTTCCTCGAAACTACGCATGAACTTTTATTCTGACTACATCATTTTGTTCTACCCGAATGGATCTATCGCTTGGTAGATGTGGGATCTTTAGACGTCTTTTTTCCGTTAAACGCTGACATAATATTGGATACTTCATATCTCTGAACAACATATCCTATTCCGTTATGCAACCAAAAATGCTTTGGAGTTTGCATGTGCAGTATAACATCCAGGGGATCTCCATAAATTACGTTTCAGATTATGAAAGGCTGATAAAGTTTAACCCTTTATTTACTAACGGTACAGAAAATAAATCATTATGGGAAAGGACTCGTACGTTGTGCTCGAAAGGTACTCCTTGGAAACATTGCAAATCGACTAATAACTGGCAACATGATGTAGAAGAAAAATATTTCCTGCTAAAGCCATTTTGTTTCAGATAGGCAAAAGGGCCGAGTCGCTATTTTCACTTTCCAGTGTTTGAGAGACCTGCTAACTTAACCTAATAAAGTTAGGTGCTTGGATATATTTTTTTAAAATTTTTATCTACACGCTTGGTATGTGTTCATTGTTAAGTTTCGGAATTCCTTGAATGTTGTGTGCGATAGAGCTAATTGCTTTTTTTTTTTTTTTTTTTTTTTTTTTTTTACTTACTGTTAGAAGTACCGTCCTGCTGGTAAGGTAGGCCCTATAATTTATGGTTCTTTTTATTTCTTTTCTGATTTGTTAAAGGAAGAATGGAAAATACCCTTCTCCACGAACTGTATTTGAAACTTCTTTGAATAATTGAAGCAAATATATATCTGACTCAGATGTAACCAGTGGCGCACTTAGGTATAAGTAAGGGATCATTTCTCTTCGTATTTTTTTAAAACACATAATGTTTGAAAGATGGATACCAAACATGTAACGTGAGGGCTTTCAGTAAATGAAAGTAAATATTCATATTATTTAGTCATAAATTGATGCATGTGATAGAGCATAGAGGGTTGAATAGGACATTCTTCTGCCATATTTTATTATAGGCCTTTTTTCTAGTCATCAAATGGATCCAGCAGTATGAATGAAATTTGCCATTATTTTTGCGCCAACTTTGCACCGCTGGACCCATCTGATGAATTGTGTGAATTTTTAATACATTTGGAAATTTAGTAATTGTAACCTGAAGCAGTGTTGCGGTGCACCATACATTATCAACTTATTGTGAAAAATGGAAGAAACAACTTAGGCATAAGAAAAGAGTATCTATAAAGGTATGGAGCAATTTTTCTCAGAAAATTCCTTATTACTAATATTGAAAAAGCAGAGAAACAAATACCAAGCGTTACTCAGTATAAAATATTTCAGTCAATTGTTAACAATGGCATGAAATATATGAAATGAAATGAAATCTTTGAGTTTTACGTCCCACGGTTATGCCGGTTAGGCTAAAGGAGACGGTGATTATGAGAAATGAATGAAAGGGTGGAATGAAGAAAGTGGGAGGAAACGGGAGAACCCCGAGAAAACCCACGCACACGGTGTTTGTCCACCACAAAGTTCACTTGGCGAGGGGCATGAAATATATGTCGTATTCTTTGTATGAAATAAAAATTACGTGTGGAAGCAAGCGGAAGGGAGGAGGGCAAGTGGGAATGTCTAGCAGTATTTGGATGTCCAGAAGCTAAATAAATTTACTTGCACGATATTTATGTAATTTCTGTAGGGTCGAAATTAATATTGATGTTCGGCATTATTGCTTTCGGTACTTGGCTTCTTTGGCCTGTTAGTAACGTTCAAATTTATTTCTGAGTGCTAATAAAGATCAAAAGTTCATTTACAATGTCATAATTTAAGAAATACAAAAAAGTAATGTTTATAACAATATTTGGAAAATTTGATATTTCTACCCTGACAGTACTTTTGAGTCAAAGTGACTTTCAAAAATTCAGGACTGACTTTTTTGCAAATATTACGCCAAAATATTTCATTCATTAAAACAATAAAATTAATGCATTTTTAACATGCACAAAAAGGCAGATTTCTTTGTGGTTAACTGTCTACGACCATAAAAAACTTTGAACGGAATTGATTATAATGGATTAGAGCGAACCACTTAAGAGTAACGAATGCTTTTATAGTCTTAAACACTTTTATTCATTTCATTCACAAAAAACTCGTATTTCTTTTGTAATTTTTAAATCGCTCCTTCAGGTAGACTACAGTGTCAAAAGACACCGACTCTTAGCAAGCATGTAGAAAAAGATACAAACAAAATTTCATGATAGAAAATATATTTAATTATCAATGATAAGTAGAAAATGAATTATTTTAAAACATGCTTTCTTTATTTAAAAAATCAATGTCGCGCCGTGGGGAGGGGCTAGCGGGACGACTACCCCGGGCGCTGTAGTAAAGGGGCGCAAATTCAGGAAGAAAATGCATGTGCACATATATAAAATGGAAGGAAAAAAATAATAAAAAGTGCTCAAAATCAAGGAAAACAGAGTTTATTTTTGAAAATTTTCTTATGGTGGCGTTTTGCAGCTGGTCTCACTGTCGATCTCACTCATATGTCCGGGGGCGCCGTCGTATAATGTCGCCCCGGGCGCTAATTTCCTATAGCATTGTATTGAAAAAATAACAAAAATCATACTAAAAAGTGAAAAAAAATAATTATGTTTTCAAGAAAATTATCTATATACATATATAAATGAAAATGACTGTTTGTGATTTCATATCTCTTGAACTACCTGAAGAATCTCGACCAAATTTTTAACATAGATGAGATTCGGGCCTGGCATTTATTTTTGATGGTACAACTTGGAGATGGGAGATATATATATAAAATGAACGAAAATGACCGACACTAGTGTCGAATCCATAGTCTTTGGGATTCCTAAGTTGATTGGTGACAGTTTTAGTGCTCTTTATGTCTAAAATGAAACGTATTCTCTTCGTGTGAAGAACGGGCATTTACTAGTTTCTTATAAAAATCTATTTATGCATGACTATAATGAAAACCAGGAGGAGCGCTCTCATATACAATGAATTTATATTTTCCTCAGTTCTGATGTAATATTATATGTAAGCATGCCTTAATTTATATCAGTAATAAAAAAATATTATAAGAGTAATGTTATAAACTTTTTCCTCCGACTAGCAAATGTTAGCTGCCACCCAAAGAGGGTTACGCCCTCTATAAGGGACACTGGCGTCTCTGGCATGTAAAATTTGGGGGGACATCGAAGAAAGTGATTAAAATGGTGCTACCTAGCCCAACATATTTAATATTTTGTACTTCAAAATATTGGGGGGACGCAACCCCCTCGTCCCCCGCCAGAGACGCCTATGAACATCTTATAATATCACATCAGCTGTTGTCATGCATAAATAGAAAAAAAATCATAAGTAATTTCCTTGGAAACATATTTTTTTTACTTTCTAATATAATTTGTTTTATTTTCTTTGTTAATTTTTAAAAGAAATCATTTTTAAAAAATCTTTTTCACGTTGAAATGTTCGGGAGTACATTGCTCCGATCTTTTCTTGCGCAAGCCGCTACTGGAATGCGGAAAGGCAAACTATTTGTGGGAGAACAGAAATTTATATCCCCTTGTGAGTGAAGACAATAAACAAAGTTCTAAAATTTGCAATCAGATTTTGTAGATTTTGAAACCAGGTACAGCTGATTCAACAGCAGTAACTGAATGGCGGCAGAATGGCGTACTTACAGTATATGGGAACGGAATAGGAAGAACACAATTTATTTTTCTTACCTAGAAATGTAGGTGTGCCTAGCGTCCAACCCCCTTGCACGGCATCTTTTTTCATTGTTAAATCGAAGTTTTCTCTTGAAAGTAAAAATAAAACAGTTCTTTAAAAATAAAAACGTCTGACGGATTCCTTTGTTCATTCATGATCTCTCGGAACGAGCATCTCATTAAGATATTTTGGAACTCGGAAATTGCCTGTTGCATGTGACTTCCTGTAGGAATCTGGTCATAAACGAATATTACCCTTCAATTGATTATACTCGGCACTTGCCAGTTGTTTCTAAGAACCAATATCAAGTTGCGCACATTGTTCTGCGAATACCTTGAACGCTGTGACCTCGATTGGAACGGCGCGGCGCGGCGAGTATGTATGGAACCGATGGACAGGCGGCGTTGTGTGTGTGACGTCCTTAGTTGCTTTCCACCTTAGTCTGTGGCTGGCTGGAAGTTGACGAACTGCTTTGGCGGAGGTGTGAGGTGCTAAGGCATTGGATCGTAAGAATGAAAGAAGGTGTCTGGAATGCAACGGGGAGTTAAGTTGTTGATGGATTAAGATTATACCAGTTTCTCATGCATTTGTGGATGTGCTTTTGGCTCTCAGTGGACGTTTTTGAGAGTAATAACAATTGGATTTTGACAGAAGTGCGAACTAACTCAACAGAATGGTTATCAGTGCCTCGAAAAATCAGTGAACTTGGTTAAATTTGTTTTTGTAGAGACAATTTTAGAATGGCTGGGCGGGGAAGAGGAGGTTTTAAAGTATGGAGACTACAGCAAGAAATATTTTATGTGCTACTGGGGTCATTGATGTGTGCGATAGGGGTGTGGGCTGAAAATTCGTCAATGGACATTAGCTGCGCTTCAGTTCGCTACACGTATCGGGATAAAGGATTTAATGTAGGGAAGATTCCAAAGGATCCTGTTTCAGGTGAGGAAGATTTAAATGATTTTATAAATCACGAAATTCAATGTTTGAAAATATTCATTCATGGTATTAGTAAAAACGTTCATACATTGTATTCGTAATTAAAGATACCGGTAATAATATTTATATTAAGGTTTTGAGTGCTGGGACTGATTATTGCATAATCTACAGTAGGTATTTACATTTTAATAAAAATAAATCACTAGGATCGTAATTTCGTGTAAAGTATGCAATATATACACTGTTTAAACAATAAAGAACTAGGATGTATTTTAATACTTTTAAGTTAATATTTTAGACTAACTTTAGAATGAATTTATGTATTCTTACCAAAAGGAAAGGATATGAATTACTCAGCGGAGAAAAATGTTATTTTTCTTTTATCCCGAGGCTTTCCGCTGATGTACAGTATGACAATATACTGACACAATGGAAATTTGCAGGTGGCTATAATTAAAATACGTCAAAAGAAATGAACGTAAATAACACAAAGCATATTTAAGGGCAAGATTTTACTTTAGGTAGTTTATCCGATGGTTCGATTCCTTAAGACACTTAAGACCTAACCTAGCCCAATTTTTCATTGCTGAATATTTATCTGCTTTAATAGCTATGAAATTACCGAAAATAGTCATTATAATAAATGAATTACCTAAAGTAAAGTCTTGCCAATTTAAGTTAGTATTTAAAGCGCTATGGTCCAACAACCTCATATTTTCTAATCTGACCGAATTGTTATTGATACGACTCCTTTTCCTTGGGCGTCCTAACCCTCTGTGATAACTACATTCACTCACTTTACCGTGCTATTCTCTACTGGCATTAATGGTACATTGGACAAAAGTGCACTTTGAACAGAACATGGTAATAGTTAAGAACAGCTACTTCTCATCTCCCGTGCACGAGGATACATCTTACTGTTGCACTACCTAAACACACTAAGTACAAGGGCAAGGACTCAGTCTATTACCTACTTTTTAACATCCTAAATAGTCAATGAATAATTCCTGAAAGTATGGCGTTTCTCGTCCTTCCCTAAATGGGAAGTACGGCTCCTAAACTATAACCCAGAACATCCATAGGAACAGATTCAGAATAAATAGCAATACGATGAATTACCGTCTATTTTTTTTTTTTTTTTTAATAGGTTCAAACTTCCCTAACCCTAAGCTAACCCGACTAGGGTTGCCAACTGTTTGATTTTTCACCGGCCTAGCCGGACATATTGCTGTTATTTTCATTAAAGCCGGTGACCGGTACAAACTTCTTGCCAGCCCTTTCATGACCAGTTTTTGTTTCAAATTTGTATGTAGTTCGGAACAATTTCACATAGTTCGAAGTATAAATTTAAAAAGTAACTTTCATTCTGTAAATCCAATACTGTCACCTTTCACCATCTATCAACGATTAATATATTTTGTTCATCAGTTTAGATAATCTTAAAGAGATGACAGGGACTGTACCAGGCAAAATTTGACATTTACTTGTAAGGAATTTTATACATTTATTGAGAGTAGAAAAGTACTTTTTAAAGCAATTTGCTGTAGTTGAAGTATAAAGAATAAATTTCATTTTCCAGATCCAAAATTGTCACGTAAAGATTAATGTACTTTGTTAATTTGTTTCGATAATTTTAACGAAGTGGCAGTTACTGGTAAATACAATAAAATGATCAATACCGATTCAGTTTCTCATTTATAGCACAATGTATCTATTAAGCTTATTAGTGAATGTACTAAGGGTATTCAGAATACAGGTCCTAATACACTTGTGTTCATGGTAGTATATTTCCTTCCCATAGGTGGATCCGATCACATTTAGACGTATATCATAGGGAATTTGAGGGGCTACCAGTTTATTTTCGAGAGTTGACAACGCTAAACCCGACCCTACCCTACTTATCTCTACTTTACCTTATGTGAACAATGTCACCACATCCTGTGACAAAATTACTTGTTCTGCTCAAAGTGCACTCTTACCGTATATTCATTTGTTTCATCGGGAAATTCACTGTATCAACCCTAGAAAGTGATTCTTGAAGAAGTTGCGATGCTCAGTGCAGATTCACTTTAGGAGGTCTTTGTGTATAAATACCGGGTTCGGACATAGGCCGTAAAATCTACAGTGCAAAACCCACAAACTAGCGTATGCTAGATGGTCAGAGAAAGCATGGATGCTATATAGCCGATTCAGTGCAGAGCGAAGCTGATAACTGCACGGGGGTTTCCGTACGGAGCCGGCGCGTCAATGTCTATGAGGGTGCGTCTCAAGGATATTTGAAATACACTGTACTTATTATCTTACTAGATTGTGTATCTGTAAGACAGCTTTCTCGTTACGGATCGTATTTTAAAAGAGTACATTGACTTAGGCATTGACTGCATCAAGGCTTTGTTACAATGATCTATTACAGTGCTCTGAGACAAATTTTGCACGTAGTAACTTATGCCTCAATAGTCGCTAACACACACACTTTCTGTGCCCCTACTCCGGGGTTCGATTTCTAGTAAGATAGTAAACCTTGGATAAAAGCCGGAGTAGTGGCTCAGGTACCACTTCAGAGTAAGGTCTCTCTGATATCTCAGTGGTAAGAAATGAAACATTGATCTTCGATCAGTACACAAGAAGCTTTATAAATGTTGTTAGTGTTATTAATAGTCGGTTTCTTTAGTTGTAATGCCTCTTCTTTTGCACCGAGGGTATATAACTGATGAATGTGCAGCTTAACATAGGGTTTTAGCCACTTTAGTTCTCACCGAGGATAAACTCTTGCGCTGATGGTACGAATATTTTATTAACATCGAATTTCGTCATTCACTGAATAAGGTGAAAAATGTCGAACTTGAATAACCTTCCAGGACTGGCGCTGTAGTAACAAACGCTAGAACAGACGCGTTGTACTTTTTGCAGCACTTAAATTTTGGTTAAATTGCTTTTTAATTCGTATTGTAATGTATTTGTTCTACCTTTATTGACATTGACATTGTTATCTGGCTTATATAATTATGTTTTACTTTACTTGATAAGATACAGTGAGTCCCGATAATCCGGACATCTGGCTAATTCGAACAGGTCCGGGAGGAAAATTTATTTACTTTTATTTTGTTTTTATGGCGAAAATACACAGTTTTAGGAAATTAATAACTAAAAGGATCAAAATGGGTTCATGTTTTCGTAGTAAACAAAGTTAAATTTTGTTTAGAGACAGTTTTTTCTTTAATATCTGTATTTAACAGGGTTCCCACTCACCTGGAAAACCTGGAATAGTCAGGGAATCCAGCTTTGCACTAAAAAGTCAGGGAATTTCATATCTTATTGTTTAAATTTCATTAAGCTACAGCAGGCATTTCTCATGTAATGACAAATACTTGAAAGACATGGCAACTCTTGCTACTGGAGCCAGTGGTTTAATATTTCCACTTTTAAAAAAATATAGTAGGGTATTTCCTGGGTTAATTAACAGGGTCATGAATGTGTTTGACTTTTGCATTTCTAATGCATACTATACTATCATAAATTCATTGGCAACATTATTGACTAGAAAATGTACATAAATAGCGTAAGGTTATTTTATTTATTTATTTTTTTTTTTTTCTTTTAAGTTACCATATTTCACTTTTTGCTTTATCCGGCTATTTGGTAGGGGACAATTCATAATTTAAAAAAAGTTTTGTCTCTTTTCCTTCATGCGCAAATTCTATTTTTCTATGCACCGGTACAAATATGTGCTACAAAACGATGTACCTGGGAATTTCTGAGAAGTGACCTGGAAAACCTGGAAAAGTCAGGGAATTTGATGTTGGAAAATGAGTGGGAACCCTGTTTAAGCCTTAACCCACTTTACGATAATTACACAAAGTTTGAAATAGAATACAGTATTGTAGTGGGGTAAGTACTGTACTGTAACATAAAACTAAACGTACAATACTGTAACTACTGTACGTACTATAGACCCTTTTACCCGCTTCAAACCGCGATTTTACTGTTATTCCGGTTAATCTGAAAAATCACTTAATCCGAACATGGTTCGGTCCCAATTAGTTCGTTTAAGGGGGACTCCACTGTATGTGTTCTGTTATTACACTAAAATACAATCAACAAAATATAACAGACAGACAGATGGCGTAATAACAAACTCGAGTACAGGTGCGTTTTTTTTTTTAATTAATTTATTTTTATTAACAAGGGAATTTCGATGGATAATGACACCAATTACTAGTACATCTGATTTAGCTACATATTGTATATTTATTGACATGTTGTGCTTGTTCTTACATACACAAGCTATATCTGGGTGTCTAGTGGTCACGAAATCAAGAAAACGGCCCTGAAAGTCAAGAAATTTAACTTTTTGGTCACGATTACTTTTATCTGTACAGATATAAGTACAGATTGGAATAAATGTTTTCTATAAAACTTCAATATTCATCACCAGAAATGTCTATGATCAGCTTTAGACGCTTTCAAACAGCAAGCTTCTATCATATACGTGGTAATTTGGCTTAATTCGCACCCAGATTTGTTCTTTAGAATGTTACGGAATTTTATGGTTTGGTAGAAAATGAAATGAAATCTTTAAGATTCACGTCCCACGGTTATGCCGGTTAGGCTAAAGGAGACGGTGATAATGAGAAATGAATGAAATGGTGGAATGAAGCAAGTGGGAGGAAACGGGAGAACCCCGAGAAAACCCACGCACACGGTGTTTGTCCACTACAAAGTTCACTTGGCGGGGGCTGGGATCGAACCCGCGACCCCAAGCACCAGAGGTGAACGCAATATGGTTTGGTAAAGGAAGGTCACGAAATTTCATTGTGGAATTTTAGTAGACACCCTGTATGTCCACACTTTTCGAAATATTCCATGAGAACGGGCGCGTTGCAAAACGTATAATACATCGCAATACTGTCAGTGCGTCAGCTTATTACATACTAACGAAGTGTTTGTAGGTGACGCTACAGTAGTAGTAGTATTTCGACGAGGGTTGCCTTACAGATTATATAACGGGCGGAGCCAGTTTTCTGATAGCATCTGTAAATTACAATAGAAATGACGTAGTACTTTTCATAACTGTGTCCGTAGTAGAGTGTTGAAGAATAATACTGAAGCTAGCTTGACTAGCGTATGCATGATTATCGTAAAGCATTATAGGAATTACGTGCTATGCTTTATTGAACACATCTTACTCTTTAGAAGAGTTCGTCAGCAGAAAAATACATCAAAATAATGGTATTTCAATGATATGCACATTAAAACAATGATGTCATACAAACACACACACTAGAAACCTAAATAAATGAAGTTAGGCCTAAGTATCTTTGGTGTGTGGGCGTTCGTTTGCCTAAATTTAACGAGTATAGTGTGCTTCGTATGTTTGGGGATGAAGTAGGTCACCCATGATGCTGTCGTGATGTGTCAAGCTTCATTAACAATATTGCATATGTTAATTGATATAATGTAGTGGTTCAAACTGAAATGTTTACGTTGACAATATTGTAATCAATCGTTTACGTGTATGTTCGTTTAAAGTGGTTTAATTTTTATTTCCTTTGTTCCTCAGCACGGTGACTCTGTGGTAGAACGCTCAACTCCGGCATTAAGATGAGTGTGGTTCGATCCCAGACGATGTGATGAACAACGTCATGTCATTGTATTCCTTTCTCAAAGTATTCCTTTCCTTGCATTTTCTCGTTTCATCAATTTTTATAAATATTCATCTGCTTGACCTTACAGGGCATAAGAGTGGAACGATTCATTTCCCCTCAGATATTGATGCATGTTCTAACATTTCCCGACATTACTGACAAATTTATAAAGGAAATAGGAATTGTTCAGTTACTTAGTTAAGAAATGATTACAACAACTGATTTCTTTTCAATTACTAATTTTTGCAATAGGTAAAATTCCATTAAATTTGAAAACTGGGATCGAATCCGGACCGGTACTACTCATTGCCTTCCGGATCAATCACACCTTTTCTCTCCTCAATGTAACTTTATCTACAATAAAACGTGGTTGTGAAACTTTTCGTCCCGTGGCTATGCCCATTTCTTGCAAATCTAGGATGTACAACTTTGGTATGTTGCATTAAATCAATAATATGAACTTTTCTCTATTAATAATTTCTTGAACGTTATTATAATCAATAATGAACTCTACACTGGTGATACGGAGTGGGAAATAAGCGGAAGGGGAATAGGATTTTGAACTACTCTTGGATGCTTAAGCGGGAAACGGGAAATACCAGCAACCGAAACAGCACTAGGAGAAAACATGGGAGATAAGAGAAAGGAAAGGTTTTAACAGGTTAACAGAGTGACTACTAAACATTTGTCAATCGCAAATATGTCATGATTTGCAAATGTAATTCTGTGTTATGTGTTAATGAGACAAATCTTTTTGACAAATCAGTATATTATACACCCGTATTTTGAAAGCAAAATGTATGTGATGGGAGAAAATGGAAGTGATTTTCAGATTCAACACACCTCGAAACATAATAATCACTGAAAAAATCCATGCAGCTGACAATAAATAAGTAACAAACTAATTATCGAGGCATCCCTTTTGTCCTCAACATCCGATAAAATCCTCTCAACCATTCTGTTAGCAAGGTTGACACCATACACAAATGGAATTATTGGAGATGGCTGGCACGTGTGTCTTTCATTCATATGGTCTTAAGCGTGATTCCCGGAGCTCACAATGATTCATTTTCAGTAATTATCCGTCTTCTTTATCGTAAAATGCATAACCGTCGGATTTTAAACTAAACTAAATAATAATAATAATAATAATAATGATTTTGGTTAGGATTTTAGGCGAAATCTTTGAACTATCGACCAAATGATTACCATTCGCCAAATACTCGAAATGAATACATTACCACGGTACATCGATTATTTATTGATTTCAGAAAGGCCTATGATTCGGTTAGGAGGGAAACCTTGTACAACATTCTTACAGAATTTGGTATACCAAAAACGCTAGTTGTGTTAATTCGAATGTGTTTAAATTAAATCCAAAGTAAAGTTGTACTTCTCCACGAACTTTCACCTTGAAAATGGTCTGAAACAGAGATGTTATTGCTATTACTATTGAGTTTTGTCCCGGAACACGTTATAAAGAAGATTATGATTGAGACCAGAAACCTAAAGCTGAATAGCTCTTACCAGGTTATGGCTTACTTTAAAATGTTGATCATATCAATCTCATAGAATGGTATGAGTACAGTGATAAAGGAATTGAGAGATTCTGCCAAATGCCTACAGGAATATGGGTTCAGAAGTAACTATTGATAAAAATAATGGAAATTCTAGCTGACCGTAATACTGCAGACTACGGATACGTTAAAATATCAATTAATACTTTCGACGAAGTGGCCACTTTCAAATATCTAGGATACATTAACGGACCAAAGCCCTGTCCATGAAGAAATTAAATGTCAACCGAATATCTTTTAAGTTTTACGTCCCACGGTTATACCAACTGGGTTGAAGGAGACGGTTATCATGAGAAATGAAGGAAATGGTAGAAGGAAGAAAGAGGGAGAAAATAGGAGAACCTCAAGAAAATCCACGCACACGGTGTTTGTCCACCACAAAGTAAATGTCAATCGAAAACAGGTAATTCGTATTGTTATTTAGTCCGAACTCGTGCCTTTGCTGATTCAGTCGAAGAATTTTAAGCTTGAAATATATAAAACGATAATTATGTTTGTTGTGCTGAATGGTTTGCAAAACATGGTCACACATTTTGAGGGAAGAATTCAGACACAAAGTAAAATCTTGAGATTAATATTTTGACTCACGAGAGAGGGAAACTAGGAATACTAGGAACTTCATAACGGGAATCAATATAATTTATATGTCTACCAAACATTGTTAGGGACATCAAGTCTAGGAGGCAAGTCATGTAGCCAAAATAGAAGAAAGCAGAGACGCTTTCAAAATTTTAATTGGAAACGCAATCGGTAAAAGACCAAGGAGACTTAGGCGCAGATGGGAGGATAATATTAGTAAATGGGGATACAATGTAGTATCTGGATCCAATTGGCTAGGGACAGAAGTCAATGGAGAGTTTTCGTGAATGCGACTTTGAACCTCCAGGTTGCATAATTGAGTAGTTAGTATAATTCGGAAACCCAGGCCCGATCTGCGGTCTATTCGCACATTTTCTCTTTCAAATAGCGTTGTTCCCATATGTTAAACATGCTTGTATGCTGGCAGTTGTACTTGTCTTAGTGGTTGTTATTCCGTACCTTTACTTCACTTGTTTTCATTTCTTCATTTAAATGTTATCAATATGTATTCATGTGTGTGTGTGTGTGTAGGACATTCCTTTCTATTCATTCTGCCTCTAATAATAATTACACAAAGTTTCTCCGTCCCAAAAAGGAAGAAGAAAAAATACTATTTCGTGTGTGTACCCAAACTGTATATCTTAGAAGTAATACAAACAAATTTTATCTCATTATATTTATTGCTTAGTTTGATAAATGTTTTCTACTTATAGCATTACGAGAACACGTTCTGTTTTCATTATTCCTGCATTCATGATATAATAGAGATACGCTTTCATATGTAGAGTTTCAGAAATTCAAAAGTTTAGTCCCCTTTCCTTGTACCCGAATGATGCCAAGAACTAACCCTTCTAGCTATCTGTCATTGTTTCTTCTAACGTAATGTTATGTCGGAAGCAACTATAGCACCTTTAACATTTCGGTCCAAATGCGAGCAGATCTCGGGGTATTTTACTAACGCAAATGGACGATGCTGTAATCTTACTTCGTAACATTGTAGCAATCCTACCCAACAATACCAATAAATGTTGTGTACGTCTTGAAATAGAATGTATTAAAGGTTTATTTGCCATACTTGTCACATGTCTGCCTTTCTCTGCTACCTGATAACCATCTTTTAAAAATAACAGGAAGCTGAAATTTGTTATATTTTCCCAGGAAAAAAGTGTTAAAAAATGAATAAGAAAATCACAATCTTTAAAGCTCTTAGACATAAGACAGGTGAGATCATGTTCATCTTTCATGTTCTTAAAGAGCATTCTTTTTTCTTTAGTTAGAATGTACTGTTTAGCTGTCTATCGAGAAAAGAAAAGTGTAGAAATTGAAATTTACATGTGTAAAATTAGTGGCTGGAGGGAGATATGAATCTGTGTTTGTCATGTGGTAACCACTGTGGTATCCAGCCTATTTTGTGATCACTCACTCAGAGCACAGATCACTTACTTGAACTCAAGTATGAAATTGTGTGACGATTTGTGAGAAGGGAAATTGAGTACCATAGTTGGTTGCTCACCGGTACGATAAATCAGACGCAGGTTCGAGTCTTTCTCTATTCACGCATTTTACACCCTTTGAGATTCGATGAATTTGTATCTTTGAAGGACGTAGTATGATGAAAGATCTTCATTTCTTCCGTTTATCATATAGTGATGAAAATTTTTAAAGTGAACTGACAAGTTGGCTTATTTTGATAAAGTAAAGGTCTGACAACTTTTCTTAATTTTATGTCAGAGTTTGTAAAGTGAACAACACGAAAAGTTGAAGAAACACCGGAATGTTGTTACTTTGTTGTTTATTATCCCTGTGGACATACCATTTGACGGAACACTTTGTTATTATGCACAGTCATTTCGTGAAGCAAATAGATATTTTGTAATAAAAGTTTTCATTTATAGTGTGTTTAGGGTGTGTGAAATTTTCTGAACTTTTTCACAATTATTAAATGATAGACAATCTTAGGACTTTGTAGAGCCTCCTTTTACCGCCTGAAAACTTGAAATGAGGACGAGAACGACGATGAGAAGCCTTTTAGAATGAGTTAAACACAAAATTCAGTTGCTCAAAAGTTTCATTCGGCAATAATTCTGCAACCTTGAAGTGACACAACACAACGAAACGATATTTAAGAAGAGTTAGTAACGCAGAACATCCTGCTGCAGAGACTGGAAACCTCGGCAAGTCTGCACATACGTTGTTTCAGCAGCATAATTCAGTGTTGCCACTGTAATTTGATTCTTAGCGTATACGCCCGTGAAAGGACCTCTCTCTTATAACGCCCCCCATCATATTTTTCTCTCATATTCTGATTTCCAAACTGCCCGTGTAAAAGCCGCACCCCCGGTTTGAAAGAACAGAAACGACTGCATACTGGTGATTCTGTGTGTGGTGAGAGCATGGGGCTGTGTGTGCGTGCCTCCGTGTGTGGTTCTGGAGACAGATATGTTGTTTTTTTTAATTTCTGCCGTTGGGATTAAAAGTGTTTATTTCTTGTTTGAATTAATGACAAGCAAGAAACTTACGGTACTCTTCGATAAAAATCTTTACGGTTAGAATGTGAGTGTTCTATGATATCGTAAGCATGGAAGCACCTCCTCTCTCGAAATTTAGTGAATTATCCTGTGAAAGCAGACGTTTTGTGGACACTTGTTGAGGCACCAACTTCATAAAGTTCAGCATGCATGTAATCAGGAATGCTCACGAGGAGGATGGGATTCGGAATATGTCCATAAGAATTTGGGGGAGTTCAATACGTTTTTATATGTATATATACAGTTGTACAGAGGACCGTTAAAATTTATAAATTCGAGTTAATCTGACAGGTATAGTATTAAATAAAAGTGTAATGAGGAACGAATGAGTGTGCGAATTAAAGAAGAGGGTACTCGGGATATCTCCGTGGCAACTCTCTCTGTACATATAGATATAAATATTGCCTTTATATGCAGCTTGTTGAAATCCGTATGTTATTGTTAACCCCCCCCCCCCCCCAGGGCTGAAAAATAAAGAAGGCTTATATAATGGCCGTTTCGTTGATTAACTTTGCGCTCGCGAAGAAAAATCCGACTTGAAAGGCTCATGTAAGAGCTCCGCCCTTGAATTTTGAGGACAAAATCCGGGGGGGGGGGGGGGGAGATGGGACTTTTAGGGGCGTATACGGTATTACATCTAAGGTAAATCATCTTTAAATAGGCTTAAGTTTGGGTTTTCGAGCCTTGTGCAACACCAAGGTTAAGAAGGGTGAGGGCCGCGGTGGCTCAGTGGTAGAGCGTTCACCTCTGGTGCTAGGGATCTCGGGTTCAAACCCTGCTCCCGCGAAGTGAACTTTGTGGTGGACAAACACCGTGTGTGGGGGTTTTCTCGGGGTTCTCCCGTTTCCTCCCACTTTCTTCCACCATTTCATTCATTATTCATTATCACCGTCATCTTTAGCCTAACCGGCATAACCGTGGGATGTAAAGCTCAAATTTTCATTTCATTTCATTTCAAGAAGGGTGAGTCCTACTTTTAACGTAGACTCCGATCCATGACGTGCATTTGGCGGGTAAGCAATCATGTAAGATCAGACTTCACAATATAGGCCATTTCCCACCGCACTATCTTCGCCTCCAAAAGAGCTGGATTACAGAACCACACTAGTGGACCGGGCTATAAATAAAATAAGGCTAAAATTGCATTAATGCTAGTGCTCGAGACGTTACCCAAGAAAGTCGCAATTTATCATATACTTATAGGGGTGCATGGTTTTTTTTACCAGTAATGGAGAAGGATCAATGGAAGATATTTTAGATCATATAATCCTTTCTGGAAGCGCGGTGAGGCTAGTTCATACTTTCATTCACCCTGAGGTCATCCCGAAATGAGTTGTCTGAAACTGATTTTCTTCAACTGTAGATTCACCATGTTGCACGATATTTATTAGGACCTCTTGAAATGATTTTCCGACAATCATCCGGACTGGCTTTCCAGATAGATTGGAGGTTCTTCCTTGCGAAGACATAGATTTGCGACGTTTCACATAATTGAAAAAGTGAAATAAAATCTTTTTGAGTTTTACGTCCTACAGTTATGCCGGTTAGGCTAAAAGAGACGGTGATGATGAGAAATGAATGAAATGGTGGAATGAAGAAAGTGGGACGAAACGGGAGAACCCCGAGAAAAACCATGAGCACGGTGTTTGTCCACCACAAAGTCCACACGGCGCGAGCTGGGATCGAACCAGGTACCCCAAGCACCGGAGGTGAACGCTCTACCACTGAGCCACCGCACCCCCCTTTTACATAATTGAATAACCACTAAACGTTGATAAGAAGCGAAGAGAGCTATATCAGTAAGTTTCAACACGCACAAAGTTCGTCGTATTTTTGTTAAGATCAACAACCACAAGCAACGTTTTTCAATTAATGTCTGGCAGATGATAGCAGTAGTAGTTGTTGAAACGATACATGGATAGTAATCATGAAAATACGTATCACAGGAACATTAGAGGTTGTATATTATAGCAATAAATAATCTGTATTTTTCACATCAGAAACAGTATCTGGTTTCATAATTTTCAGTATCAAAGTCAAAAGAGGTTGGAGCATAATTTGAAGATGATCGAATACATGGGAGATCAGTTCGTCTACCAAAAACAAAGAAATTACTTTTAGTGAGTTGATTGAATGATTTTAACGTCTCTTTCAGCAGCGAGGCTATATGAGACGGGACCTACTGATTAACGTGGAATCCATACCACATAAGCTCCCGCCGGGAATCCAACTCGGGTCTCCCACGCCAAAGGCGCGTACGCTAACCGCTTAGCCACGGAAGTACTCGAAGTTACTTTTAATAGTCTTATCTCCTATTGCTCTATTGCTAGAGATGTATACCATGTTTTGACGATACAGGTTCTCAAAATATATGGGTTTATGTATTTCGTGGGAAGAGGATATAGAGAACTAGTCATAAAATAGTGTTTTAGTTATTTTATGTGGATCTGATGTATTCAGTCCTGTTCATCTTTTCTCTTCTTTTTTCAGTCGTTGATAGTGCTGGTCTCTTTCCAGCAGATGTTCAAAAAGCAAAACCAAATCAAATTATTGAGTTAAGTTTAGCGTTGTTTTCAGCACTGAGATTTGAATGACACATCTACCTTCCGTTTAAGTTGGAATGGGAACTCGAGACCTTGTGCAGCGAAACTGTGCGCGTTATCCACTAAATCAGCGGGGAGATATTATGTATCATTTGACACAAGGGCAGTACTTACCATAGCAGCTCGTTTATATTTCATAAACTATGGTTTGGACCTACTAATATCAGCTACGGGTCAGGGTAAATGCAAAACTAGTTTTTAGTTTCTCATTACATGTTATGAACTTCACACTCACATTCTATACTCTCGGATCGGCCAGAGTATTCCAGTATATACACATAATTTATGTACCCTGAGCCCGATTGATATAAAAGTATAAATGTAAACGTGAAGTAAGTAACACGTATGAAGCAGCTCGAAATTAGTATTTGTTACAAACGTAACATACTAGATCATCTCAAGAGGAGATCAAAATCATAGTTAAGAAAAATGAGAGGGAGGGCAGTGGTGAATATTGCTTTTTTAATTTGTATATCAGTTAACTTATATATGATAATTGGACTTTTTTTTGTACCGATTCGTTCGTAGGTGAGAATTCAATTATAGGCTATATAGAAAGTTGAAAAAATGAACGACTGGGCCTGTAGTGAAACATGGTCTTTGGCTTATCATGCCGATGACGTTAATCACTACGCCCCTCAGTCAGCTTCATGGAGTCATTAACCACTTGTATATCATTGAATTCGCATATAAAGAGGAATTGATGATATAAAATCGATTATTTCTTCCAAACCATAAATAATATTCAGCCGTCAGCAGTGTTATGTGGACAATGGGTTGTCCAAACACTACAGAAGTTGTGGTACAGTCTGTGTGGTCTGAGAGGCTGAGTATAAGTGAGTGAATATATGGCTCTTCAGGAGGCGGGCTTGGTATCTTACATATCGGCACGGCAAACAAAAACCAGGTTCTTCTAGGTTCTTCAGCAGTGCATTTCTACTCTTTGTGTATCAATTTATAGAATACCTGTTGTTAATCTTTTCACACCTGTGCCCTGTTGGTCAGTTCTTGTAGATTCTGAGCGTGATGGGGTGTATCCTATAATCATTCTGAGATTCCAGTGGAAACACTGATTCAGTAGTCTTTGAGTTAAATAAAACAATATACACGTATTTAAAAAATTAAACTTATCTTGTAGCACGGTTTGCTTAAGACACAAGTAAGTCTCGTAATTATGTACCCTATAACTTTAATAACAGTGTGTCTATTGGTCACGAAATTTAACTTTGGGGTCACGATTTTTTTTAACTGTACAAATGTAAGTACAGATTGGAAAACTTTGTTCTATAAAACGTTAAAATTCACTACCAAAAATGTCTATGGTCGGCTTTAGACGCTACCAAATCGCAAGCAAAGTACGTTTCTATAGCATGGATGAAAATTCGGCTTAATTCGCACCCAAATTCGCTCTTGAAAATGTTAGGAAATTTTATGATTTGTTAAAGAAGTCACGAAATTTCATTTTGGAATTTTACTAGACACCCTGAATAAGTAGACATATTCGGATCTAGTTAAAGGTGCTATAGGATAACAATAGAATAAGCGAAAAGAATTTCTTACCATAGTATTCAGTTTAGATACTTATATAATTTCAACACTCACTGTTGTGTTCATCAGTAACTGATGCCTCTGTACATACCAGACTTTTGAAAGAATTTTCTGTGTCCTGAAGTAGTTTGAGACATGAATAATCGGTAAACAAATGTACTGAGTACAGAAAAGCTGTGATCGCTTTTCTTCGAACTTAATAGTGAGGTAAGAAGTTCTTTTCTAGTGTATGCGTAGTTTCATTTGTTATTGTAGTTTTATATAGTATATAGGTAGCTAACATCAGTAATATTTTCTTGTGTCTCAAGGTTTGTTTTTTATGATATTTCATATAATTCAATCCTTGTATCCTTTTTCGAGTCGAGTTGGTAATATCTTAAAATATATCAGGTGTTCTAAAAATGGCGCCCACGAACCCAGAGCATTATTCTATAAGTCAAAGTAAAGCAATATATATATATATATATATATATAAACCTTTCGAGTCCTCGTCTGGAGAGACAAATTGCACTATGTGTCAACGTCGCAAATTAAGAACCATAGATTAGATCTACCAATCTATCAAATTAGTTATATTGATTCCTTACAGATGGCAGCTAAAGTCAATTTTGATTGACACTAGCATCACTTATTAGTGTTGCAATCGATTCAACTGCTTGTTGTATTCGTAGAGTAATGCTAATGGCTTCAAGTAAACTTGCGACGTTGCCACATTGTGAAATTTTGACTCTCCATAGCGGCTGAAGGAAGCCCCAGAGGGCATACCATCATATGACATTGTCGCTTTATTTTGGCATGTAGAATAGTGCTCTGTGGTCCGTGGGCTCCATTTTTTAGAACATCCGATATAGATATATTGATAGCTATGTGAAAATTCTTTATTCAACCCCTTTTCCCTTTTATAGATACACAGTTTTCTATTACTGTTCACGAACACAGCATAGTGTATCTAATATAAATAGTTAGTCATGCGTTGTCCGGTGCTAAAACTACTTTCTGACTCTTCATTTCTTTGTTTTCATAGGTGAACACCTGCGAGTGTGCCCTCAGGGTCTTACGTGCTGTACTGAAGAAATGGAACATGAGTTGAGTTCTCAGAGTAGGCATGAATTCGATCGTGTTCTGCAAGATTCCCTCACAAAATTATCAACATTGATAAAGACTCGAGCACAGCGTTTTGATGGTGAGTATTATTTATTTACCTGTCTTAACACTTCGATTCCCTACTTTCAGTTTATAAATTGGAAGTTAAACGTGTATACAACAATGTGGTCAATTCAGTTTGACTCTTGAATTATTTTTCCTCTTTCCATAATTTAAAAGAATTCAGCAGATGAGCGGAAGCCTCTCATTGCAACAGTGTCTAGTTTCCGGTGCAGCGAGTTGACAACCAGGCTATTCTTGATTTGCTTCGTAGCTCTCAGTTCAAAGATAAAAGTTAGCACTGGGATTGTTACAAATATAATTGCCATTTCCTTGGTTTTTTAAACTAGTAAGTTCCGGAATTAAGCGCTTTTCTCAGTGGAGTATTGAAGAACA
This sequence comes from Thermobia domestica, assembly GCF_964235325.1. NCBI lineage: Eukaryota > Metazoa > Arthropoda > Insecta > Zygentoma > Lepismatidae > Thermobia > Thermobia domestica. Next base: position 294,444,747 of record NC_137461.1, on the reverse strand, counting down.
GCTTCATATTGAATTCTGTGTTTTGGTGTTATTCTGTGAAGAATACTTAATACTAGGGCGTAAACTGAGAATCGAACCCTTGATCATAGGTCCTCAGTCTATATAATTCTTAAGCTGATTTTTCACAGAATATTGCCAGAAAAAGAAACAAACATGAATTGAAGAGAATAGGAAACTGGTAATTGAGTGACAGAGTAGTTTTAATTTCATTACTTGCTCTTATAACGTGTATGAAGGCTGTGCGTGAGATACCAAGCAAGGAATATGGAAGTATCAGAAAAGGTTAATATGAAAAAGCACTTACATTGTGATCCTTGTAGTAGTTGAAGTAAACCTCGAAGGCTCTTCTTGACTTAGGTAACTTAATGTAACTTCTAGGCGAATGGCAAGTCTAGAGCTGAGATAATAGACTTGAAATGTGTGTTGAGTGAAGGTAGGTGGTCCTTTTATATGAAACTGCGGAATGCAATCCGTATGCCTTTCATATTTTCTTGTTTGGAAGTTCCACGTGTATGTCTGATAGAATAAAAAAAAGTTTTGGTCTTATTTCAATAAAGCGGACTAGATCCTGGAAACAACGTTGACTTAATTCATTCAATTCAGACAGTTAATATTTTGTTCTCAAGCCAGGCTTGAATTGTTTACATAGGTTTTTACAGAAGTTTAAATATTTGCAATAATTTCTGGGTATTAAAATTTGGTATGCTACAATAGGTTTTCTGCCTGCATGACCATGTCCAGATGACGAATTTGTATGGGACCGAAATGGTGTTCCCGTAAGACTAGTGTATTAGAACCTTCTGACTCCATTACCCCTCCTTCCACCCAACGTTTATTATTATTTATTTATTTATTTATTTATTACTAGAAAGGTATTTTAATTTTTTGAGATGATCTATTTAGGGTCAAGAGATATGTACTAGATGTTCGGGCTAAATTGGACACATTGTATGGTGAAAATAAATATGTGGTGTCACAGTGTACAGTCTGGCCAGAAAGTCCTTTTCCAGCTGAATTAAATATATGTAACAAAATAAGGTGTTAGGATATTTCAGATTTGAACCTCCCATCCTGATTATTGATAAGGCAACATTGCTCCTCACGTGAGTGCTCGTAGAGAGAAGAGAATAAAGTCCGTCATTAACCAGTTCATTGTCTCGCTTTTCCGTGTTTTGTGAACAACAATGGAGGTTCCAGTGACCTCGTTTTGGAGAAGCGCTTAATGGGAAGTGTTGGTGGATCCATGAACGAAAGCACAACGAAAATATACTGCAGGTGATGGATACGTTTCGTGAACCAACAAGTCGTCAGACTTCGATCACGTGGGAGAAGACAGCTTTACGTCTGGGAAGTGTTTTGGATACCCTTCGTTCCGGTCGTCCATCATACCGAAAGGAAACATAGGCCCACGCTCATTCCGGCCAATGGCCATCAATGATCTAACCGACGATGACTTAAACCGCTGGTATGAAGCATGCAGAATCTTGCTGGAGGCCTTCCCCACAATTCCTGGTCGAAATTGCGTTTCATACCTTTGATGAATGTTCTATTTATCGAAGTTTGCAGGATAGGAACGTCTTCATATTTTTGTTAAGAAATTGATAACAATCCTCCGCATGCCATGCTTTGGGCGGAAATGGCTGAACAACACATCTTTGATCCGTACGTCATTGAAGGTTCCGTGACCCAGGTTACCTATTTGGAGATATCGAATGACTGGCTTCTTCCACAGGTGCAGAATCTGGGCATCAACGGTTGTTTACGAACACGCTGGATCACCTGGCCGGTGGATAGGTCTTAGGTCCCCAAATTAATCAGCTCCTTATCCTTGACCGCTTCGAAATCCGGACCTTATGACACCAGATAATACCCAGTGGTATCATCAGATCACACGTCAGAAAGAAGCGGTACATAAACAATGATGCTCTTTGGGCAAGTGTGCTTGAAGCCTTTCAGTTTGTGACGTCGCAACTGCTAAACTGGATAAGTAGGAGGACAATGAAGCATTTCAAGCTGTGCAGGGATAATGGAGGTGCACATATGAACATTTTGGACAAATACTGCAAGTGTTATTAATGTAGGAATGAAGTACAGGAGTTAAGGAACTTTTTGGCCACCGTGTATTTGTCAGAATCTAAATATGTTTTTACTCTGCCATTTCAAATATACACATAATGTCCAAATGAGTGGGAACCAACGGAACATTGGAAATGAGTTAACCTGCGTCATAAGGATTCGTTCCGGACAATCAAGGCAGCTGCTGTATGGTACATGAACATTGTGAAAGCATTACGAGTGAAATGCAGAGGTGCGATGAAAACTGCAGCTTCCAGAAGAACACAGAGACGACGTTCCAGTTGCCACTCAACACCAGAATTCATCTTAACAATTGCAGGACAAAGTGACGAAAAACAAATGAATGCGAGCTCTAGCGTGGGAAATGGATGTTACAGCGTCTGCCATGAACCTGTTGTGAATGAGGACCTCTGTTATCACACCTACAAGGGGTTTTAAAGGCTGGGCAAAAGTCTCGAGCAAACCGGCTAATCAAAGGAGGAAAAAAAAACTTTAAAAATGAAGCATTTCGGTAAACAGGGGCAAAGTTTTCTAATGAAAAGAAAAAGAAGGAAAAAAAAAAAAAGCTTTTGTAAGGACCTGGTATATAACTCCCAGAACAACAGATGGTTTGCCTACAATCCATCGATTGTTCGTCGTGTCATGGTTACAAGAGTTCCCAAAAATGTGATGGTGTTTGGATGGTGTGTCTGCAGTAAGGGTGATGGTGTCTTTCAACAGGAACTCAGGCTTAGTTCGAGTGACTATGTAGAGCTCTTGTACACCTTGGCCAAGCTTTGGGCGGAGAGGGCGGTTTCTGGAAAGCTGTATATGTGGCAGGAAGATACCACTGGGAAGACTCAGAAGTATTTATCACTGTTTTTTTAAATCATTTCACCGTTCTCTACATGTGACTTCCTAACTCACTGATTGCAATCCTATGGATTATTCTGTGCGGTATGTGGTTGAGCAAGTAACTAACAGTATTTTTCTGTTACACAAAAACTCATTTGATCGACAGGAACTGGTACATACGGTTTCTCCCTCGGGAGACTGTGTGTGCTGCATGTACCAGATTCCAGAGTCGAATCCATACTTTTTTTTTTTTTTTTTTTTTTGAGTGATTTCAATTTTCGTGTTATCATTTTTATATCACTTTTCCATGTTTGCAATATATTCCATTTTGACTAAGACATTCCCTGTTGTCTTTGACCAGTAAATATCAAATTTAGCCCGAACACCGTGTATAGTTCTATAAGTAATATCAACTGCCTAACCTTGATGGGTAGAATCTTGGTTTAGGCTAGATATTTGTACAATTATTTTTTTCAAAAGAAGAGGGAGCGAAATTTTTTTCGGAAAAATTTATGTTAACATCTTCATATCCTTTCACTTCGTTTACGTAAGTAGATTGTATCCCTCTTTTTTTTTTTTCTTCTTTTCTAAGAGGAGCCAAAACTGTTTCTTTACACAAGTGTTGTTGAAATACATTACTCAGTATAATTCATCAACTATATCGGTATATGCATTTAATAGTAATATTTCTTTATTGGTGTAGAGTAATACTTTTGCTCTAATACTTTTTCAGGAATATACAGATGCAGAAGATAATGAATAAAAGTGATTATTCGAATCAAAAGATTGCGTGCTTATACATTATAACAGAGCCAGTCTCCTGACTAAAATTAAAAATATATTGTTTCTGTAGTATGAAATATTTATCACGTAAAATTATCAGAATTCAGGAACCTTTACTGTAGATAATACATGCGAATTTCTAGCGTAACGTACCATATAACATCTTTTAAACTAGGCAAAATTTCTACTGTATCATGTAAATAAAGGAATGTTCATTTATGTCCTCTACCATTTTATATTTGTTTATGCATTGATGATTGCAATATGCTAAGTTGGAAGTCCGTCCTTGCTACCTATTCCGCTGAGGTAGATCCTTCCTAATTTTTGGAAATTGCAAATAATAATCCACTCTCTTTTAATATTTCAAAGACTGTATAGTGAGTTCTCTCTTTCTGTCTATCTATATATCTGTGTGTCTAACATTTTCTCTGAAGTGAGTTTTGAAATATTTACTGTGCTATACATTTTTTGCACCTATCATGATATGTAAAATTATTTGAATAATCACAATAATAAAGGACCTTCCCTGATTTTCAAAAATAGAATGGAGCAGGTGTATGTGATATCTATTTGTGAAAAACCATGTCTTTGCGGGTTCGATTCATGACGACAAGCAATCTAAGGTGGCGCCGAGCCAGCTGGCAGATTTCGAACTTTATTATTTTGCAGATGTAATGATTTATTGGTTTGCGGGGTGGGAACCAAAAGAGGAAAGAACACCACGTTATATGGTCAGTCGCAATGGAGCATTGGAACACAGAACATCGTGTTACCTCAGTTCGTAGTTATTACGAAAGTAAATCTGGGACAGAAGTGCAAAACTTTAGTGTTGGTCGACATGGTAAGGTTCTGTCTCCATACCATATTGGCATGAGTCTCCATACCATATTGGCAAATTTGAAGATTGGTAGTGTGTTGGATTGAAACATGGAGCTCCAAGAAGAGTGCGAACTCCTGAGAACGTGGAGAGACCAACATTAAAGTTTCGTCTTAAAAAAATAAAAAAAGTTAAAAAGTAACTACAAACTGAGGTAACACGATGTTCTGTGATTCACTGCGACTTACAATATAACGTGGCGTTCTTTCTCTCCTGTTTCGGTTCCCGCCCGCCAAGCAATATAAGTTATTATGCCTGCGCAATATTCAAGAAAATCAGAGGTAACTACACACTGATCCCACTTTATTTGATTAAAAAGTCGTGTTGTTACGTAAGGCCCATCGTGGTTTGTGAGGAATAAATCCAAATCACAAGTTGATAGGAAACTGAGTCAACACATATGAACACAGCATTCGTCTTCAAACACAGGCAAAGGAATTTAAGTGAAACGTTGAATGATGATACAAACAGATATAGAGGCCGTATATTTGAATCGCGGCTTTATTCTGGGTGTTTTGCCTTCTGCTGCCATTCCCTGTATAGCATGATTCCTCCTTGTCTTATAATGTGTCTGATCATTCTATCTCTTCTTTTCGAAATATTCTTGAGTTATTTCGCTTTTCTCCTACCATTTTCAGTACTTTCTTATTTGGTGCCTTCTCTACGGATCTAATATTCAACATCCTCCTGTGCACCACATTTCTGAGGCCTTCATTCTCCGTTTTTGCTCTTCTAAGAATCTGTCCCTCACATTATTATAAGAGTCTATCCATAGCCTTTTCTTGAGTTTTGTGTCGTTTCCGGTTAGAAGTTTTTGTTTTTCTTCTCCTGAGCTATTACGGATTTTACATCTCGTGTGGACCTATTATCGCTTGGTATTTTTCCACCAAATTTATCTCATTTTGATCTTCATTTTTTTGTGTATGTTTGTGTGTGTGTGTGTTCCTTGCACATCTCATAACTTTTGTTTTGCTTTTGTTGATCTTCATGTTGGATTTGCTGCTAAGGATTTGTTGAATTCCGCTGTCTTGTAATTTTTTCTTACTGTCTACCAACATTGTGATACCTTCCCCTAATCTGAATGATTGTATTTCTGCCCATGAACAGTTCGTCCTTGATTTTTTTATTGCTTCTTCAATGGAGAAACTGAAGAGAGTTGTTAACCATGAACATCCTACCTAAGAAGAAAACAAAGGTTTGTTTAAAGGCGAATAAGTCAGTGCCATTGTAAAGAATCAATTACTACAAATTATTTTTCAAGTTACAAATTGTTTGAACAGGTTTTGAAGATACACACCCTAAAGAAAGGAATCTCAATAATAATAATAATAATAATAATAATAATAATAATAATAATAATAATAATAATAATAATAATAATAATAATAATAAAATGTAAGAAATAGAAATATGTTTAAAAAAGAAAGAAAGGGAAAGTAGCAATCTGTACTTCCGGAGGAAAGAAGGCATTATATATATATATATATGTATAATATACTCATATATATATAATACTTCAGATGGTTATGTGCTTTATCGGTCTCCAAGTAACATAGAGGTGAGTGAGAATAATTTAGATAACTGTTCCTTTCGTTCTTTAAGCAGCTATAAAAGCAGGAAACGTTAATTATAACAGTGGCTTTGAAGTAATGATTTGTTTAAAATCCTTTACTAAATTAAAATGAAATAGCAGACACGGGGAAAGAGTCTTCAATTATTTATTAACGTCTAGAATATAGATTATTTATTATAGAGTTGAGAGACGATTCTTGGCATAACAAACTGAAAAATTACGAAATCCTAATAAATTCTTAGCTAATACACTAGAATGAAAATGGAGGCTGAGTTTATTGTAATTCCAGAAAGTTCTTCTAAGTACAGAGTAGTTAAGACATATTTCCTTTTTGTAATAGCACAAAACCAAAAGTATACAGAGGTTTCATGATGTTAGCGACAGAAACACAAAACTTTAGTTAACAGGAAGAAGGTTCTGCTTTGGATCGATAGCTCCCTGTGCCACCAGTCACGGTAACTACGCGAAGACTCCAAAGATTCGAATTAATACAGCACTCATGCGGTCCATACATTCTCCTGCAGATTATAGTTTGTTTTACTCGTCTTGCGCATTTTCCACATGACGACTATCGGAAACAGTTGACACTGTGAACAACGGGGTACGCAAATATTTGGCCTTGAAATCTGCCAAATGGTGTCGCGTATGGTTCAGGTTTTCGTGAAACGTTGACAGAGGACCATCAAATACAACAGACTTTTCAGAGTAAGGTAAGCCATGACAATGCCTTTAGCATAAGTTTCAAGTAATATATTGTCGTGGCACGACACTGATGCCATAATCAAAGTGTCAATAGAAATAAAAAGGTAGTGTTGTGTGTAAAGTGGTTTTGGATGGACGATACATACAAGTGCGCCTATAAACTATAAACTATATTTAAGAAAATGTTATTTACAGTTCTACCATTTAAAATTAGTGTCCTTCTTGACATTAGTGTCTTATTTTCCAGAATTCTTTACCGATCTATTGGCGGAATCAAAGAAGGATTTCCATGACATGTTCATCCGCACTTACGGCATAATATACGAACGGAATTCCTACGTGTTCACGGACTTATTCGAGGAGTTGGAGAGGTACTATGCCAAAGGCCGAGTGGACCTAGAGGATGCAATGGAGAACTTCTTCAATACTTTGTATCAGAAGATGTTCACAGAGTTGAATGCACAATATCGTTTTGACGAGAGGTAAAGTGATTTATGTATGTACGAGATTCTTAGATGTAGTTTGTCATATTTTGTATATTGGTTTGATGTTTTTGTGGTTAACGTCCAGGGGAGCGCAGAAGCAATATAAACGTGGTGCAATACTTTAACATAGGATCCGAATGACACGAGCGTCTGTCGGGAATTAAACTCGGGTCTCGCGCTGAAACCAACTAACGGGAAGCCAATCATATGGTCATCAGGGAGCGGTGTATAATAGAGAAGAAGAGGCACAATGAATCATTGATAGAGTAAATTGGTATTCGTTTTATTACGTCCAGTCTGACAAAGCAATATCAGTGGTGATATTATTGCTAATACTGCTAAAATTATGGTAATATTAGTGCTATAAAGTGTCCCGCTCGTTGCTGAACCTGCCAGTATTTTAATAATTTCAGCGTTGAGAAAATATTGCAACGAAATTAGAAGCAGAAGTACTTCATTTGTAAAAAATTAAAAATTGCCATGATTTGCGACCAGATAATATTGAACCCAATGCAACTTTATTTAACAGTTTGACAGCCAAGGTGATTTGAGGGTACTGCCCCCAGGAGGCCATAAATTTCTTCTTACCTTTGGCTCAATTATGGATAGTCATGTCACGGTTTTGTCGCGATATTTTGCTTCTCCCGAAAATGTACCTATGGGAACCGAGCACCATATGTCATGCTCATGGTCTCACAGTAATTTGTGACAATGAGCATTATATATGATGCTCAAGAACCTGAATAGGTTTGTAATGTGTGATATCGAGCATCAGCATCATATATGGTGCTCATGGCCCCACAGAAAAATAAGGTGAATGAGCATCATATATGGTGCTCATGGCAGTCAACCTGTTAACGTTCTTCCAGTACTTCCGCTGCTATCACCCATTATTAAAAAAAAAAAAAAAAAAAAAAAGCGTGTGCGGTGGATAAAGCCTCTTGATGTCCAAAAATGTACCGAATTTTGGCCATGATGTGTGACGCTTCATCCTGCTGAAGATATAGAGACGTTTCCTTTACTGCAATTTAAGCCTTGATAGGTTTATTTTATTCATCGATACACATCCTGAAATAAAATGAATGAGCTTGTTTTGTTTTTGATAGTGCTTATTTATTTATTTAAAGAAAGCAGTTGGCACACATTTTCATTACTGAAGTTTAAATTACAATCTACCAACCAACCAGGTGTATTTAAAACTATTTTAGACATTCTTGAACTGGTATCAGTTGATTATTTACATTACCTACAAAGCCTTTGCGATAATGACAATCATTATAATTATTTATTGTTTTTCAGGTATTTAGCATGCGTGAGTGAACACATGAAGGAACTGAAACCATTTGGCGATGTCCCGCACAAGCTCTCAGTCCAGATAAAGCGCTCTTTTGTAGCTACAAGGACTTTAGTACAAGCTCTTAATGTGGCGCACGAAGTCGTCTCTAAAGTCGCTACAGTAAGTACTTTGTAGACGATTGTAGTCATATCTTTTGTAATAGCTTTAACTCTTTCGCTAATTGAGGTACGAGTTGTGACAACTTAATTCTTTAAATGCATTGACATAAAACTTAGTTCGGAGCTATATATTAATAGCGACTAGGACATGTACGAAAGATGAGCTATAATGAAAATGGTTAAATAAAACAGTTCATTAAATTTTTGAAAGGATAACAGGAAACCAATCGTAGTGAATCATTTGTTGTTGATAATTTTTTGTTCTGATGCCTGTCTTCGAGTTACTGCAATAAAAGAAAATCTTTTAGTTGCCTGTTTGCACAAGAATTTGTATTCGAAGTATATGGAAGCAGTAACTTAGTATGTTTTGGAAAAGCCATTGAGTAATTAGCCTAACTTTGTAAAAATTTAATGAAGTTACTTTTTGGTATTCGATTCAGTATTAGAAGATTGCGAAATTTTTGGTATTCGATTCAGTATTAGAAGATTGCGAAGTCTTTGGTATTCGATTCAGTATTAGAAGATTGCGAAGTTTTTAATATTAGATTCAATATTAGAAGATTGCGAAGTCTTTGGTATTCGGTTCACTATTAGAAGATTGCGAAGTCTTTGGTATTCGATTCAGTATTAAAAGATTGCGAAGTCTTTGGTATTCGATTCAGTATTAGAAGCTTGTGAAGTCTTTGGTATTCGGTTCAGTATTAGAAGATTGCGAAGTTTTTAATATTGGATTCAATATTAGAAGATTGCGAGGTCTTTGGTATTCGATTCAGTATTAGAAGATTGCGAAGTCTTTGGTATTCGATTCAGTATTAGAATATTGCGAAGTCTTTGGTATTCGATTCAGTATTAGAAGATTGCGAAGTTTTTGGTATTCGATTCAGTATTAGAAGATTGCGAAGTCTTTGGTATTCGATACAGTATTAGAAGATTGCGAAGTTTTTGGTATTCGATTCAGTATTAGAAGATTGCGAAATTTTTGGTATTCGATTCAGTATTAGAAGATTGCGAAGTTTATGGTATTCGATTCAGTATTAGAAGATTGCGAAGTTTATGGTATTCGATTCAGTATTAGAAGATTGCGAAGTTTTTGGTATTCGATTCGGTATTAGAAGATTGCGAAGTCTTTGGTATTCGATTCAGTATTAGAAGATTGCGAAGTTTTTAATATTGGATTCAATATTAGAAGATTGCGAAGTCTTTGGTATTCGATTCAGTATTAGAAGATTGCGAAGTTTTTAATATTAGATTCAATATTAGAAGATTGCGAAGTCTTTGGTATTCGGTTCAGTATTAGAAGATTGCGAAGTTTTTAATATTGGATTCAATATTAGAAGATTGCGAGGTCTTTGGTATTCGATTCAGTATTAGAAGATTGCGAAGTCTTTGGTATTCGATTCAGTATTAGAAAATTGCGAAGTCTTTGGTATTCGATTCAGTATTAGAAGATTGCGAAGTTTTGGTATTCGATTCAGTATTAGAAGATTGCAAAGTTTTTGGTATTCGATTCAGTATAAGAAGATTGCGAAGTTTTTGGTATTCGATTCAGTATAAGAAGATTGCGAAACTTTTGGTATTCGATTCAGTATTAGAAGATTGCGAAATTTTTGGTATTCGATTCAGTATTAGAAGATTGCGAAATTTTTGGTATTCGATTCAGTATTAGAAGATTGCGAAATTTTTGGTATTCGATTCAGTATTAGAAGATTGCGAAGTTTTTGGTATTCGATTCAGTATTAGAAGATTGCGAAGTTTTTGGCATTCGAGTCAGTATTAGAAGATTGCGAAGTTTTTGGTATTCGATTCAGTATTAGAAGATTGCGAAGTCTTTGGTATTCGATTCAGTATTAGAAGATTGCGAAGTTTTTAATATTGGATTCAATATTAGAAGATTGCGAAGTCTTTGGTATTCGATTCAGTATTAGAAGATTGCGAAGTTTTTAATATTAGATTCAATATTAGAAGATTGCGAAGTCTTTGGTATTCGGTTCAGTATTAGAAGATTGCGAAGTTTTTAATATTGGATTCAATATTAGAAGATTGCGAGGTCTTTGGTATTCGATTCAGTATTAGAAGATTGCGAAGTCTTTGGTATTCGATTCAGTATTAGAAAATTGCGAAGTCTTTGGTATTCGATTCAGTATTAGAAGATTGCGAAGTTTTGGTATTCGATTCAGTATTAGAAGATTGCGAAGTTTTTGGTATTCGATTCAGTATAAGAAGATTGCGAAATTTTTGGTATTCGATTCAGTATTAGAAGATTGCGAAATTTTTGGTATTCGATTCAGTATTAGAAGATTGCGAAATTTTTGGTATTCGATTCAGTATTAGAAGATTGCGAAGTTTTTGGTATTCGATTCAGTATTAGAAGATTGCGAAGTTTTTGGCATTCGAGTCAGTATTAGAAGATTGCGAAGTTTTTGGTATTCGATTCAGTATTAGAAGATTGCGAAGTCTTTGGTATTCGATTCAGTATTAGAAGATTGCGAAGTTTTTAATATTGGATTCAATATTAGAAGATTGCGAAGTCTTTGGTATTCGATTCAGTATTAAAACATTGCGAAGTCTTTGGTATTCGATTCCGTATTAGAAGCTTGTGAAGTCTTTGGTATTCGGTTCAGTATTAGAAGATTGCGAAGTTTTTAATATTGGATTCAATATTAGAAGATTGCGAGGTCTTTGGTATTCGATTCAGTATTAGAAGATTGCGAAGTCTTTGGTATTCGATTCAGTATTAGAAGATTGCGAAGTCTTTGGTATTCGATTCAGTATTAGAAGATTGCGAAGTTTTGGTATTCGATTCAGTATTAGAAGATTGCGAAGTTTTTGGTATTCGATTCAGTATTAGAAGATTGCGAAGTTTTTGGTATTCGATTCAGTATAAGAAGATTGCGAAGTTTTTGGTATTCGATTCAGTATAAGAAGATTGCGAAACTTTTGGTATTCGATTCAGTATTAGAAGATTGCGAAATTTTTGGTATTCGATTCAGTATTAGAAGATTGCGAAATTTTTGGTATTCGATTCAGTATTAGAAGATTGCGAAATTTTTGGTATTCGATTCAGTATTAGAAGATTGCGAAGTTTTTGGTATTCGATTCAGTATTAGAAGATTGCGAAGTTTTTGGCATTCGAGTCAGTATTAGAAGATTGCGAAGTTTTTGGTATTCGATTCAGTATTAGAAGATTGCGAAGTTTATGGTATTCGATTCAGTATTAGAAGATTGCGAAGTTTATGGTATTCGATTCAGTATTAGAAGATTGCGAAGTTTATGGTATTCGATTCAGTATTAGAAGATTGCGAAGTTTTTGGTATTCGATTCGGTATTAGAAGATTGCGAAGTCTTTGGTATTCGATTCAGTATTAGAAGATTGCGAAGTTTTTAATATTGGATTCAATATTAGAAGATTGCGAAGTCTTTGGTATTCGATTCAGTATTAGAAGATTGCGAAGTTTTTAATATTAGATTCAATATTAGAAGATTGCGAAGTCTTTGGTATTCGGTTCAGTATTAGAAGATTGCGAAGTTTTTAATATTGGATTCAATATTAGAAGATTGCGAGGTCTTTGGTATTCGATTCAGTATTAGAAGATTGCGAAGTCTTTGGTATTCGATTCAGTATTAGAAAATTGCGAAGTCTTTGGTATTCGATTCAGTATTAGAAGATTGCGAAGTTTTGGTATTCGATTCAGTATTAGAAGATTGCAAAGTTTTTGGTATTCGATTCAGTATAAGAAGATTGCGAAGTTTTTGGTATTCGATTCAGTATAAGAAGATTGCGAAACTTTTGGTATTCGATTCAGTATTAGAAGATTGCGAAATTTTTGGTATTCGATTCAGTATTAGAAGATTGCGAAATTTTTGGTATTCGATTCAGTATTAGAAGATTGCGAAATTTTTGGTATTCGATTCAGTATTAGAAGATTGCGAAGTTTTTGGTATTCGATTCAGTATTAGAAGATTGCGAAGTTTTTGGCATTCGAGTCAGTATTAGAAGATTGCGAAGTTTTTGGTATTCGATTCAGTATTAGAAGATTGCGAAGTCTTTGGTATTCGATTCAGTATTAGAAGATTGCGAAGTTTTTAATATTGGATTCAATATTAGAAGATTGCGAAGTCTTTGGTATTCGATTCAGTATTAGAAGATTGCGAAGTTTTTAATATTAGATTCAATATTAGAAGATTGCGAAGTCTTTGGTATTCGGTTCAGTATTAGAAGATTGCGAAGTTTTTAATATTGGATTCAATATTAGAAGATTGCGAGGTCTTTGGTATTCGATTCAGTATTAGAAGATTGCGAAGTCTTTGGTATTCGATTCAGTATTAGAAAATTGCGAAGTCTTTGGTATTCGATTCAGTATTAGAAGATTGCGAAGTTTTGGTATTCGATTCAGTATTAGAAGATTGCGAAGTTTTTGGTATTCGATTCAGTATAAGAAGATTGCGAAATTTTTGGTATTCGATTCAGTATTAGAAGATTGCGAAATTTTTGGTATTCGATTCAGTATTAGAAGATTGCGAAATTTTTGGTATTCGATTCAGTATTAGAAGATTGCGAAGTTTTTGGTATTCGATTCAGTATTAGAAGATTGCGAAGTTTTTGGCATTCGAGTCAGTATTAGAAGATTGCGAAGTTTTTGGTATTCGATTCAGTATTAGAAGATTGCGAAGTCTTTGGTATTCGATTCAGTATTAGAAGATTGCGAAGTTTTTAATATTGGATTCAATATTAGAAGATTGCGAAGTCTTTGGTATTCGATTCAGTATTAAAACATTGCGAAGTCTTTGGTATTCGATTCCGTATTAGAAGCTTGTGAAGTCTTTGGTATTCGGTTCAGTATTAGAAGATTGCGAAGTTTTTAATATTGGATTCAATATTAGAAGATTGCGAGGTCTTTGGTATTCGATTCAGTATTAGAAGATTGCGAAGTCTTTGGTATTCGATTCAGTATTAGAAGATTGCGAAGTCTTTGGTATTCGATTCAGTATTAGAAGATTGCGAAGTTTTGGTATTCGATTCAGTATTAGAAGATTGCGAAGTTTTTGGTATTCGATTCAGTATTAGAAGATTGCGAAGTTTTTGGTATTCGATTCAGTATAAGAAGATTGCGAAGTTTTTGGTATTCGATTCAGTATAAGAAGATTGCGAAACTTTTGGTATTCGATTCAGTATTAGAAGATTGCGAAATTTTTGGTATTCGATTCAGTATTAGAAGATTGCGAAATTTTTGGTATTCGATTCAGTATTAGAAGATTGCGAAATTTTTGGTATTCGATTCAGTATTAGAAGATTGCGAAGTTTTTGGTATTCGATTCAGTATTAGAAGATTGCGAAGTTTTTGGCATTCGAGTCAGTATTAGAAGATTGCGAAGTTTTTGGTATTCGATTCAGTATTAGAAGATTGCGAAGTTTATGGTATTCGATTCAGTATTAGAAGATTGCGAAGTTTTTGGTATTCGATTCAATATTAGAAGATTGCGAAGTCTTTGGTATTCGATTCAGTATTAGAAGATTGCGAAGTCTTTGGTATTCGATTCAGTATTAGAAGATTGCGAAGTTTTTGGGCGAAGTTTTTGGTATTCGATTCAGTATTAGAAGATTGCGAAGTTTTTGGTATTCGATTCAGTATTAGAAGATTGCGAAGTTTTTGGGCGAAGTCTTTGGTATTCGATTCAGTATTAGAAGATTGCGAAGTCTTTACATTAGGTGAATAAAAATATTGAAGCTGCTTAAGTTTCAAAGTTGATGTAAACTCAAGGTAAAAACAGTTTATTAATATATTCTTTACTTTACTTGTAGAATAACAATATTCCAAGTACTGTTATTGTTCCTATTTGGAAATCAATTGTTCCTGTTATATTTTTCACGATTATAAAATTATGACTTGTCGCCAGAGCTGCTGTGTTTGTTACAGAGCCTTTGACGACAGCGCCAATAATATTCGATGCGCTCTACCGAACTGTCAGAAGCTAGATTTTGTTGCACAAACAATCGTTTTAGGAACAGCCAGGAATTACAGGGGTTGAAATCGCATCAGTGAGTGACTGGGATCTAATTTGGTAATCGATTCTTTCCCCGGAAGCACGTTTAGGATGAGCGAGTTAACGTGCTATTTGAAATGTCGGTTATTTATTTGTACGCCAAATTTTACGAATAGGAAGCTATATGAATGATGTTTATCTTATCAAAATATATAATCTTTATTTAACCTATATCAATTTGCGATTCTCAACTATAATATGTAATAAGTAATTCACTTGAATTTGATTTTTTCTGTCTTTTTTTCGACGAAAGTTCGATTTCAGAGAATCACAATAGCATACCTCGAAGACATTTGTGGTCCACGGACCATAGCTTGAGAAATGCTGAATTAGCTAATCAAATTTGCAGTATAGACTATGTGATGTAAAGAAAAGTCGGTTGAATCAACTACTCCTAATGTAATACTTCAAAATGACACAAATAATTTTTCTTCTAGATGTAACATGGCTCGTAAAAGTGGATCCCAATAAGAGCAGATCCATAACATTTTCCCTAAAGAAATATATTGTACACAACTCATACAGCATAAATAGTTCACCCATCACGAGTGTCAATAATCAAAGGATCTCGGAGTTAATTTTCAGACAAATAACTTTTACAAAACATAAATACTATAACCAAGTAATCGATGCGCATTCTAGGACTTCTGTACAGATTGACAGAAATACGAAACCTCTCTTCCTTAGCAATCTTCTACAAGGCAATAATCTCTTCTAAATTGGAATATTGTTCACCTGTCTGAACAATGGGAGCTCCTACAGACCTATCCCGGCTCAACTCAGTTTTTAAACATTCCCGGCGGGAGTTCACGTGGTTTGGATTCCACGTTAATCAGTAGGTCCACGTCTCATATAGACTCGCTGCTTAACAGGACGTTGAACTCAAAATCAACTCAACTCAATTTTTAAACCTCTTCCTTGCAATAGTACGTTTTAGAATACCTCACACACGTGTGATGATAGAACACGAACTGTTACAAACACTAAATATTCAACTACCTGACACTCATCATAAAATAAGTGATCTCAAATATCTATACAAACACACATTTGCCAGTTGAAGTCCGAAACGCTACTCTCAGAATTGTATTTCCGAATTCCATTCTCACAAACACATAAAACACATATTTTTCATATAGTACCACCTAGACTTTCAATACTGTACGTTCTTTTTCCCATTGGCTTTCTAGTTTATACAATGAAAGATCAATACACTCGTTGATTTATTTAATTCTGAAGCTGCATATAACTGTCCATTACTCATTTTAATGTATAAATTCTAGTTCGCTATTGCCAACCTTTCTCGTTATTACTTTAGATTTATTATTATTATTATTATTATTGCATTATGTTATTTAGATATTCCAGAGTAAACTGGTGTTTACCTGTAATTATGTTTGTAAATAAATAAATACATAATATCTAGGCCTTTTTTAATTTACAAAAAAAAAAAAAAAAAAAAAACTATTTTCATATGCTAATGCAAATACAAAATGGCGGTAGTTCTAGTTTATACAATTTTGAAAAAATAAGAATGCTGATACAGTACTATATAGTCAAAGCATTAAAATAGTAATAAAATAAAATTTATTATTATTATTATTATTATTATTATTATTATTATTATAAGAAGAAGAAGATGATGATGATGATTAGAATGTTATGTTGTATTATTTTTCATTTATAATTGATTTTTTCTACTTCTACATGCATGCAAAATATTTCTGTAATTGGATTCGTTAGACGAATAAAATCTTACCTTTCTTTAATGTGCTCTAAATGGCCAATTTATTTGGAAGTTTTTAACAAGAGAATATGGTGGCTGTGTGTATAAAGTTGTAGTGGGGCTAATGATATCAACACTTACAGGTATAGTAGTTGCACAACTTCCATGCAGAGAATTTGAAGACTGATGTTTGCGATGTCTTTATTTCAGAAATATTAATTCTTTCCTTTCAGATTAGTCCTAGTCCTGCGTGTATACGAGCTGTAATGAAGATGACGTACTGCCCAGCGTGCCAGGGTCTTCCAGAACTGAAGGCATGCAATAATTATTGCATTAATGTTATGAAGGGTTGCCTTGCTTACCAAGTCGAACTCAACACTGAATGGGAGAACTTTTTAGGTAGGAAATCACTTTTAATTTTACGTAATTCGCAAAATAACTATCAGCTTCTTTGTGCTCGAATATATTGAAAATTTGCAAGTTGCTAGCGTAATGGAATGAAAATAAGGCAAATCGCTATTACTCGTTACACCTTGAAACTGGTATTTCCCTAATTCGTCCAGTTGTTCTGTGGAAATTCCAGAAAAGCTACTGTATTTCGCTTATTACGAGAGGGTATCAAAAAGTTTGTGCAATAACTTAAAAGGTGACGAACTATGAACCCCCTCAGACATGCATTTTATAATTAGGTTCTCGTATGTTACTCATGCAAATTCTGGACTCGTTAGAACATTTTTTTTCCCTCTACCTAAATCACTAAAGATGCTATGATTGACAAGCTTCAGGCACGTAACGTTATTAAGTTCCTTTATCTTAGGGGAAATCAGCAAAGCAGATCCACGATTAGCTGAAAAACGTCTATGTGGATGAGATTGCATCCTATGAAATGATATCGAAGTAGGAACGGCAACCAAACTGGACACATGGCTACCGCGGACTCCTCTAGATCTCGAAGATCATCTTTCACTGATGATGCCACCTCGACGGAGAAAGTTGAGAAGATCATAATGAAAGACAGGAGGATAACCATTGCATATGTGTGCAATAGATATGAGTCTGCTTGAAATATCAGTCCCATAACCAACTGCATCTACACAAAATGTTATCACAGTGTGTCACAACTGCTGTCACTCTTGCAGCAGAGAAGTCGCGAGGACGCTGCAGAAGTGTTGCATCACTGTGAGATGCATGAAGAGGATTTTTCCGACAGACTAGTGACTATGGATGGAAGTTAGGTTTATCTTTATGACCCAAAAACAAAGGAAATGAGCAAACAGTGGAAACACCTCTCCTCCCCCACTTAAAAAAGAAAAAACACACACACTCAAGTGCAAATTTCTGTCGCGAATGTGATGTTTTCCGTTTTCTGGGATTGTGAAAGGATCATCATGACAGATTACCTAGTACAGGGGCAAACTATAACTAGTACCTATTATTTCCATTTCCTGACTACGTTACGAGGGACTGAAGAAGAAACGTTGTGGATTGGTCACAAAAGAGGCGCTGCTGTTGGCAGACAGTGCACCAGGTCATTCCGCCCATGCAGCCATGATAAAGGCAGTGGGATTAGAATATGAAATATTGTCCCATCCCATACTCACCGGACCTAGCACCAAGTGACTTCTTTCTTTTCCCAGAAATGAAGCTTCTACTCAGAGGACGCCATTTTGACAGTAGGAATGAGGTTATTTCTGAGGTTCAATTGTGGTTTCAAAGCTAAACTGCAGACTTCTACAAAATGGGCTTACGAAAAGTGAAGAAGCGTTGACAAAAATGGTCGCTAGGCACGGTGACTGTGTAGAGGACTAATACCATCGTAGTGTGAGAGCTCGAGAGTGGATTTCTCCTAGATAATTGCATGAACTTTTTAATACCTCCTTGTAATCATATTGGGATATAACCAAGTTTGTTGTAGCTAATATTCAAGTATCTTCACCATTAAGCGTTTCTTACATATAAACACTAGCAGAAATGTTCTGAATAGGTTTATGGAAAGTATTTGAACCCCCCTTCTTCCCTCCCCATAGGATACGCATGGGGGATCAATTTGGAATTTTAACTGCATCCGGAGTGTCACTATTCATCTCAGCGACCTCGAAGACTATGAGTTGGATACTTAATATCGGTCTTTTTTATTATTATTATTATTATTATTATTATTATTATTATTATTATTATTATTATTTCTAAATGTCAATCCCTTCCCTCACTCTCACGAATTTGGAACTTGTGCTTGTTTCTTTTCGAACTTTTTATAAAGAAGTCACAGGATTTGTTTTATTTCTATTGCACTCATTATTTCAAATTAAATCATTCTTTTTAAACTTATTGGTATATATAGAAACTTAAGGGATTATGTATTTTGAAAATATGGTGTATTATAATTAGTAGTTAATTTACAATGCAGTGAAATGGTACTTAAAAGAACGTGAGAGTATAAAGTCAATAATACGCCTTTGAGTTTCTTCCTGAAATCGTTTTTTCATGTACAGGTATAATGATTATACGATCAAATATATAAGCTTTGAAATCAGAGATATGATCACTCGAGACTGTACCGGTTATCTCAAAAGAATGCAGTAAAGAAAGAAAAAAAAAAGAGATGCGACAGTGTCATTCGCTTGAATCATTCAATGCAAATCAGAAATGAAATGAAATCTTTGAGTTTTACGTCCCATGGTTATGCCGGCTAGGCTAAAGTGGGAGGAAACAAGAAAACCCACGGATCCTATTTGTCCACTATAAAACCCACTTCGCGCTAGCTGGGATCGAATCAGGGACCCCATGCACGAAAGATGAACGCTGTACCATAGAGCCACCGCGGCCTTTCAGTGCATATCAAATCAAAAACGACCATCATAGAGTTTATAGGAGGCTGGTAGATGTTAAAGTTTGACAGCTGATCATCTTTTCCAGTATTATATTGTATTTTACTCTTCCTTCCATCTTTCTGCTTCGTTCCATTTCTCTCTTGTCCTAAGGGTGGGCAATGATTTGTTACCGTAAATATAATTATGTGGTTAGTGTTGTGATTTGGAAAGTTGGTGCAGCAAGCCTTCAGTTTTGATTCTGAGATTTCCTTGTTAGCTTAGTTTGTGCAGAATAATCTGATGGCTACTTTAATCGAGAAAATCCTCTACTAGAGATCTGTATGAAATAATAGATACGCATGTGTAAATAATAGATAGAAAGTAAACTAAGATTCTGATACCTTGCCATGCCACTAGTAACTATGTTACAACAATCCCGGTATTCGATCTACGTTCCAGCCATATGTTTTTCACTCTTTGTATATCGTTAAAGTGGCATCAATAGAGGAATTGGCGTGATATGAAGTCGGTTGTTTCTTCCGTTTATCAAATATAATACAGTAAAAGCTGCATTGAAGATAGATTTCCGGTTAACAAAGGTAGGCCTTTTGCTAAAGAAAGATAAGTCCATGCCTATAGTGGTCATACTGAGATGAAATAGAATGCCTTCGTACCTCAATCAATCCGCATTGTTCATTTCTACTACGAATTCATTCATGTAAAATTTACAATGAACAGAAAAATTATTGTACAGACGTTAACTTTATTTTTTCCAATAGTCAAGGAAGGTTCTTTGTACACGTTGCTATCAGTGTTATTTCACTGTAAGATAAATTGTGGCAGTTTCTTTAAACTTTTGACAGCATTTTCATAAGTATTTAGCATACACTCTTCTTCCAACTCAATGCCATACTCCTCCTCATCCTCTTTCAGACTCTCCGTATAATTCTTAGGGCATCTATACTATTGTGTCCCTTTCGGTTCGCATATGACTATCTATTTCACTGATAACATAATGTATATACGCGAACTCTCATCGGATGTATGGAAATTTTCTAAACACTGCATTCCGGAACTTGAAATCTTCCATTAAATGGCTTATTTTGATTTCCGGTTTTCGCGTAACATAGTTTCCATTTAATAAAGAGAATTTAAACACATTTTTCGTCCCTAAATTCTTGGGATCCAGAAATATTCCGTTTAATAGCCCGTTTGAAACAAGTTTTACTGTATATAGTAATTCAACCGTCAAAGATACTCTGTAATGCAGACACTGAATTGTCCAAATACAACACTATGGTCTAGGGGCCGCGGTGGCTCAGTGGTAGAGGGGTCCTCTGGTGTGTAGGGTAGAGATGCAAGGGCTCGGAAAAAAACCGGCTTTTTGGGAAAAAAAACTCGGTTTTTTCTGCTTCGCTTTTTTGCTTGGGAAATTTTGGGCTTTTTTCAAAACTCTGCTTCAAATTCATTAAGCAGATTTTGTTTCGCTTCTCTATAACACAAAAAGTCATTTAATTAGTGGTTGATGTCGATAATAATATAAAACCTCGAAAATAAACCATGAATTTCGAAAAGATATTTCAAACAATTTTACTTCTCAACATATTGACATTATGAATTGCAAAGGATTAACCAATGTATATAAGATTTTTTTAACCTCCTATATACAAAAGTAAGCAGGGTTGGCAAGAACCATGGTTGTTTTTGAAAATGCCAAAAAACCCGTTGTTTAGGGGGAGTTTAAACTAGGTTTTTTTTTGGTTTAAACCAGGTTTATTGGATTTAGGTATTTTTGCTTTATGTATTTATATTATATATTGACAGAAATAAGTTTGATTCGCCTTGGTGTTATTATGCAACAACGGGGTTATGCTGGAAGAGGTCACATAAGCTTAAAGAAGTCCGGCCAGTAAATTTCTTAAATTGGGCAACTCCCGCCCTAGCCATCGGGAAAATCCCGTCATTATTCTAAATGTAAAACAATAACGGAAAAGTCCTGTTATTGCTTTGCATGTAAAATTTAAAGGTCAGCGTATCATAATCAGTACGCTAAAACAGGTATTAAATTACAAATTTAATATGTAGATATCATTGAAAGTCTAATCCAAACTAATGTTGGAAGCTACGTAGGCAATCGGTAAATTTTGCCAATTTCTATCAATATATTTAAGCAACCTTGTCTTCTTTATAAAACAGCCATTCAGGCATGCAGAAATATACAATTTGGTTTCGTTTCGTATGTTCAGGCTTAACATACTTATGTAATGCCTAGGTCATCAAGGAGAAGACTTTCACTTAAAGTGACATCCGAACCGCTACTTTGTTTACGCATGAAAGAAGGGTAGTGGTTCGAACGATAATTGAACATGGGACACCTTGATTAAAAGGTGAAAAGGAAATAAAACTAATGCAGATGGTTTGATGTGTGGAAACGTCACTATGAAGTTCACACGATTCGCATTTATCGTTCTTTTTATTTATTTTTTTAGTTTAAACCAGTTGTTTATTTTTTTTAAAAGAATAAACAGCTGATGTAAACCAGCCAAACCTAAAAGTAAATACTTCTTTTAAAAAATACACAAATAACTAGCAAAATTCTATGTAGTATTTTTACTTCAAAATATACCATACCCTCTTTTTGGAACAAAATAAAATTAAAATAAAACATAAGAGAAATACTTAGATCTATATGATACACTTAAAGGCTGCATATCTAGAGCTTTTGGTTCTGTATATTCTTGAAATTCTACAGTTTTATATAACTACCATCACGGTTTACTCAGTCAAGTTCTCTGAATTTTTAACACGAGGGATTCAACATATGGAAGGTGTGAGGCAAGAACATGGAAACCCACAATTTTACTATTTTAAGAAATGTACTGCTGCACAATCCATTTTGAAAGTTGGAAAGCTGATTTTTCACATAAGACTATACATGAAGGATTAAAAGAAGCGGTATGCGTTGCTGTCTATCTGGTGCTGCAAAACTCAGCAATTGAAAATTTGTTGGCTACCATGTTCTTTGCTCACACCCTTCAATTCATTACGGAACTCTCCTCCCCCTTCCCCACCACCACAAAAAAAGGAATACGGAAGACATTTAAGTTAAGATAAATACAACTGCACAACAAACGTAACTGAGTGGAGCTTTTGCGCTTCTATAAGGGAAATCCGGGATTCAACCCAGCATTCAACCATTCTGACAAAGCTTTTCTTCATTCCATCTGTAGAAATAGTGCGTGTACTGTGAGTTGGCCGATTTCCTTGCTTACTGTTTTTAAATTGTTATTATTACTAATTACCAGCAGTGACGGTTTTGCGAAGGTTAGGGGGCTGTCTTTCGGACTGAAGCCTGTTCCCCCAAATTACGGAATGTCTAAAACAAACGAAATATCTATTAGTTATGCCTTTACTCATAAACTTTAAGCTCCCTTCAAATAAAAATTACGAATGTTTAGAAAAACTAAACATTAGTAAGAAAATCCTCTCTCAAAATACTTTTCTAAATCCAGTATAAAATGATCTTCAAGGTTGTATTCGGAAGATTATCGCTAAATATATAAACGAAACGAAATATTAATTATGCCTGTACTCATAAACTTCAAGCTCCTCACAAATAAAATTAGGACATTTTAGAAAACGAAACAATCAGAAACCGGCCCCAAAGTACGTTTCTCCGCTACTGATCATTTGTATAAATTAGTATTCAAGGTTGCATCCGGAAAATTATTGCTAAATCGTTGCACAGCTACAGTATAACAGAAATGTGGAAGTAAGGTTAGACGGATATATTGAAAAACGTACGCTTTGACGGATATATAGAAAAACATAAGTTCAACTTTTGCGCTAAAAGCTAGAGTACTAAGCTCATGGAAATGAAACACTGATGACAAACTAAAATGATCTAGAGAAGAAAAAATGTCGACAACTCAAAAGTTAAAATAAAGTTAAATAGCCTCTAAAATTACCCTCAAATACTACATTCTTCATGTTAGCTTTAATTCGTAAAACATGTCCTCCATTCATTTTGATGGTGAATTTCAGAGCGAAATATGGCATTTAGGTCATGGAATTCTTATCTAGTATAGAATATACTATAAGAAAGCTATTTAGGTAGAAAAATCATGAAAATGAAAAAAGCCAAAATTTCCAAAATTCTCGTTTTTTCCCTAAAAAGCCGGCTTTTTATGTGAAAATAACCATCGATTCAAAAAAGCCGGCTTTTTTGCATCTCTAGTGTAGGGTCCTTCGTTTCGATCCCAGCTCGCGCCAAGTGAACTTCGTGGAGGACAAACACCATGTGCATGGGTTTTCTCGGGGTTCTCCCGTTTCGTCCCACTTTATTCATCCCATCATTTCATTCATTTCTCATCATCACCTTTTCCTTTAGCCTGGACGGCATAATAGTGGGACGTAAAATAAAGACTTCAATTTTTTTTTAAACACTGTGATCTGACTGACTGATCACCGACTTTAACCCTTCTAAATTCTTGCCTTTTTCGGCGTTTTTCTTGAGTCTCAGATAAGCAGCGACAGTGTCATCCCTATTTGCCTTAGGATCATGGTTCATACCTCATTTTTCTCAGAATGGAACAGCCTTTCAAACGGTACCACTTACATGTCCCTATGATGTACCAGAAGGGAATTATTTGAAGGAAAATCGTGATTTTTTGCCAAAAATAACTTCTTCAAAGTTTGGAGCCTCCTGAGGCTCTACCGGGTCTGCGCACAAACCTCCAGAAATTTGGAAAAATACTACGTAGTGTACTAATTACTTGTGACAAATTCGAATTTCCTGTCTTGAATAGTAAGGGCGGGAAATTTTTACCCATGTTGAGAGAGCATAAAAAAAAAAAGCCCAAAAGTTCCCTAAAATGCACCCTACAAATTAAAAAAAAATTCTAACACGTCTCTAAATATCGTAAAATTATGGTTCATACGTCGTTGTGTTCAGAATGGAGTAGCCTTTCAGATGGTATCACCCGTATGTCCCTCGGACTTCCCTAAGAAGGGAAAAATTGAGGAAAATAGGAATTTTTGCTGAAAATATCCCTTTTTTTCCGGTTTGGAGCCCTCTGGCGCGGCCCTGGGTAAACATAGAGATCCAGAAATCACTTTAAAAAATACTACGTAGTGTACTAATTGCTTGTGCCAAATACCAATCTCCTATCTTCTACACTAAGGACGGGAAAAATATTTTCCTCTTCTGCGAATATTCCCAGAATGTCCTAGAATACCCTATATAAATTTCAAAAATTTCTTGACTTGTCCCTAATTATCGTAGGATCACGATTCATACACAATTCTCTTCAGAATAGAGCAGGCTTCCAGATTGTATTACCTTCATCTCCCTCGGACGTCCCTAAGGAGGGAAAATTGAGTAAAATAAGGATTTTTGCTGAAAAATCCCTTTTTTTTTTCGTTTTGGGGTCCTCTGGTGTGGCCCTGGGTAAACATAGAGATCTGGAAATCACTTTAAAAAATATTACTTATGGTACTAATTACTTGTGCCTAATACCAATCTCCTGTCTTCAATACTAAGGGCGGGAAAAATATTTTCCTTTTCTGCGAATATTTCCGAAATTTCCCAAGGATACTATACAAACTTCAAAAATTTCCTGACACGTCCCTAATTATCGTAGGATGATGATTCATACGTCGTTCTCTTCAGAATTCAGTTGGCTTTCAGAAAGTATCACTCAAATGTCCCTATCATGTAGCCGAGCGGAGCAAGAATCGCGAAAGTGAGATTTTTGGTCAAAAATATCCCTTTTGCCCCTCTGAACTCCCCTTCTATGTTGACGAAGAGATCCGAAAAAATTCTCATAAAAACTAATGGGTCCACTGATTGTTTAGGGAAAATGTTAGGATTCTAGGATTAAAGAGAAGCTCACCAAAAATTGTTGAAGTTAGACCTCAGTTAAAAAAAAAAAAAAAAAAAAAAAGTAAATTGACGACGTAATACCCCCCCTATGTTCTGACGCTCGGAAGCGTATAGACCCTTTCAATGCTTTCTTGAATGCCTCCTCTCTTGGAAAATAAATAAATAAAAAATCATTCTTAGTTCTCTTTTAATCGAATCTTTAAGACACTACAATATCGGTCGAAAACGACCGAAAAACTTAAAAGGGTTAAAAGTGATAGAATGTGTAGCTGTTCAGGAAACGGATTGGGTAGCGTAGTGCTTAATGTATCTGCACGGTGAACCAGATACACCCGTGTTCAATTCATGGTCGTCATGTACTTTTCTTTTTCTGTCTTAAAATGTCATTGAATTTCATCTATAGAGAAATTAGTATTTTCTTCTTCTTCTTGATCAAATATGTTTTTCTTTCAGATGCGTTGACAAATGTGGCAGATCGATTGTTAGGACCTTTTAACATTGAAACTGTTGTAGAGCCAATGGATATTAAAATATCGGAAGCCATTATGAATTTTCAGGAGAACAGTAATGAAATATCTCAGAAGGTAAGAAGACTTAATTTTAATGTATAGTAGTAAAAAGTGGCAATGATTAGTTATATAGTATTCAGTGAGCAGAATTTTGTAGTAGCATTTTCGGTGATGTATCCACCATTTACATTTGAAATACCTGGATAAACTGTAGTGACACTGAGCTAGCAACTATTAGTAGTTTTCCTAAGGGCATCCACCCACTGCTTGGTGACGTGTTGGGAGAAGTGTATCGAGGGACAAGAAGAACATTAAAGAAACAACCATGTTCAAGTATAAAAAGTGCAAGGTGTTTCAAAATGAATCTCGAGGTTTTAAGGCTATATGGTATTTATTACAATTAATTTACAATTATAAATAATACATTAAATGAAAGAACAAACTCAATCAATCTTGTACACACGCATGGGCATGCGCTATTTCCTCTGTCTGCCGTTAGAGAGCGCTAGTAGCAAAGAAAGCGACTAGTGAGTAGAAAGCTTTGTATGTTTTACATTTTGCAAAAACTGAATCTGTAGTTGTAGTGCAACCATCTGTGTGAAGAATTTTAAGGAGACGCTTACAACTACGTCCTTATCGTTTGCAGTTGCTACAAGCTCTAAAGCCTACAAACTACTGTTTACGTGTCAGCTTTGCAAATGAAATGTTCTTGCATGACGATGAAGATTTTCTGGATTGTATCATCTTCAGCGATGAATCGACATTTCACTTAAGTGCCGATGTTAACACTCATAATGTTCGCATCTGGGGGTCATCAAATCCCTATGGCAGCGTTTCCCAACCGGTGTGCCGCGGCACACTGGTGTGCCGCGAATAGGTCGCTGGTGTGCCGCGAGGAAATCGAAACAAAATTGTTAATTCTATAGAAATCAAATTGCAAGACATAGGGAAAAATGTATATTTGTATTTCACATTACTATGAACCTCTCTTATGAATCTACAAAAGTTTCATACTGTGTTACTTTTCTGTACATTTTTAATGTTGAGAAAAGTATTTGTTATCATTGTCATGACCATTATTGCTTCATTGTTGTTGCAGTTTATTTTGTAACTTGAAATTTTAAAGTATCATTGAATCCTTTTGACGAAGCAAACATGCGGAAAAATTACCTACATTTATGTTTTAAAAGTACAAGAGATTTGCTTATTAGTTCGTTATTTAGTGATCTTCCCTTTTAGTGAAAGGTTGGATAGATTTTTTGAAAGAGAAAGTGGATTTTTAAAAAAACCCGAGTCCTATATTTCACTGCAACTGTTTCCTATTTTTAAATTAGAATGAACAATAAGCATAATGATTTACCACAAAAGAAAACCAGTCATCGAGCTTTCTTCTTTGTGAGATCAGTAGGCCTAATCACAGAAAAAAATCATGATATTTCATATTATATATATATAATATATATGAATGTGCCTCGAGAATTCAAGTTACACCTGAGTGTGCCGCAACTTGAAAAAGGTTGGGAACCGCTGCCCTATGGCATGGTACAGTTGCAACAAGACTCCTCTAAATTGAATATGTTTTGTGCTATACCCCGGCGGAAAGTTTATGGGCCTTTGTTGCCTATCGACTCGATGTGTGTCGTGTGACAAATGGTGCTCACGTTGAACATTTCGTGCTCTTGCATTTGATATATTATTTAAAATTGTGCGTTAAATGTAATGAATACTACAACGCCGTAAAACTCCTATATTTATTTTGAAACACCCTGCACTATTTTAAAATCTTGCATCTATATTAGTTGATTACATCTCTTCCAGCACTGGAATTGGAACCACTGCTGTGTTTTTATCCCAGGCCTATTACTATTTTCCCGATTGAACCATGACTACGTGTATTATAGCCACTTGAGTAAGTATGGGCCGTTGTTGTATGCTTAACATGCTTCGTGTTTATAAAAATGTTCTTTAAAGAAATAGTCCTTCAGCTGTGATATTGAATTTTCCGTTGTGTAGAAAAGAGAATATGACGATATATTCTTTTTGTTTGTTTGCTGAAATTCAGCGTCCATCTTCAGCGCCGAGACTGTACAAGACGTGGACGTACAGTTTAAGGTGGAATCCAAACCACCGTAATTTGTTAACGCCCTAGATCATTCTTACTGGGAATCGAACCCAAAACCTGAGCTCCTCCGTGGCTAAGCGCTTAGCGTACGCGCCTTTGGCGTGGGAGACCCGAGTTCGATTCCCGGCGGGAGCTCATGTGGTTCGGATTCCACGTTAATCAGTAGGTCCACTTCTCATATAGCGTCGCTGCTGAACGGGACGTTAAACCCGAAATCAATTCAACTCGAACCCAAAACCACGTGCACCGAGGTCGCATAAGCTAGTCATTAAACCAACGAAGAGGTGATAAGTATACTTAGTTTAAAGATCAAATAACTTAATTTTTTTAGTGATTTTGTTGATGTGTCCAGTTCAACATAAGTAAAATTTGCAATAAGTTTGTTCTTGTAGGATGGTGCGGAAGAATTTTTCGTAAAGACAACATCTTTCATTTGTGTTTGTTTTGGCGTAAGGTGCTGCTTGTAAGTAAGTATCATTTAACGAAGTACTTGAAAGCGCAAAAGTGCTGAGCTCTTTTTTTATTGTTGACAATGTAATGGTTTGGGAATCCGTCAATTTAAGGATTGCACTCTTAATTATTACATTATAATGAAATTGGCTTTTTTCAGGTGTTCAATGGGTGTGGGAAACCTCGCCTTGGGCGTAGAGACGCCACTGAACTCAAGTTTGAAACGTTACAGTTCGATCGGTCAAGAACCACGGATCATCAGGGTGGGCCAAAGATCAATCGTCTCATCAAAGATATCAAGCAGAAAGTAAGTAGAACTTGCATATCAGCTGGATAATTGAATGTAATTACTTAATGTATTATTTTATTCTATTGATTTTCTATGTTTATATATACTAATTAGAAATATGTAGATTTTTGAATAATTGTATACTAACAACTGTAATGTGGTATCAAATAGGGTGCTGCATTCGTTAATTCCGTCTGTGCTTCGGTGATTTTGTGCAGTTTGTTTTAATATGTGTATGCAAATATTTTTCCTTGAAAAGTATGTGAAAATTCACTAACCAACAAGAATAGCGAGTGACATTTATTTATTTATTTAGAGATACGAATATTACAATAAAGATACCCATTTACAGTATTCACGAAAACAGATAAAGATATAACAGTAGAATAAACAGGCAAGATGTAGTTTTAATGACTGGTTAATCATCGAACTGGCATTTATAGAATTTACTGCTTTTTTTTTTTTTTTTTTAATTTATTGCATATATTAATATTTGGATCAACCACACACAGTTTGTTGTAGAGGTCACACATCCTCCAAATTAGGTGAGCGTTTCAATGTATTGGTTTTTAATGTTCTACAGTGAAATAAGCCAACTTTTGGACATCTTCTTACGTTGGGAACTTTAAATTTAAGAAGTACATGTAATTGCAACACTTGGATTTTGTTGTTTAAAATTTTATATAGAAGGCAGAGTAACCTTTAGTGTACAGGCATTCCCATACTATGTGTTCCATGATTGTTGCATGATATATTAGATTTGCAACTGCGGATGTGGCTTCTCTATTAAATACAAAATTTAAAAATGGGCATGTAAATGAAAACAAGTATTTAATCAAGACTAAAGAATACAAACGAAACATATGAACCCGCATTCGAACGTAAATGTGGCTAATTTAGGTTTTATACAAATATTTCTCGGTAATTTCTTCAAATGCCACTAATCAAACAAATACCTGTAATCTTCCACAGTATAGTCATATAAAAATTAAATCATCACTTCACAACACTTTAGCACTTGCCGTTTCCAATCGTTTTCCAAAAAGTTCATATTTAGTTTTAGTTAAGTCACTTTTTACGAAGAAATATTTGTTTTAATTTAATTCCGACTAATAGGTCCATTATTATATAATTTTGAATATAATTCCAAACACTGATCACATAAGTTCAATTTAACAGTCCACATTAACATTGTAAATTATAAATTTGAAGAAGACTTTCCATTTAGATCAAGTCGGTTCCATGTTCCTCCGTCGTATGAAGTTTTCGTTACCTATTTTCCCTAGATTTTACTTTATAGATGTCAGCACCTGTTGGACTACCACTACCACCCACCTGACCGCCTGAAGGCCAAGATCAAGGCTGGTTAATATGGAAACAAAAGCTAACTAAACAGTTCTCTTCAACTTATATATATATTTATATATATATAGGGTCGTCAAGTCTAGGAGGCTTAGGTGGGCAGGTCATGTAGCTAGAATGAAAGAAAGTAGAAACGCTTTCAAAGTCTTGACTGGTAGACTCATAGGAAAACGACCATTAGGAAGACCTAGGCGCAGATGGAAGGACAATATTAAGATGGATCTCGCAGAGATAGGAATACAAAGTAGAAACTGGATGCAATTAGCTAAGGATAGAAGTCAGTGGAGAGTTTTTGTGAACGCGACACTGAACCTCCGGGTTCCATAGGCCATAGAGTTAGTTATATATATATTATGGAATTAAACAAAATCGCGCAACATATGGAACTTTAAACTAAATATTCCATTTTACTACTAAGAATACCAAAAATAACATTTTTGTACAAGTCAGTCTTCTCTTGTAGTAGCCAGTGCTTATTGTACTTGTCACTAGTAGTTGTAAATATCCAACGTTTTTTTCGCCTTTGTTTCAGATGAGAGTAACTCGACAGTTTTGGGTGCAACTGCCATACCAGATTTGTAGCAATGAAAATGTTGCTGCCAGCCCTGTGAAAGATGACAGTTGCTGGAATGGTCTTAAGAAAGCTAGGTTAGTATTTGTAATCCAATAGTTTATTTATTTTGCATAAAATTTCAAAGTTTCTTTTAAGAAAAGCGGTAATTATTCATAGGGTGTCCCCGGTACCTTTTTATTTTTCTTCCTATCGAACTGTAGTAAGTTATTCACAGAAATGCAAATAATGGATTTCCCATTGCAAGTCGATCTTGCTGATATTCAACCATTTAATCCACATTTCCAGGAGTTCAATATTTTGTTTTGTTTCAAATGTACAGTCAGAAACAATAAGTATAAGAGATGATATCTCCAACCTATACTTAATATTATTTCTAACCGTATGAAGCTTAGGGGTCGCGATGGCTCAGTGGTAGAGCGTTCACTTCTGGTGCTTGGGGCCCTTGGTTCGATCCCAGCTCGCACCAAGTGAGCCTTGTGGTGGACAAACACCGTGTGCGTGGGTTTTCTCGGGATTCTCCCACTTTCTTCATTCCATCATTTCATTCATTTCTCATCATCACCGTCTTGTTTAGCCTAGCCGGCATAACCATAAGACGTAAAACTATATTTTTTTATTTATTTATTTATTTTTTATTTATTTATTTATTTATTTTTTTTTTTGTACGAAGCTTGCTTGTAGGTAACTTTTTTTGAGAGCATTGTATACCCAAATCGAGTGCAAGCAACTACTACTAGCAAATTTCTCTTTTAATCGATAAAAATGAAATATTAAAATATTTTCCAAATTGCTTGAAGTATTTTATGAATCATTTGGCAAATGAATAAGTTGGATGTTGTTTAAATGAACTTTAATGGAAATCATTTTGCTTTTATGTACTCTCTTATGGATTTGTTCATATTAAACGTTGAAATTTCGCTGAATGTTATCAGCATTGTTAAGTTATACGTATGAAAATAGGATATTAGTAGAGATATAGAATGAATGACAATGACACAAGGTAATAACTATATTCATTTATTCATTAAAGGTACGAACAAGAGATAATAGGTGATGGAATAACCAACCAGCAGAATAATCCAGAAGTTCAAGTGGACGTAAGCAGACCTAGTAGTCTTCTTAATGAACAGATTTTTGTGTTGAAAACTATCACAAGCAAGTTGAAGAACGCTTATAATGGGATGGATGTAGAATGGATCGACTATGGTAATTATATCAGTTGAATTGTAGTTTCAGAGGTTGATAGATAACTATCTGGACCCCTGTTTTTCGCACGGGGGAAATAGGTTTAAGCGAAATATGTGAAAGGTGTATATGAGCTTCCTTTGCCTCCCTAACCCTCTTAGAAAATATTGTAAGTGATGGAATGGTACGGAAATGGGTTAGAGCTTTTAAAGATTGCAAACGAGTATTTATGATGAGGAACGAAGTGGGCGACTTCTATCATCACTGAAGACTTGGTGCAGAAAGTTGACGAAAAAGTGAAAGAAAACAGATATTTTACTAATCTGGTGATGAATTTCAGCGTCTTCCATGCCTTTATTACTAATAAAACGAATCACAGCGTGTGTTTCACAGTCGGTGGAGGTATTTTCACTACTCACAAACAAACGTAAATACGGTCGAATGCTTTTGCAATCGCGTCTGTGACTTGCCAACATATGTAGGTACACAGGACGCATGAGCGGGATGCCGACTGCAGCGCTGCAGCGGCCGAATTTCAAAACGGTACTTAAAAAGCACGCCTCATATTATAGTTCATTATTTCAAGTTTGACTATCTGAAATGCTCTGTCTTTGCACGGGAAGAATAGGTTTACGGAAAAATATTTGAAAGTTGTATTTGAACGCTCTTTTCTTTTTACAATGTGTATCTGAATCAAAATTAAATAAAGAAAACAGATCGACGCTATGTTTGTTCATTTTTTTTTTTTTTTTTTTTTCAAATGGTTCGGCCTTATACCCGTGATTATGAGCCAGACACCCTCGATGTCATTTTTATATATTGAGAGAAAATTATAGAAATTGCTCCCCCCCCCCCCCTTTATCCCATTAAAAACGGACTTTTTAACTTGGGACACATATACGCGTATTTTCAATGAGGAGTTTCTACCGAGTTTCAGCTCCCTAACTTGAGAGGTCCTTGAGACAGGCGGAACTAGAGGGGGGGCCAGGGAGGGCCGTCTCCCCCCAAAAAGCAAAGATTTTCCCCAGAATTTTCCTATTGGACGAAAATAATGTTATTAATTTACCTGATTTTACGAATAACAATTTTAGTGATGATTGCATTCGACATATTTTCAGGTTTTTTTTTTTTTTTTTTTTTTTTTTTTTTTTTTTTTTTTTTTTTTTTTTTTTTAAGATGGCCTGGTGCTTTGATGTAATAAAATTCCTGGACCAATGTGATAGTGGGCAGTGTAGCGACCTCTCAACTAGCACTATATGCGTTCTTTTTTATTTGATAGCTTCATTAATGTAAATTATTTTTGTAATATTTCAAGTAATTAACATATAAGTAAGTTTTTTTTTGTTCATATAGTATGTATGATAAACCAGTCTTAATGTTATTATTTTATTTATAACATAATAATATTTGAATAATTAAGATTCTCACGGCAAATTATTAGTTTACATTTAAAAAAAAAGAAAGAAAGAAAGGAAAGAAAGAAAAAACCGAATTCTTTAACTGCTAAACTCAAGTGATTGTTGCCTTCTACATACATGCAATATAACACTCATTCAAAAGTCATAATGTTTGTTGCTTTATTATTATTATTATTATTATTTATGAACTGAAGTTTGTAGTTAGATTCTTAAGGTATAAACTGGAACCTGGCACGCACCCAGAAATTTTTGTGCAGGGTGTCGAAAGTTGGGAGGGGAACAATATTACAAGACACAGACACGACGTTATTCTGCACCCGACTAAACAATAAATAAATTTCAATAGCGGAAGTCGTGCATCCCAGGAACGCTTCTTATATTTTGCTTTTGAAAAATGAGTATATTTATGGTATGCTAAAGAAAAAAATAAGTACCTGATAACCTGATATTTTAATTTCATACTGTAAAAGTATATGCGTATTGCAGCAATAACAAGAGCCAGAGCAACTTTAACCGAGCAAATCATATCGTCTCTTGGTACGGGGGAAGGGGGTACTAAGGGACTTAAATTATTGTACCTAGGGACAATCATAAATTGATGATAATCGATTATTGCTAACTAATTTGTTTGTTAAATTAAACAGTGATAAATAATGTTATAACACAGAAATCATAGTTTGCTTGCATATTGGTTTTAAAAAATACAAATTCATAAGTTTTAGGGCTACATCAAATAGCTATCATCATATGCGAAGTATTGTCCCTTGGTACGTGGATCGCCCTATCTATAAATGAAAGTAAATTTAACGAAAGGAGTGCATAATAAATTAAAGTAATCAGAATGTAGAAGCAATACATAGGTATCTTAAATATGCTGGAGCATTTACTTGTGTATAAAAAATTATAATTTCTTTGTTTGCACAGGTTTGTGTAACTGAGCCACAATGCTATTTATTTGTGTTTCTATTAGACGTAAGAGTAAACTGACTTTCGCTTAGAATTGCACGAGTAAAACAGTAATAGAAAATAATGAGTTTTCATAATTAGAGTAGATTTTAAGTAGTTATTATCACAATACTATGTATTAGTAGCAACAGAATATAGGAAATATACAATTTCAAGCAAATTTTTGATGTAATAGATTTTCACTGAACTGTTACATGATAGTGTCGTGTTAGGAGAACTTGAAGAGATGATAATGAGTGCGGGTTAAGCAGGACTCAGAAGGAAATATAAAAAACATTATAACAAGGTCTTCTAAAACATTCTTCCAATTTTCAGAACTAAGGGCCATGGCCCCTCCCAGGAAAATATCCTAGTTACGCCAATGCCTTGAGATACTCTATTTTTGGCATAAATTTTGAGCCTTTTCTCTCCCCCCTTTCGCCAAACAAAGAAAGAAAAAAAAAAAAGAGAAAATAGTATTATTCGGTGTAAGATCTATACGAGAAAAAAATATAGTTGCTCGGAAGGTTATATAAACATGATGAAAATAAACTTACGAAGTACAGATCAAGGAATATGTGAGCTAAAGCAGAATACCCAGTTTCGCACTTTTGAAACATTTAAAGGAAACGTTACATAGTATTGTGGACTCAAAATTTTATTTGGAGTCAAGAATGAAGTAGAAATTCTGGTTATTGAAAATTTAGTTATTTTCGTAAAGAAATCCAAAACTTGACATCGATAAGGGTTGTTTAAGCAAGAAATGGGATACTAATTAAAAATCGGCTGCTTGAACAAAAGAGCATACAACTTGAACCTACCATTTCACAATATGCTACACTGCCATTTGACATATGACTGGCAGCATTCGATAAGGTGTTTGTAGTACTATTCGACCCATCTGAGTCTTTTTTTAATAATCGTCCGTGAACAAAGTTCCAGGGGAGAGCCGAAATCTAGGGAGTGCAAGAAGCTTTTAGAAATCAGAAGTCCAAGTAAGTAACATAAATGTTGATTTAGGCAATTTATGTACGAAATTCCAGTCTTTAATAATTTGTTCGGTAGTCTTCCAAGGCACATCAACACATTACAAGGTTCATATACAGGAAACTGAAGATGGAAGCAGATTGCAGTTTCGTTATTGTTAACTACTTGTCCTACAATGAGATGAAACATAGTTAATCGCTTCAGTTATTCTGATAACATGGAACAAGACGTAGGAAACTGACATATTTTATACAAACTTTTTAAATGTATACTCTTTATTGACCTTCTTTCCCAGAGGATGGCCAAAGATTTGTTGCCCGAAATATATCAACATGTTTTAGCTTCAAAAATATCTTTGTCATAAGTTAACCATTATCTGCTGGTTCCATCCTGTTAAAAGCCGTATTAGTATTGTTAAAATGTATCTGAGAATGCTATAATTCTTCTTTCTTTCATGGCTATATTGAAAAAAAAAAAAAAAAAAAAAATCTGCAAATATTTTGTCGTAGTGCGGATGCAAAGAAACTGAAGATAATGGAAGTAAATGGCAATCCTATTATGTTAGTAAAATACAATTGAGGTCTTACGAAATTACTACATAATAATGCAATAAATTATTGTCACGTATGTCTACCATATATACTGTAGCATACGAAGCAAAAAAATCTAATCATTATAACAATTGCATTTTCTATACCAAATTATTTAGTAATAAGCATACTTTCAAAGAAAAAAATCGTCATATTTCACAAATGTTATTATCCAATAGAATATTAATCGATTATGATGCAATGATGATAATTTGAATGTAATCTTCTCAAACTTCATACATTTCCATTTTAAAAACAATTATTTGTTAATCATTATTGTTTCTATTCTTTGTTGAAGCTGAGGAATCCGGTTATGGAAGCGGCAGTGGCTCAGGTGACGGTGACGGCGACGAAGCAGCTGGCAGTGGAGACGGTGCAGGCGCTGATATCAACTTTGAAGACGTGCTGAACGCCACCAATCGACCGAAGCTGAAAGAGCCATCTGCTCCGACGGGCGGAAGCCCAGGCGTCGCTTCCCAACCCACCATGTCCGTCACGAAGGCTGTGATGACCTACCTAATCCCAGTGGTTGTCATGTGGTTCGGGGGAATCGTCTCAGACTTCCTGTGATCGTTTTTGTCACTTGTTCCAAATAGTGCCATTGGACTCCCCACCGTTCCCCCGTTGGTGCAGTGGGAGAAGAATGCACAGGGTACAGCGTTCTTATTCGCGCTGATTAAAACAAAAGAAATTTTATTTAAGTTTGTAGAACTTAGTATTTGTATTTTTTAATATGGAAAATATTAAAATTCGTTGGGATGTACAAGCCACGGTCCTGGCAGTAAACATCCCTGAAAACTTTCTCTTTCTGAAATGGAGTGTAGGGAACGTCAGAGGAATACTCCAAGTGTACATGATTATATTCATTGCCATAATTTAATATATATATAAATAATATATATAGATGTGTGTGTATCATATGTGCGTATGCGTGTTTTGTATGTATGTGACAGTGTGCGTGAAGTGAACATGATATAAATAACTCTTCAAAAGAGATAATTATAATAATAATAATGAAATAATAATAACAATAACGATAATAATAATAATAATAATTATGTATATTTATAGACGACAGTTTTAAACATGCCAGATGGATAGCAGAAATTTCTTTTTTTGTGATTATTTATTTTGCAATGCCCGTAACATGTGATACAAAAGTTGCAGTTGGTGCTGTGGATGTTCAAATGCTAAGATAGGAAGAAATAATATTTTGCGGAGAGTAGATTCGGAATTTTTTTTTTTTTTTTTTTTAAATAATGAGAACGTGCTTTGATATTTTGACAAAGAAATCTGTTAATTTATACGAGGGTTGTATTTAAAGTAACATACACTTAACACATTGTGAATGGAAATTTTAATTAAACGTATACTTCGCGGAAAGTGAACTGTTATATTAGTTTCTTTTTTCCTCCCACTGTAATTTCTGCTTTTGAGTAACGATTATTTGTTCGTAAAAGCATAGCACTCAGGGTTATCAGCTAGACAAGACTGTGAGATACTTTACAGAAAATCTTGGTAGTGTCCAAATATCAATTGTTGCCTGCATTTCTCAAATATGTAATGGTAATCAATTTAGAAAGAAATAGAGGAAATTATCTTTTTAAAATAGAATGTGTCCATTATGCTTACGTTGAAGAAATCGCTTTTTACTCATATACAGAGGGTGTAGCGAGCTAAGACTGTTTCATTGTTTGTAAAGTTTCTTCTGTCAAAAAAATGTGCTTAGTCTTCCAAAAAACGCGGGAAATCCTCTAAATTTTCATTAAATCTAATATTTCTTAGGTTTGTGTGTTTGCACCATATTCAACGCGCGCACTGCCTAAAGAAAAAATTAATGTTGATTTTTAAAATTTTGGTGAATCATCGATCGCATTACATATAGTAGGATTTATGTAACTGTCGTGAAATAAAATTATAGACGGGAAGTAAATGGGAAGTTGCATTCACAACAAAATAAACAGATTTACAAAGTGTATTTTATTTTCTTTAAGATGACCCTCGTATATTAAGAAAAGATTCCACAAAAGTACATAGCGTACAATAGTGTTAACTTTCACTGTCAGTAAAATCAACATTCTAGCTATACTCCGTGTATTTAAGTTCGCAAAAATGAGGAAAATTATTCATTGTTAATCGTAGTGTTACTCTTCTTTAGGTAAAGAGCAGCAGTACGAATTCTTAGATGTGAAAAACAGGCTGGAATGTCGATATTACGAAAACTGGTAAAATTCCCTGTATTTTAGTGGTATGGAGATAAAATGTATCCAATCTTAAGCTTCCATGTTTTGTAGCGTGCTTATGTTTTAAGCAGGGTTAGAATAAGTCTCCTCG
This sequence comes from Thermobia domestica, assembly GCF_964235325.1. Classification (NCBI taxonomy): domain Eukaryota; kingdom Metazoa; phylum Arthropoda; class Insecta; order Zygentoma; family Lepismatidae; genus Thermobia; species Thermobia domestica. Next base: position 294,406,735 of record NC_137461.1, on the reverse strand, counting down.
GACAGCTTTCCGTAAACAGTATTATGTATTAAAACTTTAGCAGTGTTTTTCTGTACCCTATATTTTTATACGTCTATCTAGGACTGAACTACTTTATTAGTAAGTTCCCGCTTTACGCATTTCTGCAAGTTATCAGCGTCACGCAGGTTTATAATAGTCTCAATTTTATTTTTTAAAAGAGTTTTCTCTGTATAAGGTTGACACAGGATTGCCACAGCTGACAAATCGGGTTAAAGTGTAAAATAATATCTTTAAGTTCACGAAATATGGCCGTATGAATCATTTCACAAAACATTTGACTACAGTTAATAGCGATCTCATTTAAAGTGGACAGACCACGCTGAAAATACATGTTGTTACGTTCCATCACATCTACGACACAAAAAAAGATATCAGACTCGAGGTCACGTAGTTGCCTCTGCATAACATCCATCATCATGCGTTACATGAAATAAAATTTGTTTCTCAAACACTGCTGACAAACTGTTTCGCGTTTGTACACAAACTCTTCTCTTCGCTTTCCACACATTTTGTTAGGAACAGCCCTACTTAGACTAAAAGTCCAGAGAATTCAGTTTAGAGCAGTCATTTCCAGCTGACTGCTCTGTAACGTCACTGCCGCTCGGATTCTCAGTAAATCACTCAGAGAACAAGGAGAAGTCAGTGATGTATAGTCGATGGCTTTTGCAGATACACCGCCTGTAAATTCATGACTAAGCGAACACTACCATTGCTCATTTTATCCCCTACCTCGTTCTTGCCTTGTTTTATTCAACCTTTTCTCGTTCTCTTGGGTCTGATTGTGAAAGCTCGCTCCTACCTCATTCATTGGCGAGAGTCGAAAATGACATGTTTTAGACCATTTAGTGCGTATACAATACTAATCAGGAACTAAGTACTTATTACCAAGAACTTTCATGTGATGCTGAAATTTCGGGACTTAACAATTATGATGGCCAGACTGTGCCTCCAGATTTCTAAGCTGTAAGAAAAATTGGAGGTAGACGCCAGATGGCTTACTTTCCAAAATCTCGCTGTTACTCATTATCTGTTCCTCGCGAAAATAAATACCACTAGAACCGTAAAATGCAATGAGCCATCCAGTGACTTGATACATCATTACAGAACGCATGAGAATGACGTAGGCATTCCAATATATTATGTTGATGTGGATATTTCTGTATCATGTGTTTGTATCTTTTTTTTTTTTTTTTTTTTAATGGGGAATCGTTCCTTATTCTATTGCGTTAGAACTTACGGAAATAATGAAGTTAAAGTCTGAAATTCAATAGTAATTCACTGAAAAGGTCGAATTTTACCACTGATAACTAGCGACATTTAGTGTCGTAAGTAGAACGTTATTGTCAGTACCTACCTCAGTGCGTGACTAAAATGTCCTATATTTACTTTAATACTCATTGCTTTTTTTTTTTTTTTTTTTTTTGGTCATTTCTAATGTTCGTTTTCACATCGTAGTGAAAAAAGGATCTCAAAACTTGAACGAGAAACTAAAACACCTAAAACTTACCGTCACGAAACATTCAAGCACAATTTTAGAAATAAACGTATATGCGAAAGTGTACCTGAACTAAAATATTAGCAAAGCACGTCATTCAGGAAAACTTACCACAAGCGCTCTGAAACGGTAGAAAATTAACAGTAATGTGGCAATTCTGTTATTCTTGGAACTTTTTTTTTATATAGTAGAGTAAGTTTATTTCTCTAACCGCATATTTTTAACGGCGTATGTGCTGTGGAAGGGAAATAGCGTGTTTCGTGTTTTTTTTTCTTACCTGGTTAGCATTTTTAAAAAAAAATTGTATATGTAAATAGCATGCCGTGAATTGTTATCCTTTATTTGCTTCTACTACAGAGGTTGATATGAATTGAAAGTCACTTTTGTATCAAGGAAGAGCATATGTTAATAATGGCCACAGTTTTATGTTTGATTTAGAATGGATAACATTCCTCAGGTCAAGATAACAGGCTGTTGCTCTCTAAAACGATAAACCACCGCAAATTCTTCCAGGCTAAGATGATGAAATGTTTTAAAACAATGTATTTTTGCCTTTAGCATTTTTAGGTGAGAGAATACTTTGTGTTTTTTATATTTGTCACCATGTGAGACCGTTGGTAACACTTTTATATTCTTTTAAAACTGAAAAAAAAAAAAAGTTTTTTGTTCTTTATTTCTTATTTTGTGTAAGTGGTGAATGCTTGTGTGGGTGTGTGTCTCGTAAAGTTTATATAATATAATATAATAGAATCATCCATTCTTATGCAATAAACTGTTCGGAAACTTTATATATGTAAAAGTGGTTCCATTGAGTATTCCCAAAACTCTTGGCTTCATGCTTGACAAAAAGAAAGAAAAAAAAAATCAACCGATCCTTTTGTCAGAACTGATTTGTTGCGAACATTTGTTTGCTGTAAGCAAATGTTGAATTTTATACCAAGTAAAGCAGCAGAATCATGTATGCTTATGTATGCTTACGAATTACGAATTTAGTCTGTTCCGTAACGTGTTCGTGAACCGAAGTTATCTTTCCTCATTGAAATTAATGTAAATACACTTAATCCTTTATTGCCACAGAGACATAGTACTATATATATTGATATAATATTTCAAGTGTTCTCTATGATGAAGAGTATACATGGAAATTAACCGTATCTTTTTCAAAGACAAATCAGCAACACTAAATTAAAAAAAAACAGTATAAGAGCTACAAAACACAACAAGTGCAAGGTAAAATAAAAAAGATTTTGATCACAGCACTATGACACACAATGTTTACGGAAAATGCACAAAAGCACTATTGGGCACATGGAATTGTGGGTATACGCGTATGTCGGTGTATGTGTGGTCGTATCTCGAAATATTGTTCATAAGCCGAGCGAACAGTTGTTCTCAAAACTTGTTCGTAAATGGATTAGATCGCCAACCGAGGGATACACTATATTAAAATTTCCAATTAATATGCAGCAATTAATACCATAAAATATCTTTTTCTTGTTGTTCAAGAACTTCTGTCTACATTTGTAAGATTATTAGTTTTCGCTGCGCTAATATACCTTGCGACTTATTGTTACATGATAACAGCTCGATTGGGAGGTGTTATGACCAGCTTTCAGTTCTGAATTCGATCGTCATACGCTATTACGCTTTTCCAACCCTAATGGTCTTTGCTCACTTTTGCAAAGTAACTTCCCTACGCCGTCCATCCCCTTCCCCCTCATGTGTTTGCAGTTTTAAGTGAATAACTTACGGCAACGTTTCTCAAAACATTTTTTTTTTTCAACTGGAGATCAAATGTTCTCAAACATTTTTATTAGACTATTCTGCGCATTATTCTACTCTTGTTCCCCTTCGAAGCAAATTTATAGTTTTTTATGCTTTGAACATATACCAGCATGCTTCTATTTTCAAAAGTAAAGTTCATTAATTTTACATTAGTTGTGATAAAATACATACTAGTTTGTTTGATTATTTCTTTTTTAATAATTGAACGCTTATAAAGTAGTAGAATTTGTATAATTAAATTCAATCTATTACCTGTTTGAGATTTTTAACTGTAATATGATACGCAATTCGCTTCAACGTGGTTTCCTGTTTCTTTTGATTATTATTATTGTTAAAACTAAAATTTGACCAAAGCAAATCACTTTCAATATTTTTTTTTATTTTTTTTAATACTAATGTTTAATCTTAAGGGTGAACCAGGTCAGACTTCGAGGATCACTTGTGGAGGGACGATGGCTCAGTGGTAGGTCGCTCACCGCTCATGCTAACGATCCTCAGTTCGATCCTTGGTCATATAAGTTGGTAATGAATAACATGTGTTTGTGGATTTTCTCGGGGTTCTCCAGTTTCCTCACACATTTTCATTTCACAAACTTATTTCATATTCATTTACTTTCATTAATTATCAGTCTCGTTTCGCCTACATTACATAAAATTTGGATGTAAAACAAATATTTTATTTTTCGAGGACCCACTTATAGTCGATGGATCACAGTTCGAGAAACACTGATCATAAATTTTATATCAAATTTTAGAAGGTGTCTGATAGTAGCTACAAAATGCTATTAAATCAGTTAAGAGCTGTTTTCTAAGGCCAAAAATGTGGATTCACAGTTTATGACTTGATAATTGGGCATTCATATGTACGCACTATACTAAAGGTTTTGACAACAGTTATTATTTTATATAATCACATTTTGAACATACTAAATTTTTCACTTCCAAAAAACTACATTTCATGTTATTTTAAAAAGAGGGAGGGGGAGCGTAGGAAAGATCCTTGAACAGAGTTATTGTGGCATCTTCTTCCCATCAAACCTAATATTGGGGAACGTATTGTTAAAACAATTCTCTTTGTCAGATGATGTGGGCTGTACTTGTAGACGTTATACCAGCACGTAATTCGAATTTGGAAATAATGTCAGGGAGTAGAATTCGCTTTTTTATTTTGTTTATTTTGTACATTGCTCTTATTTCCAATTTAGAAAAAAAAAAGTGTAAATATGGTAAATATGCATTTAACAACAATTACGTATACACCCTCTTTAACTAAAATAACTTCTCCAACTAAAACAAAATAAAATAAATGCATTTGCATAATAGTCCAATGGTTAGGAAATTAACCCAAGCAGGACCAAACGTAAATACATTTTACTGTAGACCAAGATAGAGTTTATAAAAATGTACACTGCAAGCAACTGCCAAAAACTGGATTTTTAAATCGTAAATTTATTAATTTTGTACAATTAAGAACCACAAATTGTCTTACTTTAAAATTTTCTAATGCATTTTTTTTTTTTTTTTTTAGAGAACTTAACATTGCATATTTTGAGGTATAAATTGACTGTCAAAACGTTTCCAAAACTGTGCAACAGCTCTGTCAAATAGTATCACCCATTTGCTGCAAATAGCGAAGATATATACTATCATTTCTTGATTATTTATCAACATTCTTGTCAAGCAAAGCTATATCCGACAATAGAAAGGAGAAAAAAAGTGAAATTCAGCGGAAATACGAATATTTGGACCAACAGTAGACATTGGAACATTTTTGGCCACCTACAGGGATTATTCTCTTTATAGGATTAAAGGGAATAATTCCTGTGTATGAAAAATCTATTCATATTTTGATTTTTTCTCTTGTTATTCACTAAGAAAACAGAACGAAAACATTTGTCACAAGAAAATATTTTTCACTTTCATTGTTACACAAATCTGGCGTAGAAGGTTAAATATATATTCAAGAATAAAACGTGTATTTCGAAAGTGTGGAGACATGGAAGCTCTATCACTGTCACTCTCTTTGGTCCTGCGAAAGCTATTGGCATTTATGGTGCTACAATAAAAGTACAGTTTAACAAAGTCAGTTCAATTAATAATTAACAATCATTAATGCAGTGTGTTTTATGCAACAATGAATTTGAGTAAATGCAAATTAAATGTCATACGTTTCAATATGTCTGTGCATTCCGTGAATGTTGAATTTTAGTGAAAATACCATATTAAATGTTTTTACTCGATTAATTAATGAAAACGTTTCTGTATTTGAATTTTACACAAAATATATATATTTGGAAATTGTAGTTACAAAAATCTTACAACGTGTTTATAATTTTTAAATTTGAGATTGTTAGTCACTTTTTAATATGCACGTAATATTTTTTTTTCTAAAAAAAATATTTGTAATAATTCTTTTGGTATTTTTTTGTTAGTGAAGAATGTGTACATAGTATAGCTTGTAAAGAGACATAAGTATCAAACTTGTATACGAGAAGGTATAAGAAGACGAAAAAGTTTGATTTTTAAGAGTAGATTTTATAAAGTTATTTTGTATGATATCTTTATAATATTAACAATAGATCTTTATAATTTGTAATGAAGTTCTAGATTTAATACAAGTACATGAATTTGATAGATATATAATATTCAATAGTAAACAATGAGAATTCTACACAAAACCTGCTCTTAACATGCACACGGTTCAAAAGCACTTTTATTTTATTTTAAATATATTTTTTATATTTTCAGTGCGTAGAAGGTAGCATTGTAAGGATGTGACAGACAACATTGTACATTAGACTCTTTGATATTTCGTGTAAGATTTTTTTATTCCGTTGTTCAAATAGTTGTTTCGCAAGTTTACTGCTTTTGTTATTAGGGCGAGTGCATTGCTATTGAGTTAAGGATATCCTACAGTTGTCAGGAAGTTAATGTCTTGTGTGTAAATAATAAATTTTTCTTTCAAAATCTTCGAAATTCGTAGGAAGATGTAAATGGGACTAACTGGTGTTCTCTTTAAAACTAACGTACATGAGCAGTTTGTTTAGGTTGAAATTATTATCCAAAAATTGCTGTTCAGCACAGGAGACCTACATTTTTACTGGCAGCTATAAGATTTATGAAACTCTGACGATGATGATCTTCCTGTGTATACCTCGACAGCAATGACTGGATATGTGAGACAAAGACACAATGTTGTATTTATATATATATTTACAACAGTTGATTTAGAATGAAGCATTTGCAACTCTTGCATTCCGTATCTTACAATCTGATGGGTTTATTATGATGTATTTACCTGTAAGTCCAACTGAATCAGTGAGCAAGTGATTAATTAGACACATAACAGTTTCTCAATCTGTGGTACGCGAGCCGCTGTTGGTGGTACGGGTTACGGTGGTTTTTTGGTGGTACCCGATATAAAAAAAAAATAGGAACATATTTAAGTTTGCGATGGGCTTAATGCAAAGTGTCACGTAAGCCTGTTCTTTAGTTCAAACGATGGATACTCGAGCTATTTATCCAAACTATCGTTCTTGGAAACAATATTGGTCTGCATAGGAATACTTAGAAGGTTAATAAAATTCTTTATTGTGATAAAATCTTCTTGTCAGGCTATACATTTCAAAGCAACCAGCGTCATTAGAATAGAAGCACAACGGCAATATGGCAGCAATGTGCAGGCTTCAAGTGTTTGATCGATTCACGTATAGATGACGTTAGATTTTATAAACAATTTTTAAAAGTGTTTTTAACCATTTAGTTTTGAAGAATGAATACAATTCTCTGCCCTTAGTCTCAATTAGTGGCGGTTATTCATACTTTGAGTTCATTTAACACTAACGCCAACTGTAGCCCAATTCTGTTGTTCATCTGCAATATTGATAGAACTTAAACCACGTTTTTACTTTTGTCAAAATATTGGCAAGATTAAATATTAATATTAACTATTTTCAAGACGGATTTAATTTTTACAAAACACTACAGTCTACAATAGTCAGTTTTCAGAGAGTTTCTCTTTGTTAGTAAATACGTCACCATTATCTGTAGGCAGGAGTGTACCCACAAAGGGAGGAGGAGGGTCCGTAACCCTACAATCTTTTGTTTTTATACCATAATAATAATGATAATAACAATAATTGTGGGTGTGCAGTAGTATCATAGACTTTTCTAAGAGATGTCCTTAATTTTTTTTGGGAGGCAGTGTATTGAAAGAAGGCTCTGATAAGACTGATAGCGAAACTTCTCAAATGGGTAGTGAAAAATTACGAAAATGCAATAGAAATATCCGAAAGTTTGCATTTTATTTATTAGAAGCTATCAGGGGCGCTCGAAGAAAATTTTCTAAGGGTGGGGGAATCTTCATGGTTGCCATTACATCTTGTATTTCTAGTATTTAATATACGTGGTTTGCTATATTACGTATGCATTTTCCTGAGCCAGGATGCCCCGGCCCTCCTCTTCCCCCTTCGGGCGCCCTTGGAAGCAATCCTTACAGTCGACGCAGTCTAAAGAAAGAAAAAAAAATCGAAAAAAAGAAATTAGTAATAATGTCTAAGATAATTTAAAGAATTTTAATTTGATCCAAAGATTAAAAAAAATGATGATTGAAAATCTACCTGCAAAAGGCTATGTATATTTGTGGTAAATATATTGTGATCAGTTTAGAATTGCTATACGTTGGTCTCATTGTTAATTACAACTGACAGGTTGAAATAATAATAAATCAGTTGTATTTTAACAGATCTCTCCTTATTTTATTCTTTTTAATAAGAAGCATCATTGTGTGTATAGCTTGGAGCAAATTATGTAAAAACACTAACCAGTCCTCTGGTAAGAAATAAATAAATGTGCCTCATATGTATCACCAGTTGATGGTAATAGTTGTTGAGATTTTTATTCTCTGTATTTTGTGTCAGCAAATTTGGAAGAAGTTCTTATATCTCAAACAAAATAACTGTAGATGATATGTGTTCGTGTTATGGTAGTCCTGATTAGAATATGGTTCAAGAGCGAATTGGTGAATATATCATGAAAATTAGAACCAATTGTACTTGCTTCAAACAGAAATTTCTACCATTATTCTTTATACATTTTAATTATTTTGTGTTAACATTTAGAGTGGCATGCGTATCCGCAGAATATTTTCTAGAGGCATAATATAATCCGTAAGGTTACTGTATTACGAACATGTCTTTTTAGAAAACACTGAGAAAGTAGAATCTGAACTAAAGACTATCTCAAAAATAGTCACATAATTGTAGACTGAAAGTAAAATCCGTGCAGAGTGCTAAAAATGTAAAAGTTCGGTTTGATGTCAAGATGTAGTGTATCAGGGTGTCTATCGGTCACGAAAGTCATGAAAATGTCACGAAATCAGAAAATGGTCATGAAAGTCAAGAAAAAGTCACGAAATTTAATTTTTGGGTCACGATTTTTTTTTCTGTACAAATATGAGCACAGACTGGAAATATTTTGTTCTATCAAATGTCAAAATTCACTACCAAATATATCTTTATGATGGGCTTTTAGACGCTACTGAATCGCAAGAAAAGTATTCTATCGTATGCTTGAAAATTCGGCTTAATTTGCACCCGAATTCGCTCTTGAGAATGTTAGGAAATTTTTGTGGTTTGGTAAAAAAAAAAAGGTCACGAAAAAGTCACGAAATTTCAGTTTGGAATTTTAGTAGACACCCTGTGTATGTACTTAACACAGCTCAGTGAACAGTGGGCTATCTAGTATTCACTGTGGAAGTAGTTCAAATAATCGCCAGAAGAATGCGCGTGGGTATATGTCCCACCAGTTCTGAAGTAAAATTTGGGCGTTTTGAGCATGGGTTTTATGGTTACTTTACAATTGCTTTTGAAATGCAGTATTTTGACTGTAACTGTCAGCTTTGGTCACGAAAAGTTTAAGTTAAAAGTGCATATTATATTTGAAGAGGGATATATAATAAAAGATATGCTATATAAATTGCTTCTGAATTTATGGTAATTGTCTTAACAAAGCTTGAAAAAGAACGATTGATAATTATATGTATATTCGTGCTAATCGGAAGAACAGAAAAGGTTACATGTGAAGATTTTACACAAAGAAAATAACTGAAAGGAAAGATTTCGGATCTATTTTTATTAAAACAAAATATCCGAAGTTAAATTTGACCAAATAACCTTACATAATATATAGTTTCCGTTGTAAATAATTGGAGTTAAAAGAAGGAACTTAAGACAATTTCCGGGAAGAATCTCTACAGAATACCTTCCTCAGTACATTTTCTCATCCTTTTACTTGTTTTTAAACCTTAACATTTTAGTTACTCAAGGCTGGTAACTACAGCCGAAGGGTCTAGTTTCAAAAGTAATAATAAAGAGAACTTTGAGATAATTAAGCTTCTGTTTAAATTAAGATAATAGTGTACGAGTACTGGTTCAAGAATTGTGGTGGTCTTTGTGTATATAAGTTTCGAAGGATTCAGGGGAGGGCAAGTAACTTAAGTTTCTGAATTTTCATTGCATTTATATGTTCCTTCATCTACTTTTTCTCTGTTTTGAATAAATCAAGAGTCATAAAATTAAAATCATGTGTGTATGAAATGATTCTACAGTCAGCTTACAATTGTAAACTTTGGTATTAAACTTGTAAAGCTGCAAATCAAATTGTTTCAAGTTTTAAGGATACTCGAACAATGCTCAAGCAACAAATTAAACAAAAATAATTGGAAGTTATTGCGTGCTATATTTTAATGGCATAATATTGGCGGCATTATAGTTTTCAGATAAATAATAATAATAATAATAAAAGACGTACAGGTTAATGAGAAAGCGGCTGGTACATTCATATTCTAATAAAAATGTTCAATTTCCGATAATTTCACAGCCTTCTATAACGTACAGACATGTCCAAAATTATTGTCGCTTGTCTAAATATGTTGTTGTAGGAATATAATTTGATAACGAATTCGCCCAATATTTCTTATGTTAGAATGAATATAATCGGCAAACAAATGTATGTGCGAAATTTCATGTCAAAAGAGCACTAAATAAGAACAATAAAACGAAAATGAAACTTTCTTGTCCATTTAGCAACATTTTGTTTTACTCGTTCTAATTCTCGTATTTGTATTTCTTTTCCTATGAAATTTACTACAAATATACATTTCCCGATTATACACATAGTATCAGTATTAAGAGTACCCTGCAAAATCATTATCAAATTATATTTTTACAAAAAGACTGTTATAGATATGCGACAATCATTTTGGACATGAGTGTACATGGAATGTGATTCAATTTGAGTTTTTAACTTTTTATTTATTAGGGACCATTTAGGTTTAAGTCTACAAATCTTGAAAGTGATTTATGTTGCAAATTATCGAGAGCGATTTTTCACATTTTTAAAGCTGTTTTCAATTGCGTAATTAATGTTTGCATACTAAATCAAATTCAATGAATTGTAGTTTTATTATTTTGATCTTTCTGTGAATGTGATAAGAAAGCAGTGGGTAGTAGTCTGAGGTATAATTTTTTAAGTTGTATTGACTTGTACAGGCTCTAGGGAAAGTCCATACCTATCTCCTCACATGTTCTTTTGTCAATAACTTCAGAACGAATGTACTAATGTGTGCAGAGGGATGTTGCATTGGAGGGGGATTTCAGAATCAATAAAATCTTTTATTTATTCCCAGTGTTCCGGATAGATAGGAAGGCAGTTTCGTTATAAAACCTTGAAAGAAATCTGCCATGCCTAATATAACAAAGGTTTGGGAAGCCGGTAAGGACATATATATATATACCAAGAAGATTGTGGGAAGGTGATATAAAACAGGATCTTCGGAAGTGTGGATAATGACGATTCAGACTGCATTAGCTTATCGTAGAATAATGTCCAATGGAGAACTTTTTTTTGCAGCGGGAATAAATGTTCGTAGTGGGAGTGACGAAAATTCTGGAGAGATTTGTAGGTCAGTCGTGGAATTCGAACTTTTCGCTTGCCAGATGAGAACTTAAGCGTTTGTTTGCTCTTTTTATTATTATTATTATTATTATTATTATTAGTGCTGATTACGTAAGTAGTTTTAGCTAATGACCCATGTAAGAGAAACGTTAAAATGCCTGATTCCCGTATTTTTAGGAGAGAATAAAAACAACCTTTAAGAAAAAGACGAAAGTACGTAATTCAAATTTATATTTGGAATATACAAAAGTAATCAGTACTGTATTTAAAAAAGAAATAAAAAATCATGCATCCCTACATAAAGTTGGAGACTGCATTGCTCGGGAGAATCAAGAATAGAGAATCATCCTCTCTGCTACTGATACATTGCAGTTGAATTAGAACATTTGTTCTTGAGATTTGACTAAAGAACGTATACAGTGGGTCGTAGGTCTGCATTTAAAAGTTGTGCTTTCATTAGTATAAGACAATTAGCATTCCTGTACAATTATTGTAGTTTTATATACGGCTTCGTCCATAAAATATTCTGACTACACTTTTCTGTTTTAAGTAAACTATACTGTTACCCAAAAGTGGAATTAAATCAGTGATTTTTTTAAAGTGGCTTCTCAGTATCTTATCAAAACGATTACATTTGTAATAATATTCTTTAGTTTCAAAGAAATATTTTCTCCTTCCGAAAGTTGTTTTTGTTAGTGGCATGCCAGAGTAGTGTATTTTTGGCAACATAAGAGTTTAGTTTAATGTTCAGTGTTTTTTTTTTTTAGGTACATTCTTTCTACCTTCTCTGTAGTCGCCAAATCTTTCTACAGGGTCTCTCCAATTTCCTTTCATCAAGTTCTACTTCCTTTCATAGTTTTGCCCAATTTTACACACAAATTTTGAGTGAAGATCTTGCTACAGATTGAGTGACAGTAGTGATAAATATTGCATGTGTATCGATATGAACTTAAATCTTAGTTTAGCGAATTATAAAAATAATCTTTGTTAGAATCAGGAAAAAAGGGTGGGGGTGCACGTTGAATTCAGTGAGAGAAACTTTATAATATCATTCAGTTTTTCCTTCTACCAAACACTACATTTCTGGTATTACTTATGATATATTTATTTCGTCACTGTTAAGTTTTTTGTAGTCAGTGGCGGATCTAGAAAGTTAAAACGGGGGAAGGGCAGCCACAACCCAGACTATGATAGGTATATCGTGACTTTACTATATATAATAGCTTAAATTATTTGTCATTCAAAAAATTGGGGAACCTACAGCCCTTCCTGCCCGGGCTAGCTCCGCCACTGCTTGTAGTCAGAAATTAAGAATCAAATAAGCATTTTTGTAATCTTCAACTTGTCAGTTTTTTCTTCCTATGTAACGTCATCAATTTATGCCTGAAAATCATAGAATGCAGAAATTATGTTGCGGATGAGAAAATTATTCTTTCAAAACTCTGGTGATAATAACATTGGATCTTTTATATAACATTTATAGACGAGGAATACTGCACACTGCATAGTTAGTTTTATTTTTCCAGATATTTTTGAAAACCTTGTAGCTTCAGAGATAGATTTATATACTAGGAATACTGTACACTACGTAATTTTATTTTTCTAAAGCATTATTCGATACTTTTATAGAAGACAAAAGTCCCGTTAAATCATGTTCTTGATTAATAGAAATAAAGTCGCAATTCAGTTTTTCAATTTCGTAGGGATGTTGTCTAAATTCATATGTATATATATTCAACCGATATTCGCCCTATAAGTAGTGATTCTTAGTGTAGAACTATAAGAACTTCTTCCATATTTAAACATAAATATTAATTTTAAAAAAAAGGTGTAAAAATACGCGAGTTAATTTGCTTAAGTGAATGTACGATGGAACTACTTTGTATTTTGGAAGAATACTTCAACATGGCCGTGCCATGCGAGAGTATACTATAGATGATGATGCTTACCAACAGTATGTACTCATATAACTGCTGCTAGTACTAACTCAAGTATTTTTTATACATTGATACTAAAAATAAATAGTAAAAAGACTTTTGTGGTACTTAAAAAAAACATTTGACATGTTACTACCCCAACCTATAAATATTTTTACGTAATACATAAAACTTGTAATCTTACCGAATTTTGTGGAAATAAAATGTTCTTTTTTAATAATTGTTTGTTGTATTGTAAATTGAACCTTTACCCAGTAGTTAATATGTAAAATGGTTTATGATGTTCCGATCTAGTCAAAGATGTTTCAAAATATGAAGAAAATTGGGATAAATTGTAGAGATCGAGGAATAATATAAAACTACAGGATTGAGAGAGATGTGATCAAAGGCAACAACATGCAAATTGAAGTAGAAATTTAGGATCAGGGGCGACTTTATAGAGGGTAGGTCAGGTAGTAAGCGCGTGCCTACCCAAAAATTTTGAAAAATATATAAACGCTAGAATGAAAAGTAAATATACAAAGTATTTTCCACTATTTATATTAATGGTAGATAATTATTTAACAATACTACTGTAAAAGTAATTTCCTACTGTCATTAATCAATTAAATGTGTTGTATACATAAGCTAAGGAGCGGGCCTACCCAAAGTTAAAATCCTAAAGCCGCCCCTGGGAAGGATTTGCACCAGGGGCGTCATTTCATACTTCGCTTGAGGGTGGCAAAAGCACCACCGACATCCCCCTCTAAATGACGCTCCTGATGTGCACGATCATCCATTATTATTCACATGCACATGGAAGATACTTTAAAGAAAGCCAGAGAGGAGGTGGCAGAAGAAGTATTTACCCTTTTAAAGTTTTTGGCCTGTATACAGGGCATGGCATCGACCTTCGGACTGATTTATAAATCTCTAGTAAAGCTTTTCACACCGGGTTTTTTGCATTTATTCAAGTATGGAAGCATCAAAGAACACGTTTTATGGGCATTTTGCAGTTACGTGTACGATGCCTGGGGGCAGTGACGTCACAAACAACGAAGGTGGCTTTTAAAAGGTAAGTTTTACAGCTTTTTTTAAAAAAATCGTGACGCATCCCTGTTGATCTTAGAAACATAATTTGTACTTCATTGGTTTCGTTATAAAGCAGAGTTTCCAAATGTAGCCCTCAAATTTCCCTATGACGTACCAGAAGCGGGAAAATCCGCCCAAATCGAAAAAAGGGATTTTTTTTACAAAAATTTCCTTTTGGGGGAAATTTTCTCCCCTCAGGTGCACGATAGGGATATGCAAGTTATACCCTTCGAAAGGCCGATTCATGTCGAACAAGACTAGGTACGATTCATGTTCCTACAATGATTAGTCTTTATGCTGAAGCGGATTGGATAGAAATTGACTGAAAATGTATTATCGAGGGAAAATTGGAAAATCGGCTATAGCGTCAAGACTATTTTACCCCGTACATTCTTCGTTCCTCATTATTTTCACAATGAAGCAAAGTTGTTTTGGGGTACTATTCGCATGTGTGTGTCATACCTGAGCGGAGAAATTCGTGATAAAATGATTTTTACAAAAAATCCCTTTTTCCCACTTTGAGCGGGAATTTCTCGCATTTGGTACGTATTACGGAAATTTGACTGATACAGTTGGAAACTGCTTCATTACAAAAAAAAAAAAAAAAAAAGGTAGTAACGACGATCCTATCGTCAATAGTGTTGGTACTGTGGCTACTTGACTGAAAGCCTAAAAATTTAAAAGGGTTAATTCATAGTGAAAGAATAGGCATGCTCAGAAAGGCAGCTGGTATTGCTGTTCTAGCAGAAAATGGAGATTTATCTTAGTTACAATAAAAATGGATGACATGAAAAATGTCAAGAAAATCAATAAATCTAAAACAAAAGTAACGATTTTGGATAAAGAAGAGAAAAGCTATAGTGAGAATTAACATAGCCTTCAAAAAGTCGAATTACGTACTTAACACACCTAAAAAGCAAGATTGCCAGAAATGGACAAACTGAAGTAATGTAAAAAGTAGATTTGCTCACGCAAAGGACATTTCAACAAAAAGAGGATTTTAATGCCCCATAGTAACTTTGGAGAATGTCTCTGAAAGATTTCGTGTCCAACATGGCCTTATGTGGTTGTGAAGCGGATTAGGAAATGAAGCGTACGAGTGAAATCACGAGATGTGGTACTACAGACGTTTGTTAAAAGTGAACTGATGATAATAATAATAAAAAGTTCTTGAAACAACTGGTGAAAAGGCAAGTCTGTAGAAATCGTGCAAAGAGCCAGGGGCAGACCTCGACTCTTATACAAGGACCAAATAACCAAATACGTTAGACGTAAGAAGCACGTAGAGATGGGAGGAAAGGAGAATAATAGAGGACTCCTGGCAACGGGTCTTCGGATTGATTACACTAGTTAACAAAGGTTTTGTTACATAAAAGGAAATACCTGTTCTTAAAGGAACTTTTTGCGCTGAATTCGAATATGCACTCGGTTTTTCTCCATCACGTACGATTTTCCCGTAACAGAGGGATTTTCGGGAAATTCCCTTTTCGTTTATTTTACACCCCAAGATCTTGTCCCCTTGCATATACTAACATAGAAATTATACCTAAGTATACTTTGATTCATATTTAACAAACCCTCCAAGTTTCGTAATAATCGCTTTATTCTTTCTAGAGAAATAAATATGTTTGTATGTATACTGTGTGTACTGTTTATTGCACCTTATAGTAATGCTTTCAGATCTCTTAAGTTGAGGTAAAACGTTTTGCTTTATTACCACAAACACATATATAAAATATAATACAATATAATTTACAAGTGTGACAATTTACAATAAACAATAATACAAATGTACCAAAAGGTCATGAAAAGACAATCAAAACTATCACAATATATGAAACTTCCATTGGGTTACAAAAACGTACACTACTTCCTTCTTTTGTAAGAAATGTTGCATTCTCTAACAAGACCCCAACAATAGTCCCCCATCATTGAAGGATCCCATCGTCCCTGGTACCTTTTCTCCATTGCCATTATATCTTGGTGGAATCTTTCCCCCTGTTCGTCGCTGAGAGCACCTAGGTTAGCAGGAAAGAAGCTGAGGTGGGAGTGCAAAAAGTGGATTTTTAAAGACACCCTACAACCCAACTCTTTGTATTTCTGTATCATGTCCTGTACGATTTCTGTGTAACTCTCAGCTTTGTTATTGACCAGAAAGTTGCGCACAACACACTTAAATGCTGTCCAGGCAGCTAGCTCAGCACTGTTTAACTTGCTGTCAAAGCTATCATCAAGCATTAATTTCCTAATTTGGGGACCAATAAACACTCCTGCTGAAATCTTAGCATCACTCAGGTTAGGGAACTTATCTCGCAAATAATTGAAACCTTCACCAGATGTGTCCATGGCTTTGACAAAGTTTTTCATAAGTCCTAACTTGATATGAAGTGGCGGTAGTAATATCTTATTAGGATCTACCAAAGGAGCGTATTTGACGTTGCATTCTCCAGGTACGTAATTCACTCTAGGTTCCCATTCCTTCACTTCATAATGTTTGTCATCAGCTCGGCTATCCCATAAACATAAAAAACATTGGTACTTCGTGTAACCGCACTGCAGTCCTAATAAAATACCAACTACCTTGAGATCACAACTTATTTGCCAACGATGGTCCTTGTAATTTATAAGATTTAGCAAAGTTGACATGGTGTCATAGGATTCCTTAATCTTCACTGAGTGCGCAAGTGGTATAGAAGGTTTTTTATTTCCATTATGTAAAAGGACAGCTTTAAGGCTGACCTTTGACGCGTCGATAAATAACCTCCATTCTTCTGGAACGTAAGGAATTCCTAGCTCCGCCATCAACCCATTTATATCCGTACATACGCACACATTATCTTGCATTGAGAAATAGCTTGAAAATTGAACATGCCTTTTCCTGTACACTGATATGTTCGTTTCTGCATCCAATAAGTTCCACTGCTGGAGCCTTGATCCCAGAAGTTCCGCCTCTTGTTTTGTCAGGTGCAAATCACGGACTAGGTCATTAAGTTCACATTGCCGGATGAAATGTGGCTCGCGAACACAGTCAGGGATGAACGTTGGATCCTTGGATGTACATGTTGATGTCGATGGTTCATCAAGGTCATGATCATCATCAGAGTCTTTTGGCCATATCTCTTCCCAGTTGGTAGGGGGCTCGGGAAGTGGAAGTTCATCCCCGTGCGGAATAGGTCTAATTGCGGATTTAACGTTGGGATAACTTATTGTGTATTTGCTTTTTTTTAGAATGTCCCTTAACTACTGTGAGACAAAATAACAATCATCCAGATGGTTGGTGGGTTCTCTCCACACCATTGGTACAGCAAATTTCATGAACCTCCGTTTCCCTTTGGCCCATGCAAGTAAAGTGACGTAGCACGACGCACAAATTATGTTGGGTGCCCAAGTTTTGTCCTGATCTCCCACACGACATCCGAAATATATATAATATGCTAGTTTCACCGATGGCGTAATGGATCTACACTGTCCTTTAACTACAAACTGGCCACACACATAACAAAAACTATTTGGTGAGTTAACACACGAACGCCGTCCTCTTGACGCCATTGTACTGATCACAAACTAAACTTCTGGTCTTAGTTGGGTATAATGCCGTTAAGATCAAACATGAAAGCACTCTTAGCAGCAAAGACAACTTTGAAAGTGAAGTAGTGTTAAACCACACGTCAATATAAAAATGTACAAAACTCCCTCACCAGGTGTCAAGAACACAAGAAAGAAAGAAATGCGCGGGGGGAGGGGGGAAACGATACCGTAGTGGAAAATTCAGACTGCATTAGTTCATTGTTGTCAACAATGAGTCTGTATTCCATTCTTTCTTTCTTTTGCATTCTGTTACATTTGATAACAAATATTGATAACCATTTCATGAACAAAACGAAAAAACTTGGAGAATTGTATATACAGGGTGGGCCATTTTAATTAATCCACGGAAATATCTGAAAAATGATAAAACATAGAAGAAATGTTTGAAGTAAACGTTATATATTGCTAAGGGGGAAAACCATTTCCGCCAAAAGTACCCCTCCCCACCCCCCGGAAATGGGGGTAACGGGGGGTAACTTTGAAATGTCAAATGGGAACATGGGTCGAGTAATACCTCGTTCGAAAGGTCTTGGAAAACTAAGTAACGCTGTACCAAAATTTGTTTCATATGGAGCACCAGTTTCAAAATGGCCGCCATGATATAGTTCGGAAACTCCAGTAGCCGTAGTATGAAAACCATGGGAGGTAAATGAATGGAACAAAATTGAAATACGTAAATATCATAGGGCATATCGAATAATGTGACCCCTGCGATCCCAGCGGCTTCCCTGAAGGGATCTTGTGAGCTAACTTCAAATTTCAATGTCCGACCGGACAACGGTTCGGGCGTACGCTTGACCTACCCAATGCTGTTTTTAAGGCAGACTTCAGGGATAGAGAATTAGTGCACTCAGTTAATGCGGATGGCCACAGTCAAGGGCACCCATAAGGGGACAAGGGGGGATCTCGCCCCCCTAGAGGAAATTGTGCTTCGGAATATCGAAAACTCAATAGAATTTTTAGAATAGCTACAGCAAAATTTGAAACTATATTTGAAATGTCACTTTCTCTTGCCTTCCTTGGAAACCACAACATGGGCGCCCTTGGCCACAGTTACATTTTGATTAACTATTAGCACTCATGTCATATTGTGAGCTTGAGGGACGAAACAGTGTGTACGTATATCCCCGAAATGCTTTCCGAATAACCAGCACGCATTGCATAAAAGTTTCTGTGGCGACGGAGTTACTTTCCACCCCACTCACATACAGAGCACAGGAAAAGATTATTTTGCAGGACTTGGATATCTCTCTATACATTATGGCAATTTTACTCTAACATTTTTATCTCTGTTGTATCATTCTCGAGCCTTGGAACGCCTCCGTGATTTTCCTATTTAATTTTCGTTATTTTCATTTATCTCTACCCGTATTCATACTAGGGTCACTAGACGTTTTCTTAGACACATTCACCATTTCTTGGCGATCATTTTGAAAACGGTGTCTCATGTCGAAAATATTCTTACAGAAGCTGTTTGATATTCATTTGTCTATGTAACATGATGTCACTCGCTTCAAGTTGCTATTTGAAATTATCAAGTTGGCACCGGATACCTTTCAGTGGAGTCACCCCGACAACACCTCTCGATGTGCCTTACGTCAGTTACCTACTCCAGTTTTTCTTCTGTTGATTTATCTCCAATCGCTTTCATACTACGGATACTAAACCTTTTCTCTGACACTAATACTATGTTTCGGCGGCCTTTTGAGAACACTGCCATTTCACCTCAATCGTTTTCTCCTGCAAGATGTGTGATTTTGCAAGATTTATCGAACGAGGTACCACTCGACTCATGTTACTATTTGAAATCTTGAAGTTAGCCCCAAGACCACTTCAGGGAGGCCACTGGGATCACAGGGACCACACCATTCGATATGCCCTATGATATTTACGTATTTCAATTTTGTTCCATTCATTTACCTCCCATGGTTTTCATACTACGGCTACTGAAGTTTCCGAACTATATCATGGCGGCCATTTTGAAACTGGTGCTCCATATGAAACAAATTTTGGTACAGCGTTACTTAGTTTTCCAAGACCTTTCGAACGAGGTATTACTCGACCCATGTTCCCATTTGACATTTCAAAGTTACCCCCCGTTACCCCCATTTCCGGGGGGTGGGGAGGGGTACTTTTGGCGGAAATGGTTTTCCCCCTTAGCAATATATAACGTTTACTTCAAACATTTCTTCTATGTTTTATCATTTTTCAGATATTTCCGTGGATTAATTAAAATGGCCCACCCTGTATATATATGTATTAAGATATACATATACTGTACGTTTAAAAAAAATATACGTTGGAAGTACATTCTATTTTTATACACGTTTCTAATTTACAGAGAGCAATACAAGTGTGTGGTTGACTATTGTAAATATTCATTTTTATGTCTGTGTTTGTAGTAATAAAGCAAATCGTTTTTACCCCAACTCAGGAGATCTGAAAGCATTACTATCAGGTGCAATAAACAGTGCACACAGTATACATACAAATATATTTATTTCTCTAGAAAGAACAAAGCGATTTTTACGAAACTTTTAGGGTTTATTAAATATAAATCAAGGTATACTTAGGTATAATTTCTATGTTACTATATGTAAGGGGACAGGAGCTAGGGGAATAAAATATCTGAAAAAGGGAAATTTTTGAGGGAATTTCCCGAAAATCCCTCTGTTACGGGAAAACTGTACGTGATGGAGAGAAACCGAGTGCATATTCGAATTCAGCGCAAAAAGTTCCTTTAAGATCAGGTGATTTTTCTCATGTAACAAACAAAAAGTTTAAATTTGTTAACTAGTGTTATCAAAGAAGGAAACTTGGTTTTTAAATAATTGTTTGTTGTACAGGGTGACCCAAAAAACTTCCCAAATTTTAAAGGCTAATAAAAGAAAAAGTATTGCAGATAGAAAGCTGTTCATTGAAAAATATAAAATGGTATTGAAAACATTCAGTGAAAGTTCAGGTTTTAGTGTAAAAATTATTCTTGCACTCTCCCTAAAAAAATCCAGCAGTTGCAGCATGGTTCCTTGTAGAACGTTTTGCGGACTGCAAAACAGATTGTCTCATAGCCTCAAAATATTCCCAGGCGTAGATCGGCCAGATATTCCAACGCTGAACTCGTTAAAATTTTCTCCCCACTGCAATATACTGTAGTCTTTGATCAGGACCGTTTTCATTACGTGGAATAGCAACTTTAATGGAAAAGCTATTTGCACAATAATGACAGAACTGCTGCTTTTGAGAAACATTTCGAATGGGGACGCATAGGCTTGATCACTGGCGTCTCTGGCATGAAAAATTTGGGGAAGACATCAAAGAAAGTTATTTAAATGGTAATACCTAGCCCAACTTGTTTATTATCTTCGATTCCATTTGTTACCTTTCTGCTTACCTTCACGGGCCCCCTAAGGTATATCAAGGACTCTGTTATAATCGTTCCACAGCCTGAGTATTATATTCCAAATAAATTTGTACTTCAAAATATTGGGGGGACGTGTCCCCCCCGCCAGAGACGCCTATGGGCTTGATGAGCTGCTGTCCAAACCATAATGACGACTGGAAACTTCAAGAGAGTGGTAGCGGAAGTAGTATAGTCCCGCAGTCCTCTCATTAAGCTACTAATAGCGCTACAGTTGATTAGAGGGCTCAGTGGTAGAGCGCTTATGTCTGCTGCATTGGGTCCCTCGTTCGATTCCCGACGAAGCAAGTTTGCGATGGACAACATTGTGTCCTTGGGTTTTCTCTGGGTATTCCCATTTCTTCCCACATCTCTCTCATTCCACAAATTCTTCCATGATCATTCACTCGCCTTCATCATCTGCAGGGCCGTGCCGTGGAAAATCAGCGCCCGGGGCGAAAGTATACGACGGCGCCCCCATACATATATTCCAAGCAATTTTCCTTCTTTTTTCTTTTTTTCTATCGAATTTTTCGCCCCTTACTTCGGCGCCCGGGGCCATCGCCCCACTCGCTCCCCCCACGGCACGGCCCTGATCATCTGTCTCCCTTAGCCTAAAGAGCATAATCGTGGGACGTTAAACAGAAAGAAAGCTTCAGCCGATGAAAAAGAAGAATGTTTTATTCAGTATTATTGACAATTGTGTCATTTCAATACACAACAAAACAGAGTAATTAAAAAGTGTTTTCAATACCATTTTATATTTTTGAATAAACAAGTTACTTTTGTTTTATCAGCATTTTAAATTAAGTGAAATGTTTAACGTTCCACGTTATGCCCATAAGGCTAAGGGAGACGGATGTTTAAGGCAAGTGAATTGGTGGAATGATAACGTTGGAGGAAACGGAAGTACCCGAGAAAACCCACGGACACGATGTTGTCTGCCATAAACTTACTTGTCCGGGAATTGAACCAGGGACTCCACACATCAGAGGTAAACGCTCTACCACTGAACCACCGGTCCCCCTATTACCATTTAAAATGTGGGAGACTTTATTGTGTCACCTCGTATTTAAATTTAAGTACTGTCCAATAATTAATATGTAGAATACTTTATAATATTTCGACCGGGTATCAGGGGCGGATCCAGGACCGACTTCTGGGGGGGCGGTGGGTTGTCATACTGCTACTTTTAAGGGATCCAAATTTTGGGATGGGTTTTATTTATATATAAAAAATAAGAAAAATTCCTCTTCTGGGGGGTTATCGCCCCCCCTGGATCCGCCTCTGCCAGGTATAGAGTAGTGGTTACTGTTTGTTCCCCAATCAGGAAGTTCCATGTTCAAGTCTGGTGGGCTCAATCCTGACATGTTTCACTTTTACCAAGAGAATCCTGTAATGGTACTTTTAAAAATCTTTCTAATTTTTGCACTGCAAAACAACATTGGTGAAACGGAGAGTTTGTCAAAAAAATAAATAAATGCCCTCTTGAGTTCCTGGTTTCTATATTTACGTATACCGCTGATTCTTCATATAATCAAATCCAAGGATGTTATAAAATAGAGGATCTGCCCTTATAACAAAATTTTGAAGCCATACGTCACAGTTTCGCCAACCCTACTCTGCCCACTCCGCCCAATAAGATCGCAATGTTTTGAGCTAACAATCATAGCGGAAACGAAAGTAGCGAATCAGACAATGGCGAAAACGAGAGTAGCCAGACATCTCGATGCTGGGTTGTTTTTTTGGCTTCATTGATTTAATAGGATGAAGATACATATGGGCAGATCCTCTATTTTATAACATCCTTGATCAAATCCATCAAACTGAGATCGACAACCGGTGGCCATTCTCCGAATCCAATGTCTGGGAAACTCCGTCATCTAACCAGTGGCATGGGTCCATAGCTAATCTGCGTTTCCTTATCCTTGTCATAAATTTAATTTCATTATACTTTTTGAAGAAAATTTGCGTATTCAATCATACTATTCCACGTTTAAACATTTTGTTCTTACCAGTGGCGGCTCAAGACAGAGTTCTACAACACAGAAGTCAAATCGGCAATGGGTGATGAAACTAGTTGTACCCCCTCGTCGCAAAATCTTCTTCCGACTTTAGAGCCTTCTGTGCTGTTTTACTTTGAAGGAATTCTTTAAATTCTAGGAAAAATGCCATTATATAATTGAAGCGCTTGGAGGATAAAGGTGTTATGTAACAAATTGAATATTACGGGAAAATTGACTTTCACAACTTTGTCCCTTAACATACCGTCTTCATCCTTTCTAAATACCTGCACCCAGACGAGGACTCACTAAATAAGGTGTTATATAGCATGACTAACATATAACACGTGCATGAACCGCCAGAATGCAACATTTCAATAAATGTAACATAACACCTTTATCCTCCAAGTGCTTCAATTATATAGCTAATATACTGTATATGTCTTATACACAGAGTTATTTAACTTAACTTTATATACTTTAAAACACTACGTTGTTTATCACGAACCTGCATGAGCGGGTATCAAACCAGGGACACCTGACACCAGACCCATAGCCAGGGAGGGGCTAGAGGGAGCACTGCCCCCTAAATATTTTTTTTCGCGCTCTAGAGTATAACGGTGAACAGAATTTTCAAACTTTACCAAATTAAATTCAACTTTCCGAATTCTACTCATTTCTGTGTAAAATTATATGTTTTTTTGCTAGATGCACCAAACATTTTCCATTGCCTTACCCATTTCAAGAATTTCAAACCGTACCCTATTATTACAAACATGACAAGCATGCAAGGATACCAGGTGGACTTCCAAACAACAGTATTATAGTCCACAACGTTAGTTGTGAATATTAATAAACTATAGTGTCTCGCTTATTTTGGAAGGTAGAAAATTGAGTGCAAACGTTCAATAGAACATTTACTTCTATTTTGTATTCATATAATCTAAAATAGCTGTAATATAATTTTGTTCTAATGTTTAAATAATAAATACTTCAATTTTTATTATTAATATGAAACAAAGTTCCTCGCAAAGAGCTTGTATTAAGCACACAAAAATAAAACAAAAATTTACGGTTTCGATAATTCAAAAAAAAAAAAATCTTTAAATAATTAGTAAATACTAGCTGAACCTGCGCTCTTTACACAGCGCATCATTCACATATCAGCATGAATCTCCTTGTCATTCCTCACAACATATATTCATGTCCTTATATAGACACAAGTGAAAGACGTTTTGATAAAAATCGACAAGGAATACCATAAAAGGGATATTTTTTCCATTAGTTTTTAAATATCTGGCACCGTTTGCAAGATTGAGCCTACTTCCGGTTGGAGTTTCTAATTCATGTATGATCAGTGTTTCCTGCATGCAGTATGTAATAAGCAAATACATTACACACACAATTAATTGTAATCTCAGTGATATACGGTGTTCATTGGGCAAAACACTACAAACAATAAAGATTTATCTTAGTCCGGAAGAATGGTTTTCCTTCGTTTTTCATAACACGTCTGAGATATATATACATACAATCTTTGTATACAACTATGTTTTGGTGGAATGTATAACTCGTAAGATATGATGTTTTACTTTTTAAAAAAAATTCAACACTTCCAGATACCCCTAAAAATGTAATAAAGAAATAACGGCCATGTTTTCTAAATATTCAGTTAGAACTGGACAACCTACAGAAAATTTGGAATCGACCAATGAAAACGGCACGTTTCTAATACTTGTAGTTTTCGAGATCTCATTGTCGAAAGGATTGGAGACAAACATATAAACTTTTCTTTGGAGACAAACATATAAGCCTACCATTTTAATATATAGACACAATTTTATGGTGTTCTATGATGTCTTTGTCATTGTCCCCTCAGTCTTCATTTCTGCCCCCTCCCCCCAAATAAATCAGGGTGGCTACGGGCCTGCCTGACACTAGAGAACTACCATGTCCTCCCTCTCAATCAATTTTTGTAAAAATCATTAATGGGCTACGCGACCATTAAACATACATACTTAAGAGGGTAATGTGAAACATACAAAACTTTAAGTAATAATGAAAAAATAACTAGCTTCATACTCGCTCTCGTATATTTACCTATATACTATTTATTAACTTCTAAAATAGAGGAAACGATATTTTCATGATGCAATGAAATAAGTATACATTCAAATTCGATCGTTTCTAAAGCAAACGAGTTAATAATTTGATAATTCATTTTCAGCACCAAGACGTAGACTGTCTGTTTAACGCAGTGTCTGAATCACGTGTCTTCCTATCGAGAATCGAATCCTGTATCCCATGATAAAGGCGCGTTTGAAACATACATCCACCGGGAAGCTTCAAAATACGCATGAAGTTCCGCAAATATACCGGGTGCCGAGTTTACTATCTTCCGTGAATGTTGTCCTCCTGAAACCTACCCTACATCAGTTAATAATTCACTATTCTTTATTTATTGTTATTCAGTAATTATTTATTTGAATTACAAGTGTATCACTTATATATTTATTTGTGGCTTGACATGTTTGCTTTCACTGTAACATTTCAGTGGTTAATCAATTTATGATGTGGTTTAAGAATATTCATTTTCTCCCTAGATGCTTGCAAAAAAAGAAAGAAAAAAGGAAAAAGAAAAGAAAAAGAAAGCCGTAAACATATATAAGGTGTTAATAAATTCTGAAATTGCAAAGTACACTAAGAAGACGCTTTTTCAAACGTTTCTCCTTGACAATAATTTGAATGTGACCGTCGCAAAGAAATAATTCCAATTTCTACTGTAGATTCTTCTCGTTCTTGATACAATAAGATTAATTATTGTGTGTATGTGAATGAGAAGCGGAACAAGTCCGATTCACTTCGCTCGTGTTAAACATGTCAGCACAGTCACAAAGCTTACGCTCCGCCCTATTTCCTCTTCTTCTACGGTCCTGCTTGCCGACCAAAACGGATTGCTTTCTCGATTACGAAAAAAGTGTGATTACATTGTACAGTCCGCAGCAAAAAAAACAGCAACATGAGCATGTAAGTTTATTGTGTAACTACGCCTAACAGCACAGGGAATCAATATAACGTCTAAGTGGTACCAATGATGCCAGGAGAAACCTCGGCGTCCTCCCCTGCACACTAATTTTGGAGCAAAAGACTTCGTCGTTTCACAATATACTTACATGCTCATGTTGCAGGTTTTTTGCTGCAGACTGTACCAAAGGTGTTTAAAGGGCTGGTCTTTGTGTCAGAGGATCGCTAGAACGAGTTTAGCCAGAACACATAAACAAAGAGTAACATCAAGCATCGTGATTCACATTATGTTGCCAACAAGGTTGCGAGCTCCATACTAATATAATATTTTTTCGGTCCTTTCTGATTTCTATACAGGAATAAATGTACATATTTTTCTTAATTATTTTTCTTTGTATTAATTGAAAAGGCACATGACTTTGTGACTACACTATAGAGTCGCCCCTGATTCTTCTACCAAACAACTGTGTATTAAGTACGATTAGTATTTCGGGTATTACAACATGATTTTAAAAAAATTGCATGCGCAGATAGTTTAATAGAAATACTTTTATTTACATAGTGGATGCAATTCTAATAACATTTTCTATGAGACACAGTGAACTGCAGGAAATTATTGCAAGGTTAAGCTATCAAATAATGTATTGCTGTTGGGTCAGTATTCAGAGCTGAACACAGTACAGCCAAAACGCACCGCTCAAGAGCTTCGAAGATATCGAAAGAATGATTATTTTTGAGTCTTGTGACCGGCGACGAAAGTTTGTTCCATCATTATGAACCGAAAACAGAGGCAGAGGATGAAATGGCATCATTCCACATCGCCAGAAAACAAATGAAGGCAGTGTTCTCAGTTAGAAGAGTTATGGGCACTATCGTCTGCGGTTCATTCTGCTTGAATTTCTCGAACCTGAGAAAACCATAAATGCTCGAGCTTCTGCGTAAATACGAGGGATGTACTATAATGATTTACACTCATTTTTTCAGACATACTCATACACGTTACACAGCAACTGATGTGTCCGCCTTCTCAATATAATCTCCTTTTATCTTTATGCACTTTTGCCAGCAGTGTGCCAGTTTCAGAAGACCCTCCTGGAATCAATTCTTTGGGGTCCTACGCACCTATCACACAGCTTGTTCAAATTCAGGAGCATCTGCAAACCGACGACTAAGTTACGCACAGTTTTTTCATTGTCCCGAAGAGGTGGCAATGGCTGGGAGCCAAGTCTGGAGAGTATGGAGGGTGTGGCAACACTATAAACCTGGTTGAAGAATGGCAGCAGCGGTTTCCCGGCTGGTATGAATACGAGCATTATCATGTTTCATGAGCACTCCCTTCACTCGTTTTCCTTGCCGCTTCCTTTGAATGGCACGACGAAAGCATCTGAGGATCTCCACATACGCTGCACTGTCAATTGTGGCTCCACCTTCCAGCCAGTCGATTAGGATACTGTGTTTCGTGTCCCAGAACACTGTAGCCACACGCTATCCAGCTGAAGGTGTTGATCAAAATTCCTTTGGCGGTGGACTGTTATGATATTCCCACTGCATTGATTGCTACTTCGTCGTCGGCTCATGGTAATGGAGCCAGGTCTCATCACCAGTCACAAGCCGACATGAAATATTCTGGATCATGATCATGGCGTTACAAAAGTTCTTGAACACGTCCACACAACATTATTTTTGTTCTATAGACAAGAGTTTTGGAACCCATTTTCCACTGACCTTCCCCAACTGTAAGTTGTTGTACACGATATTGAAGATATAGTTGATTCAGCTGAGGTCCATATATATCACAGCAGAAATCCCGCAGGTTTATTGTCTTTACTGAAAGTTTCATAAATACAACCTTACTGTTTAAGAATATTAAACAATGGCAAGAATTGGCTAGCGAGCAATAATATATAGATGTATTTATGAACACGTGACACAAGCAAGCATGCCTACTCTTAGGTGACACAAGCATGTGGACCAAGGGCGTAGTTAGAGATTTCCAGGCTCTCTACCAAACTTTCGTAATGGTCTACGTCTTTGGGTTTCTATCATTGACAATTGACATCTTTTCTAATTAGAAAAACATAATTTTAAATATAATTTGTATGCAAAATATATATAATTTATTCCTAGGTCTTTTTATACATATGGCATTCTATAATACTTTTCATACCTTGAAATTTCTTTCTTCCCGCTAGACTTCTGGAAAGTTGTCTATTACTTCTTCGCAAGGGCGGATTCAAGACGGACTTCTGGAGGGGCGGTGAGTTGTAATACTGCTACTTAGAGCTACTTTTAAGAGCTCCAAACTCTGGACAAGTTTTATTTATATATAAAATAAGAAAGTTTCCTCTTCTGGGGGAAAAGGGCAATTGCCCCGATCGCTCTCCTGGATTCGCCCCTGCTTCTTCGAACATATTCTTAAGTCTATCATGCCACTTGCTATTCTTTACTATAGCCAAGCTGCTCAGAGACGGTGGACCAATAGTAGGCTATTATGTAGTCGGAAGCTTAGAGACATTACCGAGTATCGTTACACCGCTTCACTAGTATAAGTATTATACCTGATATTTTCATATTACATTAACCACGCGTAAGACAGAAATCTTAGGAGTTCTTTACGGCAATAACTCAATATTTAAGGATGACTTGCATGCATATAATACAGTATATAAATGACTACTATCTATTTAATCTCCTTAACTTTCTTCAGAAAAAAATAAGATTAAATAAAATTGTACTAAATCACAGTGGCTCCCTGGACATTTGACAGTTCAGCTCAGACCCGTATCCAGGGGGGTCTAGGGGTCCGCCCCTCCCCTAAATTTTTGCGCCCCCCTAAAATTTCCATGGTAGGCTTGCAAATGAACTATAATATGGTGATGAGCTATAACATGGTTGGATTGGGCCCCCCTAACTTCAGCCGAAACCCCCTACATTTTTGGGCTGGCTACCGGCCTGGTTCAGCTATCCTGTAGTTACGTTTCCGATGTCAACTCTTGCCCCCGTTCTACACAATAGAAATGTTCATCCAATACAGAGGTGTAGAGGCATCTTTAGCACAGCCATGCATATACGCTGCTCAATACGAACCATTCTTAATGTTATTCAATCTTACTTACTTACTTAGTTGCAATTATATGTATAAATTTACATCTTATTAATTCATAACTTACACGAAAATATGATGCCAGAAACCAGAAAAAAATCTTTATTTGCCTACAGTAACTAACGAAATCCGGGAACACGATGTATTTTGTTACGGCTCTCCAAGATGTTCTACATTCTATCATGATGGTGCGATTAGCATGCTGAGCGTTATCACAGGCAATAGCTCCCTTTATCATATGCATGACTATATTTACAACTTTTATTAATTATTACAATTCCGTGGAACCACACTACTAATCTCATATTGTTCTTAAGACAACACTAAAAATATACTTCTTACACTTGCAGATACTGTACGTATGGTGTCTTGTTAAAAAGACGAATTCTCTTCTCGAAGTTAAAAGCGATAGACACTCAAGTCTGTCATTGTTGTTGAAACTTTCAGTGGCACTCACCATGTCTTCCAATCTGAAAATTAAATAAATTAAAACTAAGTTGTATGAGAGTAATCTATTAACTTGCTTACAAAACATAGAACAAGAAGATGCCCCAAATCCCCATGGTGTCACGTCAGAAGGGCCGGACAAAAGGGCGAGGACAAAAAGGCCCGAGTAAAAACGGCCCTGCGTCAAAAGGGCCCCGCGACAAAAAGGCCCGAGTCAAAAGGGCCCCACGTCAAAAGGGCCCCGCGTCAAAAGGGCCCTGCGACAAAAAGGCCCGCGTCAAAAGGGCCCGGGTCAAAAGGGCCCCGCGTCAAAAGGGCCCCGGTCATAAGGGCCCGAGTGAAAAGGGCCCTGCGTCAAAATATGCCGGGTCAAAAGGGCCCTTGTGCCAAAAGGGGCTCCGAGTCAAAAGGACCCCGGGATGAAAGGGCCTCACGTCACGTGAGATATAGCTTGAAAAGCATGAGAAATACAAAAATTCTTATTAGATTAAAAGTATTCAGTGGACACCACCTGATTTGTGTTGAAAGAACGTACATGTGGATCTGTATACAGTGTTAGTCAAAGTTATTACGACAGCCCAGTTACGATTCATGTGAACAGAGAAAAGTGTTGCAGGTAGGTATTGATCAGTGCCGTGTCATGGTGTGGGTGAGCGGGGCAACGGCCCTGGCTGCCGAAGTAAGGTGGCGCAAAATTCGGGAGTGGGGTAAGTGTTTAGCGCATTGAACTTATATTCAGCGGACCCGCGTTCAAATCCCGGTCAGGTTCTAACTTTTTCAAATGTTTCAATTTCAATTTCAATACATACTCAGTGTGACAAGCAAGATTTTTTCTCCTCCAGAAATAAAAAAAATGTTGAAATGAGGAGAATTGGAGAAGGTCTCTCAATGAAGACAATCATTTACTAACTTCTTTCCAGCAGTTGTTCTAGATTTGATATTTTGGTCTACTTTCAAGCATTTCTGATTAATGTGTGATCAGTGTTTTTATTTCTTTGAATATACAGTATATAGTGAAATAATACATTACATACACAACAATATTGAGGGGCCCTTTTGACCCGGGCCCTTTTGACGTGGGGCCTTTTAGACCGGGGCCATTTTGACGCAGGGCCCTTTTGACCGGGGCCCTTTTGACGCGGGGCCGTTTTGACTCGGGCCTTTCTGTCCTCGCCCTTTTGTCCGGGCCCTTCTGACATGGAATCAATCCCCATAAAGCAAAACATTTTAAATATATATAATGTATGATAATGAACATCAGAGTCGCGACCATAGAGTTGTCGACCATATCACTAAAATTGTTTTTATTAAAGACTAACTAACTACTATGGGCCTATGGACCCCGGAGGTTCAATGCCGCGTTCGCAAAAGTTCTCCATTGACTTCTATCCTTAGCCTTCTCGATTCAGTTTCCACTTTGTATTCCTATTTCTGAGAGATCCATCTTAATATTGTCCTCCAATCTGCGCCTAAGTTTTCCTAATGGTCGTTTTCCGATTGATCTTCCAGTCAAGACTTGGAAAGCATTCCTACTTTCTTCCATTCTAGCTACATGACCCAACCACCTAAGCCTCCTAGACTTAATGACCCTAACAATGTTTGGTAAACCGTATAAATTATGAAGTTGCTCGTTATGAAGTTTCTGCCATTCCCGTTCCTCTTGGGTCCGAATATTCGTCTGAGGATCTTGTTCTCACTTTCAGTCTATGTTCTTCCCTCAGAGTAAGCGATTGTGTTTCGCAACCATACAGAACAACAGGCATGATTATAATTTTATATATTTTATCATTATTATTTTATATATTTTAAGTTTTAAATTCCTTGACAGTATTCGCGACTACAAGAGATTTTTAACTGAATAATAACACAAATTCTCTGCTTTTAGTCGACATTTAATTTCTTCGTAAATATAATTTTCGTCTGTTAATATTGATCCTAGATATTTGAAAGTATCCACTTATCAAAAGTATTATTCAATATTTTAACGCATCCATTTTGCCGTATTACGGTCCCGACGCACTTCTTGGATTTAGTTTTCTCTGCATTTAGACCTACTTCCAAACCCATGTGTTTAATAAGACTTCTGCATTTCTTTATATTGTTCTCCTATAATCCCCTATTAAATTTGCATTATCTGCATACGCCAACTTGGTGAACACCGTTCAACTCTAGGCCCTGGTTGCTATCTTTGATTTCTTTGATTTTCCTTATAGCGTATTCCAGGTCAAAGTTGAATAATAATGGCGACAACTCATCCCCTTGTTTCAGACTATTCTCTACGTGAAAGCTCTTGTACAAAAATTTTCCTATCCGGACTTTACTTTGGGATTCATTTAAACATACCGTAATTAATCTAATTAGTTTTTTCGGTATTCCAAATTCTGTAAGAACGTTGTACAATGTTTCTCTCCTAACCGAGTCGTAAGCCTTTCTAAAATCAATAAATAGTTGATGTACCGGGCTATTGTATTCCCACTTCTTTTCGAGTATTTGTCGAGTGGTAAATATTTGGTCGATAGTTGATCGATTTCGTCTAAATCTGTACTGATAATCTCCACTAATTTAATCTGCGTATGGGGTCAATCTTGCTAATGGAATGTTTGAAAGGACTTTATAGGATGTTGACAGAAGAGAAATGCCTCGATAATTATTACAGACAGTTTTGTCGCCTTTCTTGTGAATTGGAACAATGATTCTTTCCACTCTTGTGGCAATTCTTCCTTGTTCCAGATAAGGAGAATGAGTTTGTGTATCTTGTTCCACAATTTTTCACCTCCAGTTAAAATTAACTCAGCCGGAATTTCGTTTACACCCTTAGATTTGTGTTTCTTTAATTTCTTTATAGCGATTTCTACTTCTATTCGGTTGGGTTCTGGAATATACGGTTCTGCGGTATGTATCTTCCTTTCTCCACGCACATTAATTTTTGGCTGCGTGTTAAGCAAATCGTCAAAAAAATCTTTACACCTATTTAAGATGCTATCTGTATCAGTGAGAACTGTTCCGTCAGCTTTCTTTAATATATATGCACAAGGTTGATAGCCTTATACATGTCCCGAATGTTTTTATTTTTACTACTATCTTCAAGTTCCTTAATTTTAGATTTCAAAAAATCGCGTTTCTTTGTTCTAACAGTTTTAGAAGTTTCCCGCCTTATGTCTACGAAATTTTGTGTCGTTATTTCATCTGGATTTTGTAGCCAACGTAATTTTGCCTGTTTTCTCTTCTTTGCTAGTTTAATGCATTCCTGGTCGAACCATGGTTTGTTCCTAGGTATTTCCGCGTGTCCCAATTTATCTTTTGCTGAAATTTTAATGCTATCTCTAATTTCAACCCGAGTATCCTCAACACTAGTGCACTCCGAATCTTTTAAAGCCGAGAATCTATTCGAAACTTCAATCTGGTATTTTCTCTTACCTGGCTATCTTCTAATTTCTTTAAATTGAATCTCTTCGTTTTCAGACATTGAATATTTCCTTTATTCAACGATAATCTCTCTCTTATTATCGCTGCTACCAGGTAGTGATCAGTGTCACAATCAGCCCCTCTAAACGACCGGACATCAATTATACTAGATTTTTTTCTATCTACTAAAACGTGATCAATTTGATTATGTGTTTTTCTGTCTGGTGAGGTCCAAGTATATTTATGAACGTCGCGATGTGGGAATTTTATACTCTCCACAATAAGGTTTTTGGATGTTGCAAAGTTCACGAGTCTAACAACGTTGTCATTACTTTCCTTATGCAGACTTTCGTTCCCTACACTGAGAAAAAAAATGTAGGTGGCATACTTAAAAACGTAGGTTACATTCGTAATTCCTGTAGTTTCTGGACTTAACGTACAACCGTATATAACATCCTGCAGCAAACGTATAGCTGAAAAAGTATGTATTATACGCACTGTCTGCATAAGTGCAATGACGTCATTCGTGTGACGTCATCTGCAGTAACAAATATATACGGAGGTGATATCTAGCTTTGTGACGTCAGGATCGTATGTAGCATGTGGGTTAATAATGACGACACACACTGACTATCAGGACGGAGCATAATTTCAAGAAGTATGCAATATACGTTCTTTACGTATGTTTCTTTCGTTCAACCCCAAGACAGCATCTATATTGTACTTGTGCCCCGTACGTACGACTAGATACAGTATACGTATTGTACGTATGTATTATACAGATTTTCCTTATGTCGCACACAGCTTGTCCTGATACAGCATACAGAATATCCATATGCACCATACAGAGTGCACATATGTAGCTTACAGACTGTATGCATGCAGCATATAGATTATACGTATGTCGCGTACAGGTTGGCCATATGTAATGTATGGATTGGATGTATATAGCTAATAGGTTGTCCATATGAAATATACGGATTTTACCTGTATCGCATACGTATTGCCTTCTTGTAATATAT
Organism: Thermobia domestica; assembly: GCF_964235325.1. Classification (NCBI taxonomy): domain Eukaryota; kingdom Metazoa; phylum Arthropoda; class Insecta; order Zygentoma; family Lepismatidae; genus Thermobia; species Thermobia domestica. Next base: position 294,372,481 of record NC_137461.1, on the reverse strand, counting down.
GGATTGGACATATGCAGGATCTAGATTGTACGTATAGTGCACCATTATTAAAGTGCTGCAACATACTGCAAAATGCATGATACATTCTTACTGTAATGTTGTCAAATATTGTTTTACTCTGTATGAAAACTAAATAGCTTAAAATATGTTTGATCTCCTTTGTGCCCATAATAATAAAATTAACAATCTTAGTTTGGAGCAGTGAAAGTGTCCAAAGAAATGTATTTACCTGCAGGGTGTCCTATAAGTTTGGATTTCCTGCTAATTCGTTGGGAAGCTACTGCAAAGCCAAGTGTTGAAAAGTGACACAAGCGTTAATTTTAAAATTATGGGCACAAAGGAGGTTAACCATATGTTAAACTATTTTCGTTTTCATACAGAGTAAATCAATATGTGATATATTACTGTAAGAATTTATCATATGCTTTGTTGTTAGTTAGTTCCAGCACTTTAATAATAATGCAAAATGCACAGCCATATACAATCCTATATTCAAACTCAAACAACTTCTCTGTACATTTTAATTAACAGGTATTTTTTTTTTTAATGTCGCAACAATTAAAAGTATGGTGTCAGCTGAAAACGTGTTCGCTCACACGATAATTTCTACTCAGTACTCGCCATAAAAATGCAACACCAAGAAGGAGGCTGGGTAGCTGCGCCAAAGTTCCCAGGCCGATACCTAATAGTAAGTGCAGAATACTCTTAAACGTCCGCCGTATTCGCTGTGCGACAACGTGGTGACAGCGGAGGCGTTGTGCAGCCATCGACTAAACATATTTATCCTTCCCTGCTCTAGACATTCTGCAAATTTGGATTTTCGTGGGTGCATCCTTCTTAGTGCAACATTTTAAGCAACGAGCGGATTAACAGTCTCATACATTGCTTAAAGAAAGAGCAATGATTCTCAGAATTACTCGGAAGATATTATATATATATATACAATAATTTAAAACTGTTATTTCAAACTTTGCAATTCAGAGCACGAAAAGAACTATAGCTAAAGGAACACTGATTTTAGCCAGATAGTAACTAGTAAACTCAATCACACTCAGTACCATTAGTTCATGGTGTTATCCGTAAGTCAGAGATCATGGTATCTCATTTCGTGTAGACTTTTGCATTTGTTTAATGCTAAAAATGTATTTTATCGCTACTTGAACCCAGTACCATATATATATACCGACAGGACGTACCTTAGTCACAAGGTGACATGAGTGAAACACTAAACTATTCGATTGACACATGCGGCCTTGTCAACACTAGAGAAAGTTACAAAGTGATTAAGTAAATACGGAACATAGTTCATACAAAGTATAGCGATGTATGAAGTCTCCGTTTCATACGACTTGGATAAAGGATACATCTGAAATTGCAACAAAAAATATATGATTTCTCTGGATAATTTGGATTAGTCCAGAATTCGAACACATATACGTTGGTAAGTCGAACTTTTTTTTTTTTTACTTCTTTCTTCGGATTCCCAATAAAGTTGACTACTGAAAAGCTGAGTTACAGATTCTGTATTAAAACAACACCTTTGCTAGACATGTTCAGTATACACATTGTCTTACATACAGAACAATACATTAGTTATTAATGCATGTCTGAAATAATAGTGCTTCGTATAGAATTTTACTTCATTCAAACGTAATAGCACGAAGATAAAAAAATATTGCGAAAGATAATGTTCTTATTACAGAGAAAAAGAGTTGAAATGACTTAACAGTAACAAACATTTTCTTTAAACAGAGACAATATTTTATTCTAATTTATGGAAGAAAGAAATAATTTGTAGTACAGTATCTTTATTAGAGTTATATGTTCGTACAAAAGAATGTAAGTACAATTGGGTCTGTCTTCAGAAAGGACGTACTTTTAGCCACAACCTACACTGCTTCTTTTCACTGTCTTTCAAGCAGAATCCTGGTTTGATGCACGAAATACCTGAAACAAAAATCAGAAAACATTTAAAATGTTACATTCGGTGTGCTCAACTTGGTTGTACTTAACAATACAAAGTATCTTAACATTTTTGAGATTAAATGGACAAAATCTGTTCGGTCAGGTATGGACTTTTAGGTTGCACATAGAAAAATTACGAAGTGTTTATTGATGCTGAATAACAACTCAAAATGTATTACTATTCAAAAGTAAGTGGGTACCCCAATGGTGTTCGGGGTACCATGGGGTATCTAATGTCTGTATTTTTTTAGATATATGGAAATGTATGTCTCTAAAATGTAAGGAACTGACATCTGTTTACCGAAAACCTCAACTCGGTAAGCCTTATGGATATTGAGATATGGGAAAATAAAGAGCGACACCATAGAAGTGTGGGGTTTGAGTACTAGATGGTGCAGTTTCGGAAATGTAATTACGAGGGCTTACAACAACCTCAAAAGTAATTTCAATTAAATACACTACACACACGCCCTGATGGGGCTTTTCGGGTACCATGATATTCGCAGAACTCTCATTTCTAAATATTCTAAAATATGTCTTAATAACGTTTTAAAGAACGTTAGAGGTGTGTGTTTGCCGAAACTGCAAGTCGGTACGCCTAACAGTTACCGAAATATGGTGAAATAAAAAGCGACACCATAGGTACGTGGAGCTTGCATATTAGACAGTACAATTTAGAAAATTAATTAAAATATGACTATCAAGATATTGTCAAATAAAGGGAGGATCCATACAGTTATGGGATTTTCGTGTTAGGTGGTAAAGTTTCCGAAACCGGTCATGGAAAGTTAATAAGCATCAGTAGCAATTTCATCTTAAAGTAATTAGGTACTTCCATGGAGTTTAAGAACATCATGGGGTCTACCAAGGTTAAATTTTAAAAGCTTTGGAAAATATATTTTGACATTTGTAAAGAGTATTAGAAATATGTATTTACCTAAAATTTCCAGCTAGTACATCTAGCAGCTAGAGAGACACCATACAATAAAAGCGTATTAGATCTTGAAATTTCAGAAAACAATTATTGATCCTAACAAAAGTTAAATAAGATGGTACTTCTATGGGTTAAGTGACTACCTCAGACTTGTCAGTACAATTTCGATCGAAAGATTAATTCAGCTCTAAATTTTCTTTGGACAATTCCAAGCGTTCATCGGGCTCTGAAATAAGTGAACATTTTTTGTCAATATCTAATATAGCAAGCGAGATATAAGAAATTATTTTATGACGTCGTAAAAATAGAGACCCACATGGATTTGTACTTTTGAGTCTTTGCTGTAAGAAGAAATTTCAGAAAACAACCGTATATACCTTAATAGAAAATTAAATGGGCGGGAGCACGGTGGCTTAGTGGTAGAGTGCTTACCTCTGGTGTATTGGGTTCGTGGTTCGATCCGCGGCCGTCAGTTTGTAGTGGACATCGTATTCGTGGGTTTTCTAGGGGCACTACCTCTCCTCCCACCTTTGCATTCCATCAATTCTGTCAACAACATTCACTTGCTTTAATCGTAATCTCCCTGAGACTAAAATGCATAATCGTGGGTCGCTACACTGAAATATTTCCTTTTATTTAATTTTAAAATGAAATAGGGAGTTAAGTATGATCGTATCTCTATGGGATAAGTGAAAACTCCAATAGTTTCTGCAAAAGAAGACTAGTTAAAAACCCTACCACTAAGCTACTGTATCCCCGTCCATTGAATTGTCTATTAAGGTATATACAGTAGTTTCCTGAATTTTTTTCTTATGGGAAAGACCCAAAAGTACAAATCCATAAAGATCTATTTTTACGTCATAAAATATATAATTCCTTATATCTTCTCGACTATCTTAGATATTGACAGCGACTTTTCATTCTTTTGCACAGCTCGATGAACCCTTGGAATTGCCTGAAGAAAACCTAGGACTGAACTAAATTTTCGATCGAAATTGTACTAAGGTACTCATTTAACCCATAGAAGTACCCATCTGATTTAATTTTGTTGCGACCAATAATTGTTTCCGAAATTTCAAGATCTCATACGCTTTTATTTCAGTGTTTCTCCAGATGTTAGATGTACTAGCTGGAAGTTTTGGGTAAACACATATTTCAAATATTGTTTACAAATGTCAGATTATATTTTCAAAAGCTTTTAAAATTTAATTTTGGTAGACTCCATGATGTTCTAACACCCCCTGAAGATATCTAATTACTTTAAGATGAAATTGCTACTGGTGTTTATTAACTTTCTATGACCGATTTCGGAAATTTTAGCATCTAACACTAAAACCCCTTAACTGTGTTGGTCCTCCCTTTATTTGACAACATCTTGATAGCCGTTAGTCATATTTTAATTCAATTTCCGAATTCTAGCGTCAAGTATGCGAGTCCCACATACCTATAGTATCGCTCTTTATTTTCCCATATCTCGGTATCCATAAGGCTTACCGAGTTGCAGTTTTCAGTTAAAAAAAAAAATCAGTTGTTTACATTTTAGAGACATGTATTTCCAAATATCTAAAATGCAGAAATTAGGTACCGCATTGGAACCCCATTGGAGTACTCACTTACTTTTGCATAGCAGGGTAAAAACGCCAATGGTTCTCACTTTAAGGTTGAAAACATACTATTTTGTCTCTTCTCTGAGCATCGTGAATCTGTCGGAGCTGTACCATAGTTGGAAGGACTCACTGATCCTTCCTATAATGACCATATAGTCAGAATTCAAAAAGGAGTAGCCGTTGAAGGAAAAACAATATTTTAAAATCCTTGCACCAGTAGTCGTCACCTTAAAATCAAAATGTTCCAGTAGTAGTCACGATTTTCTACCAGTATTCGTCACTCAAATAACTTGATATAATTTATTCAAAAACGGACTGTGTATCAGTTTAGGGTTAAGAATACAATATAAAGTAGTAAGCTTAATAACTTTGCATCACTTTTAGCACTCAAGAAAGAAAATAGAAACGTTTTTACATACTTTTTAAAGCAATTTCAGAAAGAAAAATGTTAACTGAATTCAAAAGTTAACTGTATATCACTTTCACGTTAAGAGTACAATATTAAATACTATGTTTAATAACTATACATCACTTTAAACACTCAAGAATGAAAATGAACGTTTGTACATTCATTTTAAAAACAATCTGAGAAATAAAATAAGTTAACTGAATTCAAAATTTAATTATACATCACCTTAAGCTTAAGAATACACTATAAAATACTGAGATTAATAAAAAATGAAATCTTTAACGTCCCACGGTTATGCTGGTTAGGCTAAAGGAGACGGTGACAATGAGAAATGACTGAAATGGTGGAATAAAGAAAGTGGCAGGAAATGGGAGAACCCCGAGAAAACCCACGAGCACGGTGTTTGTCCACCACAAAGTCCACACGGCGCGAGCTGGGATCGAACCAGGGACCCCCTGCACCGGAGGTGAACGCTCTACCACTGAGCCACCGAAGAGTAGACGACTGAAGGCGCAAGTAGCATACAAATTTATGATGCTGAAGGCGTTATTTTTCACAGCTATGGAGGAAAGAGATAGAAACAAAAAAATAACAGGAAATCTTTGTTTTACGTCCTACGAATATGCTATGTAGGTTGACGGTCAGAATTGAGTAATGAAAATTGATGATCTTGGAATACGATTTGGCCGAATAACGAGGGAGAAAATAATCATTGATTAAATATTAAATTGAAAAGAATTAAGAACCTGACGCTTAAATACTTATCTATCCGGCACCCATCTTGATCCCCATAAAATATCATGAAGTGCTTGATTGATTCTAAACCCAATAATAGTAATAGTAATTTAACAAGAAACACAGAATATATAATTTACGCACCTTGAAATGTAGAAATTAATGATTGTAATCCCCAGCTTTCCAATAGACCTTTGATTTCTTCAAATGAAGATTCGGATATCTTGTTTCTTCTCAAGCAATAATGGGTTACAATAATCAGTTGCAGTCCAAAGCCAAGTCACTAAGTGAAGCATGAATATAAAAGAATTCATTAGTTAGATGCATACAAAATCCTACGCATGTAAATCCGAATCTACTTATATTAAATTGTAAATTTAAACAAACTAAATTATACTACAGTTATAGTGACATAAAACATACATTAAATAAGGTATACAGGGTGTCTCAAAAGTCCCCTGACATAGGGTAACTCTGTTATTATCAGAGTTACAACAAAATGTAGGAGAGGAAAGCATCTCCAAATATGATGTTTTCAATCTAAAGTGAAGGAATTTTTAAAATCGGATGACTCGTTTGCGCTGTACACTCTTTATGCGCCTAATGTGAAATGAAAATGCAACGTTGCCATTTACCTGGACCTACAACATAAGTGAATGAAGTTACTTTCTTTTGCGCTAACATTTCGATGGCCAGCCCCCGTTTCAAACAGGAACTTCATTCACTTATGTTGTGGGTCCAGGTAAATGACAACGTTGCATTTTCATTTAAATTTGGGTGCATAAAGAGTATACAGCACAAATATCTCGTCCGATTTTTTTTGAAAAAAAAAAAAAAAAAGTGTTCACTTTAGATTGAAAACGTCATATTTCGATATGATTTTTCCTCTTACATTTTGCTGTAACTCTGATAATAACAGAGTTACCCTATGTCAGGGAACTTTTGAGACATACTGTATACATCATAAGAAGTTCCTTTCTAAATTCTACACGGATGTGGTTTCATTGAATGTGAGGTGGGTGATACACATTAGGCCTTTTGGGAGTACATCACACGGACGACCGTAATTTTGTGTTCAAAATTTTTATTATGAACTGGTGGGATATGTGATACATATGGCCACGGGCTAGAATTTTCTCAGTATGTCAAAAATGCAATCAGATTTCATGCAGCTTAATTTGGTGAAAAGCTATTGCCAATTGAACGTTACATTTACCTCTTTCTTGCAGATGTTAAACCATGCCGTTAGCACGTGAGGAATGGATCGAAATAATAAAACTGTGGGACTGGAGGAGTATATGTGCAGTGGTTGCCGATTGCAGAGTCATCCACAATGTGACTCTGTGTCACATGTTTCAGTGCTACAGTAATTAACTAAATTTGAGAAGACGAGCACATTCGTGAACATACATCGTAACGGTTCAAACTCGCGGGCCCTTTTTCCTTCCCCATTTTGAACCGGTACATGAAAATGCCATTTTCTCTATGTTTGCCTGCGCCGATTTTGAAAATTCCTTCACTAATCGATTTCTCTCGACGAGTACTACAAGAATCAGTTAAAATCGCACGGGCCCTTTTTTCTTCCCCATTTTGAACCGGTACATGAAAATGCGTTTTTCTTCATGCTTGCCTGCGCCGATTTTGAAAATTTCTTCACTAGTCGATTTCTCTCGTTGAGTACTACAAGAATCAGTTAAAATTTCGCGGCCCTTTTTCTTCCCCATTTTGATCCGGTACATGAAAATGGGTTTTTCTTCATGCTTGCCTGCGCCGATTTTGAAAATTCCCTCACTAGTCGATTTCTCTCGTTGAGTACTACAAGAATCAGTTAAAATCTCGCGGGCCCTTTTTCCTTCCCCATTTTGAACAGGTACATGAAAATATGATTTTCTCCATATTTGCCTGCGCCGATTTTGAAAATTCTTTCAGTAATCGATTTCTGTCGTCGAGTACTACAAAAATCAGTTAAAATCTCGCGGGCCCTTTTTTCTTTCCCAACCCAATATTTTTATATATTTTGAATGTATTCAAGTATGGAACAAAAGTGTTTAATTAATTCCCTTAGTAGGCTTCTCAACTTAATATTTTTCAACTTAAATTTTATTTGTTTTGATTATTTATTTTCTTGTGACTCAATATTTAATTGCAATCGTTCATTGGGGAGAAGGGTGGCCATTCTCAAATATATAAATATAGTATTCTTAAAATTTATGTCTTCTCGTATTATTAGTTTCTTCCACTAGACCTGGAAATTGCAAAATTAATACCTGGAAAACCTGGAAAATTCAGGGAAATTGAGTTCCATATTTATGTATGAACCCTGCTATTTACAATTTTTTTCGAATAGGGAGAATTGTACAAAAGGGTGTTTTGGGAATGGTATAACAGTAGGTTTCTGGGGGTGTTGTTCGAAATGAAATAAAATCTTTAAGTTTTACGTCCCACTATTATGCTTGCTAGGCTACAGATGACTTGGTGTTGTTCGGTGGGGGTCAATGTTGCCAATTTTGGGAAAAGTCACTAAATCAGGGGAATTCGACCTCAACGATAGCGTAGGGTGACCATAAAATTTTCAGTTAATAACGGGATAGGTTCTGGCTTTTAGATCTACCTTTGTTCTTACCAGTGCCTTGGGGCCGCGGTGGCTCAGTGGTAGAGCGTTCACCTCTGGTGCTTGGGGTTCCGGGTTCAAACCCTGCTCCCGCCAAGTGAACTTTGTGGTGTACAAACACCGTGTGCGTGGGTTTTCTCGGGGTTCTCCCGTTTCCTCCCACTTTCTTCATTCCACCATTTCATTCATCTCTCATCATCACCGTCTCCTTTAGCCTAATCGGCATAACCGTGGGACGTAAAACTCAAAAATTTCATTTCATTTCATTTATCAGTGCCTTGATATCAGAGTTCCCCCTCTCTCTCTCTTTGTTACTGAGCGGGTACTTATGAAAAAGGAAAGACACGTTGAAGTTTGTTCAACACACAACCAACTGCTAAATCTCTGCTGTCTTTCGAGCAGTACTACGAACTATAGAGTATGTTTAATATAGGGAATTTCAGTTCAATTTTTGCCTCTTTGTTGTTCTTAATACTTTTAAAAGGAGTAAAGGTACTGGGTTTGTTATTTACTTCTTTCATTTACATAAAATGGGACGAATACTACTTTTTTCCATCTACTGACAGGAAGGCCGGGAAACGCCCCTAAAACGGGACTGTCCCGGTCAAAACGGGACGTATGGTCGCCCTACGAATAATTTTTCCGATTGGAGACTTTTATGGGTGATTTTTAAATGACGATTCAGCTACTTATACATTTAGCGACTTTTTGCTGCAAACAAAATTTTCATCTGTAGAGAAGCATTATTAGTTCAAAACAGTTTTTGAACTAATAATGCTTCTGTTTGTTCTTTTTTCTGTTTGTTTGTTTTAATCAGCGCAAGTGATGAAGAGTTGGAAATACAGCGTACCCACTGGCCCACAATCCTGCATTGTTATGTTGCCCTTGTCCTCTAACGAAGAAGAACTACAAACTTGATGTCCTTTAGTTCGCAGTTTCCGTTGAGAGACACACGTAATACATCTTTACCGATAGCAAAAAGATTAGCTATAGATGCGTGAATAAAGGCGATGTGGATGTTTGTTATATTTGTTCTTTGGGGTCTTTTAATTATTCTGCAGTTTTTCTTTTACAAAAAATTGCTTAACGTAAGTACTGTAGTGTTAATTATTTCGGAACTATTTTGACTCCACAATATGAACAAAAGTACCCGAAACAATCTGAAATGATCCCTGAATTCAAGGATTGGTTGCGCCCTGTTTACAAAGATGTGAGTAGAAGCAGCGGCGCAAATCTGTCTTCAACATTGGGGGGGAAGGGTAAGACCGTTACCATACTTTTTATTTTGCGATGTCCAAAATAGTTATGAAGTTGAAAAACAATGTTGTGGAGTATCAGAGTTGTCTTCAGCATTGGGAAGCTGCAGATTTGAGGCTTATTGTGGGAGACGTCTATTTTATCTCACGTTCCTTTGTAGCAATTGGACAAAAATCATCAAATTTCTCCCAAAAAACACATTTCAAATCGGATTATTGGGGAAAACTCCCCCTCAGTTCCAAGATTGGAGGGGACATGTATCCGTCATCCCCCCCCCGGGATTTGCGGCAGTGAGTAGAACATATTGTTTAGTTTACATCTACAACTTTAAAACAATGCTTATAGACAATGAATTTCTCGATTATTTTTTATAGCGACTTTTCACCCAAAATTCGAGTCGCTACCTCTCGTTTCGCAAACTTATTGTCAACATTTTGGCAACACTGGTTGCGGGGAGAGCTACAATGGAAATGAAAATGAAATGAAATCTTTGAGTTTTATGTCTCACGGTTATGCCGGTTAGGCTAAAGGAGACGGTGATGATGAGCAATGAATGAAATGGTGGAATGAAGAAAGTGGGAGGAAACGGGAAAATCCCGAGGAAACCCACGCACGCGGTGTTTGTTCACCACAAAGTTCATTTGGCGGGAGCTGGGATCGAACCCGGGACCCCAAGCACCAGAGGTGAACGCTCTACCATTGAGCCACCGCGGCCCTAAGAGATTGAGAGTCATAAACTTAGTCACTTTCAATTTTGTAATATATATATATATACTGTATATATATATTACAGTATATATTACTGTATATATATATTACATCACTGACTGATAACTAAAATGCTTGGATTGTATATATAAAAGTCACCCCCTGCCCGTAAAAAGCTCCATTCAAACTCGGAATCGAACAATTGCATCTGTAAAGCAGTGCTGAGTTGATTTTAACGTTCCTTTCAGCAGCAAGGCTGTATGAGACATGGACTTACAGATTAACGTGAAATCCGAACCACATAAGCTCCGGCCGGGAATCGAACCCGGGTGTCCCACGCCAAAGGCGTGTACACTAACCACTTAGCCACGAGGGAACCCATCTGGGTAATAGTTAAGAACAGGTACTTCTCATCTCCCGTGCACGAGGATACATCTTATTGTTGCACTACCTAAACACCCTAAGTACAAGGGCAAGAACTCAGTCTATTACCTGCTTTTTAACATCCTAGATCAGCGTTTCCTAACCTTTTTCAACTTGCGGCACACTACGGATGTAACTTGAATTCTCGCGGCGCACTCATAGATATTATTATTTGTAAATATAAAACTAGTATTTTTTCTGCGATTATTGATCTCCTTCTCACAGAGAAGAAAGCTCAATCACTGTTTTTTTCCCCGTGGTAAATTATTATGCTTATTTTTCATTCTAATTTAAAAATATAAAACAATTGCAATGAAATATTGGACTCAGGTTTTTAAAACTAAGCTTTCTTGTTCGAAAACTGTATCCAACCTTTCACTAAGAAGTAAGATCACTAAATAACGAACGAACAAACAAATCTTTTTTACTTTTAAAATACAAATGTATTTAATTTGTCGAAAGGATTGAATGTTATTTTAAATTTTCAAGTTACAAAATAGTCTGCAACAATAAAGAAGCAATAATAGTCACAACAATGATAACCAATATATATTTTCAACATTAAAAATGTACAGAAAAGTAACACGGTATGAAACTTAAAGTTGTAGATTCATAGTAGAGGTTCATAGTAATGTGAAATAAAAATATACATTTTTCCTTCGTCTTGCAATTTGATTGCTATAGAATTAATAATTTGCTTCGACTTCCTCGCGGCACACTAGCGGCCCATTCACGGCACACCAGTGTGCCGCGGCGCACCGGTTGGGAAACGCTGTCCTAGATAGTCAATGAATAATTCCTGAAAGTATGGCGTTTCTCGTCCTTCCCTAAATGGGAAGTACGGCTCCTTAACTATAACCCTCATCTGTAAGGCAGTGTAAGCAACAAAAAATTAAAAAAAAAAAAAAACGCACACTGGATGTTTGCGCAACTGAGGATCAAAACATCCTCAATGGAGTATGAGAAATCGTAAACGTCAATCAAAGTGTGTTTTTGCTTATTCATTAGTTCGTTAATAGTTAATTCCTTCTAGAAATAGTGAAACAATACTATGAAGAAACACTAATTAAACTAATAACTATTACGTTGTGTTTCTTACCATACCGTTTTTACCAGCCATAGAATTTGAACCTAGTACTATACTGCATTAGTCACGCCGGAACGACGGGTGAAATTCAAACGCCTGGCACTCGTAGGTGTTGAAGCTGTGTTGTAGTTACGCGGCCTGCGTTGGTACTCCTCAACATAAATACGTCACTGCCCAAAACCAGGAAACATCACAGACAGAAGACAGGGGCACAATCAGTGCCTGACACTTCACGAACTCAAACCCGCCAAGACTCAACTCAACATGACCTTCAATTACGTTCTACAGTAGAAACCAAACCAATGCTAAGGCACAAACTTACCAACTTCCTATATGAAAACACAAGAAAAAAAAATTCAAACTTTTTGGTTCCAAAGTGATGCCATAACAATAATACTAAAAAGGTTTTAATTCTCAGTAACCCAAACATTAATTAACTAGGGAACATAACAAGCAAAAATAAATAAATAGAAATCAAATCAAATTAAATTTAAAAAATAAAAAACCTGACAAGTAAGCTCTCCCTGACAACTTTTTTTTTAAAATTTCAGTGAGGCTCTAAAATATATCAATATCTTCGTCAAATATATATATTTCAATGTAAACAAGTTCTTTAAACAAAAGAAAGCTCTGTAGTAGAGCGCTTACCTCTGACCTGTTAGGTCCCTGGTTCGATTCCTGCTCCCGACAAATAGCCTTTTGGTGAACACTGTAGGTGTGGTTATTCTTAAGACTTTCCAGTTTCCTTACATTTTCTTGATTCCACCATTATCATGTATCTCATCGTCACCTTCTCACTTACGTTTATGTACAATCATGGGGCGTTAAACTAAAAGTAAAAAAAAAAAAAAAAATGCAAATATCCTAATAAAAATGAGTTTTCTAGACTACACAAGTGGCCCCGCGTAGCGTAGTTGCTAACGCTCTCGCCTTCGGTGCGAACGGTCCCGGGTTCGATCCCGTTGGGGATCGATTTCCTCAGTCGAAAAAGTATCAAAAGATTTTAAGTCCAGCCATCCTGAATGAGATTTCCTTGGGTTTTCCTCATTCACAGCAGGAAAATGCCGGAGTGGTACCTAACATATAGGTCCCAGGCCGTTTTCTTCCTTCCCCAATCCTTTCTTCCCTTCCTTTACCCGGATAGTGTGCTCATCGAGGGACGTCATCCCTCATATGTGACGGGCTAACAAGGCCATTGATGCCGAAAGCCCAGAGACCTAAAGCCTAAATCTTCACTACACAAGGGAATTTTCGCGCTGAAAACGGTTTCTTAGCAATTATGTTAAGCAGTCCTGTAGTAACTCTGCACCACGTAATAAATCGTCACATATAAAACGGAATGAATAAACACATAACATTCATTTTGCTACCTTGTAACGTAAAATGTTTCAAAACATTAATATTCAAAGATTTCTCAAAATTCAGATTCACCCATTCCATTCTCCTCAATCATTAACGAGTTGTAGTCATAAACTATATTACTTACTTAGTACTATACTAAAGCAAGTTACACTAAAAGAATATATAATTAATGGAATATTTAACTAAAGTAATAGTTAACTAGTGCACTTACCCAAGTTTTTGTTTCCTTCCTCTCTTCTTTTCCGATTGTAACAACCTCGTTTCGCAAGCAAAAGACGGTAGTTCAATGACGTCAGCCATGGCGAAAGAAAGAGTGTCTATAGGCGGTCTGGATCTCACGTACAGATGGACGTATATAACGTATAACTGAAGTACTTAACATACGTATATGTATGTAAAATACAGAAGATTGTTCGATGTCAGACATCCTGCAGCGAAATGATGTAATATCTAAGCGGGTAAAAGGCAGTACCTGTGTAGTATATGGATAAAGTACGCTCCGTACAGATTTCCTTAGTAAACATAACGAATCCTTGTATTTGTACAATATACCGCTGTCCGGATAATGGATTTTTCTCAGTGTATAATCGGATTGAAAATATCCTCTCGTCCTACCTTCGCATTGAAATCCCATAATAGAATTTTCATATGGTATCGCGGAAGTTGGTCAAATATCTGTTCCACTTCTTCGTAAAAACTGTCTTTTATATCGTCATCCTTATCTTCAGTTGAGGCATGTACATTTAAAAATAATAATATCACACCACCAACCCTTAAGAGTAATAAAAGAAAGCCTGTCAGTAACAAATTCAACCCGCTTAATTGTTCTTATCTTGTAATTAAATCATACGTTACAGGAGAAGCTGTAACCAAAATGGCCCGGCCATGAGGCCGAATAGTCTGATCGAAGTACGATTGTTGGCACTAAAAATTGTGATAAATAATACGGGTAAGTGGCGCCAGTACGTATATATTAAATCTGAAGTTTTGCATTACGTTGACGCAATGTGTTACGGAATATGTGCGCATGTCCTTCTTATAGAAAGATTGGGCTTTATGCAGATTCGTTCTTACGCGTGATTAGTACCATAGTAAAGTGTTCTATTAATATATGTTTCCTGCAGTAGTCAGGCTTTTAGTGTGACGCTAATCATATTTCAAAACGACTCTGCATAGGACCCAATAAGTTCAGGTTAGAACTTTTTCTTGTCTATATACACCATGAATCCTTCCTCATGTGCCGGTTGACGCTAATATTCAAAATTTCCAGATAGTTGACGTCAGATCGAAAGTTAGCTCTTCGTTCCAAATAAGAGAAACTACTGTGTATCAATCATGTGAGTGATCACGTAAAATTTCAGGGTCTTCGCCAAGTCTACTGTCTGTAATCTGTATGGATTCCTGTCTGTGCTCACAACTATTCCATTGACTAATCAGGTAACGCACCAAACCAATGCTTACAACGTCTATAACTTTTCTGCGCAGCATGGAAAGCATGATGTGTTTCCGTCAGCGATTCGAAAATCATTTATTTCCGTTGGGTTCCAAAAATATCAGCTACAAATGGAACTTGGAACGAGTATGCTTTACGTTTGACTAATAAGTATTATGATGGAAGAAAGAATTGTTATATGTTTCAATTTCTGAAAGGAAGAACTTTAAAGAGCAAATACATCAAAGATGATGAAGGGAAAGAAACATATTTATATGAAAGTGAACCGAAAATATGACTTTATGAACCATTGGAACTTCGCATTTGGATTGACAGTGGAAGTGACGCAATTACTTGACCATCCGTTACCGTTAGGATTCTCAACTCTGCACCCGCTCATAATCCTCAAAACAGATGAATAATTGTATTTTAAAACATGAAATATATAATTAGCAGATAACCGCCTTCTGGGCAGCTTTCTACTATCACATGGGTCTACTTTTTTTAATGGTCAATAAATACAAATATTTACAAGAATCGAAATAGAATTATTTATTTCGACTTTCTATTTTCCTCGAATTGATAGAAAATTGGCAAAATTGTTGTGACAGAAAATAAGCATTGATCCTTGTTTTATCCTTATAAAAAGAGGAAATGTCAGGATATAAGAGGATAGGTGAGGTACGTAGCAGACACAAAGATCATTGAATGAAACAGAAATTGTGCTAGAAAGTTGCTGTTGTCTTACAGTTAGTCCGATACTGCATAGAAACAATCCGCCTTATGCAGAGTCGTTTTGACGTATGATTAGCGTCATACTAAAAGCCTGACTACTGTAGGAAACATGTTAATCGAACTCTTTAATATGGCACTAATCACGCTTCAAAACGACTCTGCATAAGGCCCAATGAGTCTTATGCAGGGTCGTTTTGATGTATGATTAGCTTCATACTAAAGGCCTGACTACTGCAGGAAACATGCTAGTCGAACTCTTTAGTATAACACTAATCACTAGAGCAATCCACATTATGCTTTATTTTTTGCTTAATTATGCTTTATATTTTTCCAAATTATGCTTTATTATGCTTTATTGTTAATTTCAATCATTGTTTAACATAAATCCTGTATAATGTATAATATTTACTATACATTAAATATTGTAATTATCTTGATCTATTTACCTATATTAATATTTTATTTAACCAGTTTCTCTCATATTTAATGAACTTTCTACTTAATGCACTTATAAAGAGATATGGCTTATTCGAGTCAGTTTTTTATCACTTGTGTGCAGGGGTAAAAGTGAGGGGGAACGCGGGGGACGCCGTCCCCCACCTCGTAAAAATATGTACGGCGTCCCTGCAGTTCCTAAAAAATTACAATGGGCAAAGATAAGCAAGGGGACGACGTGACGTCATGCCGCTACCTACCGTCCCCTTACCTTTTCAGATCCACTTTTACCCCTGCTTGTGTGCCCTTTAGAGGTGCATATATGCAAAAAGGGAAAGTAAAAATACCACCAAAAGTGCCCATACATAACTGCGCAGTTACACAGAATAAAACTATTGTTTATTCATTGTAAGTGGGAAATTTTCTTCTTGTTTTCCTTTTCTCTTTTCTCCGCTTCAAAGGATTACACCGAAAAGTTTACAGAAATAAAAATAAGCTTTTCATTGTTGCATTGTTATGCTCTCAAAGGTTTTACACTGTAAATATTGGTTTAAAATATTAATACAGTATGTTAAACTTACAGTTAAACAGAACTTTCCAAGAATTGTGCTATACATATTTTAAATTATATTTATGCTTTATTTTCCAAATTTATGCTTTATTATGCTTTTAAAATTAGTTTCTTCTGGACCCTTAGACAACCACAACCATGTTGAAGGTACCAACCATATGTGTAAATTGCTGTTATGCTATTTATGCTTTTTATGCTTTTGGGTTGCCCTACTAATCACGCTTCAGAACGACTCTGCATAAGGCCCATTGTGTCTCGCTAACTCATTTTAAAACAACACAGTAAGAAGTTTATTCATAGATCATTATTCTTTTTTTAAAACAAGAAAAATAAAAGAAAAAGAAAATATTAGTAGGATTGGGAGTTCGGCAGGTGCATCCGACTTTGTATTCTAGTATACGGTATTTAAATCTAACAAGGGAACATCTTATATTGATAGTAGCATTGCCCAATCGAACAATGCGCAATCGATAGAAGAGCGAAGAAAAGTGAGAAATATATATATATATATATTATACTTTAATCGATTATCTACTAACGTACTAGTACAAAACGTGAAAGTCTTATGTTGGTGGTGCTCTTGCCCCCGACCCTTAAGCGAAGTATGAAATTACGCCCCCTGCAAGATATCATACGTGATCGTGACGTAAAACGCTGACGATCGTGGAGAGGTGATCTAAGCTACTCTTCCAACCCAAGTCCCAATCTAAACAAGACATACTCGTAAATCTTATAGAAAGTCATAAAGATCGCCAACCATCATGCATATATAAGATGACGAACAGTTGTATTCTTGTAATCATGTTATATACAGCAAAGTTCTATAACTATATGCTCTACAGAGCTTTGTGTATGCGTACATAGAAATTTCCTCTTTTTATGAGAAAAAAAAATGAAAATTCAATACTATCTACTAATAATAATACATTTCTTTAACTTATCGAAGTAAGGAAAAAGCAGGAGATTGTTCACTTTTCATTATTTTTCGCAGTAGATCAGTAGAACGCAGAAAAAGCAGGAGATCTCCTGTAAAATCAGTGGATCTGTCTACACTGGTGGGAGTCAGCACCCGTGGCAGTCAGCACCCCACCCCAACTCGTGTAGAGCTAAAACTTTGATCTCTTAACATTTGCCTGAAACCATTTGAATGGGGTGAAATCAGGGCTTACAGTAGCAACATTCTTGGACATCGAAAACGTGTTTGGAAAGAGGACACAACTAACGCAGAGATCTGAATTTGTGTGTGCATGTAGTCCGGGGTCCTACGTTAACCCTTCAGTACACAGGTTGTGCTTGTGAGACACCACAAAATCTAATTAGGTTAAACACATATAAAATATATTTTAAATATAATACCTTTATATTTCAAAGGATAATTGTGTTAGTTGATATATAATGTTCGAAACACAAAATTGAATATTTTAATGTTCTTTTCCGAAATTTATTAAACATGTTTCTTTTACCTTATTAATAACGGATGCAATCAAATCTTATGCCGTAAAATTACAATTTCTGAGAAATTGCATCTGATTGCACTCATGAAATTATAAGACTAATGTGTGTTAACATAAACAAATGTATTGAGGTTTAAAAGTGTGTGGTGTATTGTTTGAACCACAACTCAAAAACGAGTCATTTTCACCCATACAAACTGTCCTCAACTCATTCCGTGCATTACATTGCACAGTGTTTGAGGCACTGTTACTTTTGGCACAAGTTGCAATAAAACCATGTTCCACTGTTTTTGCAGTTGCAGCATCTCATTCTTTTCCCTTGCAGTGGGTCTTCCTTTTGTTCTGGTATGAATCCCGACAGTCTTGCAGCGTTCTTTTGATGTGCCGCGGCAGATAACGCAGCTGAGCTCGTTCCCTCATTTATTTGGTAGGTAACTAAGTCCTAAGTTCTTGAGAAACTGCCTTCTTGATATAGAATTCTCTTGATTAGTATTTGATCGAAACACAATATAGGCGTTTGTTCCAGAAATATTTATCAGTATATAAAACAGACACAGTGGAGGCCTGGGTACATTTCTACCTACGTCATATTCTGCGCACATTGTATCTGCCCCATCTACCCATCCCTTCGTTCTGTCGTAAAATCTTATAATTTCAGGTTTTCTACTATCACAGGTTTCACTGTCAATATTACCATTGTGGTGCATGACGAAAGTAATACTTCTCCCTTTCTTCGAAACATAAAAAACCTGGCTTTGAAGCTCACTTTCACTCTTATGAGAACTAGCATGTTGAAAAGTGGCGTCAGAGTTCGAATCATCGTCCGAAAAAAACAATTCCGACGAGTCACCGATTTCGGTCAAATTTTTCGTTTCTTCTACAGTCAGTTTCTTTGACATTGTCTACAAAACACAAATTACGAGTGTCGCAACGAAACTTTAAATCAATGCTTATTATGTTACGCGAGCATACGGGTGGTGCCTGACAGGCACACAACAAAAACTATACCTTTCCGCTCACAGACAACTCAAACACTATCTATACAAATATAAGCAATTGACTCTCGGCAATCGCAAAGGAAGGTACAATGACTGACACATTAGTATCTATCTGTCATATATTGAGAAAACAGAAAACTACATTCTTACTGCCTGCTGCGTGCTTCTCAGGCACAACCCGTGTACTGAAGGGTTAATACACAAAACTTTACAGACTTGTAACTGCTCCCAAAGGACTGAAAAAAATCGTAACGTTAGGGAATTATGCCAATTTAACATATTTATCCACAGTCAGTGTTAACAGCGAGTAATTCACTGACTTGAGAATGTAGATCAAAAGAAAGGACAACAGTGACCTGCATGAGTTGACAGTTAAAACAAGATTAAACATGATTATCATTGATATAGCAAGCAGCAAGAGCAAGCAGTACTTACAAACTTTTTTTTTTTTTTTTGTCAAGAGTGCATTTTGACTTTCCTCGCCTTCTGTTGATAGCGGCATTCTTCACCAGTGCTGCTGTGGGTGTGATAAGACAATGTTACAACTAGAGAAAAGAAATGAACTTGAGAGCCTTGACTGAACTAACCATTCATCCTACTTTATTTTACTTCACAACAACAAATTTCCAGTAGATTTTATGAACAAAACACCTCCTAGAGTATGACGTCATTACTTAATACTTTGACTCCCTTCTGCTCAAAAACACAAAACGCGCTTTGTTGTGTGTTACGTTATACTGAAGGACTAACTATTTCCAAAATATCAGATTTTTCTATCCAGGCCCATTGAAGATATTGAACAGGAAATATGCTAAATTGGCATAATTCCCCAACTTTACGATTTTTTTCAGACTTTTGGGAGCAGCTACAGATCTGTAAATTTTTGTGTATTATCACCCTGGACTACATACACACACAAATTCAGACCTCTACGTCAATTGTTTCCTCTTCCCAAACATGTTTTCGATGTCCAAAAATGTTGCTACTGTAAGCCTTGATTTCACCCCCTTCAAATGGTTTTAGGCAAAAATGTTAAGAGATCAAAGTTTTAGCTCTGCACGAGTTGGAGGAGTCCAGCAATTTTCAATTTGGTAGGACAAACACATGTTGAGATATTCAAAACAACGTAAACGCCTAAAATCGAAAAAAAAAAAAACCGCAAAGTGGTGGCAGCCGTTGCGTCTCCATGGGATGTTCTAAAAATAATTAATTGCGATTTTGAAGTATCCTGATGTAGGATAAACAATCATGAAAAAAAAATATTTTTTTGAAAACGTCGAACGACGATTTTTCTTTTTTCTCGATCACTTTGCTTGCATTGACCCAGATGACAGTACTTAATAATTATTTGTTGTTGTAGAATAGCATCCGTTCGATGCTACATAAACATAGCATATTGTATTATGAGACCCCAAACCTTGTACCCTTTCCAAGAAAAATTTCTTGGGTGCGCGCCTGTCGCAAACTATAACGTAGATTTTGCGTCGCGTTGACGCAAACCGTTAATGAATAGGGTCCATTGTCTCCTTTCTATCTACAGCTTTATCAACTATTCTCATTAGGACATAATTCTAATTACTAATAGCCAATGGCGTATTTACGGTTTTGTTTCGGAGGCTTTGCTAACTTTATTCTTGACAATGTGAAAATTATGCTAGATATTTAATTTATTTTAAAATGGTAAATAAAATTTTGGGTTGGGGGGCTTAAGCCCGGAAGCCCTTCTTAAATGCGCCATTGCCAATAGCCAAGGGCGACCATATAATTGATTCCAAGGGAGGAAAACTGGCAGGTGCTCGATCTGCAGAACTATCATTTTAAATATTACACTGACAAAAGTTTTGGCATTTATTCCGAAGTTGGGCGTCTGCTTTCACCACGTTTTTTTTTTTCGCTCTTATCTCCTTTCCACATTTTCTGCAATTTGTTATTAGGTTCATTAATTCGCGCTCTTCACAAACTTTTAAAAGATTTTGGTCGTTATCAACGTATTGCTTCACAAATGTTACAACTGTTAGTTCATTGCCCTTGTACATTCGCCATGTTGATAACATAAATGCTCGTTACTTTCCCGCAATGCAACTGTTCGGTTACCTTGCGCCAAGTAGTTCCCTCTGCTCGGCGTATAGTCCCATGTTTATAACCGCTTATATATAACAAATAAACAGATTTTTCGAGACCCTTATATGTTATTAAGCACACAAACGATCAAATTATCCATATCTTTCCTGTAAATTTTAAAAATTTTGCTGGAAACGGACGTCCAACTTTGGAACTTAACCCAAAGTTTCTTTATAGCCGTGATTTTGATAGGAGCAAAACGCTATTACTGTTCCAAATCAACTGATAAGTTATATGTTTATATTAAAATTAAATAATTTTGCCTGGGTTGTTTTCTTTTCCCAATTTGTAAAATAGTTTGGAATGCCAAGGGAGGGGACGATCTTTCCCTTATGGATATCCTTACCAATTGCTAATAAGGGAACGATCTTTCCCTTATGGATATCCTTACCAATTGCTAAAAGGGGACGATCTTTCCCTTATGGATATCCTTACCAATTGCTAATAAGGGGACGATCTTTCCCTTATGGATATCCTTACCAATTGCTAAAAGGGGACGATCTTTCCCTTATGGATATCCTTACCAATTGCTAATAAGGAAACAATCTTTCCCTTATGGATATCCTTACCAATTGCTAATAAGGGGACGATCTTTCCCTTATGGATATCCTTACCAATTGCTAATAAGGGGACGATCTTTCCCTTATGGATATCCTTACCAATTGCTAATAAGGGGACGATCTTTCCCTTATGGATACCCTTACCATTTGCTAATAACACAGGTCTCTACACCCGCTATTACAGCGTATTTGTATAACGGACACAATTCTTTCCAGATTGCATGCAACAATACTATTAGAAAAATAGTAATCGGTTTTACACAGTAAAATCTGTACAGAAATTTACTACTTATGATTAACAACCGCAAAATCAAATATCTTAAAATTAGCTTTATAACAGACCATGAAAAGTTAATACATCTTCACTTACCAGGGGAAGTCTTTCCTCGACAATCTGCTAACTCCGTTTGCAAACAAGAGTACGACCACGTACTGAAAAGCATACCATTGTCACAGGCCCATTCGAATGCGTGGTTACGCCAGCAGTCCACATATCGGTTGCAATATTTTGGATGTGGCAGGTATCCTTCTCTACCTCGACAGTTGAAACTTGTAAACCTTCCAACCAGTCCTACTGCAGCTCGGCGCTGTTTCATAGAAACAGAATTTAAGTGGGTTGTTAGATCATTTAGCGATTCAGTTGCAAAAATCTGCTTCTATTCAGTGGTGCCAATCCGGGGGGAAAATCTCATATTGTGGGATTTTTTGACAATAATTCCTCGAAATAGGCTAAAGAGAATTTTCGTTTAAAAAATTGTAGGATTTACGGGATTTTTCATATATCTACAAGATTATGGGATAAAAGCGTGATGGAAATGTGCTTATTTTTAACAACATTTTCAATTGTTTCTTTCAATTAAGGAAAATACTTGTTTATAAGCTATTTGATAAACGTTGATGATGGGAATTTTTGAATAATTCACTTATATATTGAAGAAAATTACTTGTATACACTAACTTCACTGTTCGTGTCTTCTAAGTTTAGAAAATTTTGTTATTAGTACACTGTAAAAAAATTTCACAG
Source organism: Thermobia domestica (assembly GCF_964235325.1). Taxonomy (NCBI): domain Eukaryota; kingdom Metazoa; phylum Arthropoda; class Insecta; order Zygentoma; family Lepismatidae; genus Thermobia; species Thermobia domestica. Next base: position 294,350,053 of record NC_137461.1, on the reverse strand, counting down.
GTAAATTTACAAAAAAAAAAAAAAGTTTGCCAAGACTCTATGTAAATCAATATACACCTATAAATAAGATTACTAACATGAAATGGTGTAAAATTACATTTTTATCAATAAAAATAGCATATTTTCTTGTAAATTTACTGTAAATTTCTAAAATCACCCAGCAAATTTTGTAATTTAATCTAAGGACATGTATATCAACTTACAAAATGAACGGTAAATGATTTTACATTGACATTTGGCAATTTAATTACAGTTTTTTTTTTTTTTTTTTTTTTTTTTTTAGTTTATAGCGTGGAAAATTCCAGAGCAAAATGGGAATTTCTGTATCTCGAGATGGGATTTTATATCGTTTCAGGAGGTGTCACTGCCTCTTTTATTAGTAATTAAACATAGAACGGACTTCGACGTAACCAACGAAATTTTCTCAGAGGCTTTGCTGAAGTAAAAGATAATTTTGCGCAGTGTTCAATGTATATGAAACGGACGTACATGTTTACTTTTAAAAATTCATATTCACGGGATGCCGAAAATTAATGTTTTCCCAATTGATGAACAGTAAAATCACATTTTGTAAATTTTTTATTCACGAACATTATATTAGATGAAAATTATTTATTCATGGAATATTTATAAGTATGTCGAAAACCTTAGCAGCAACTGCAGTTAGACCCTAAATTCAAAACTTGAACATCCATTTCTTTCAGAATCTTCCTGTATCTTTGAAATTTCCAATATTCTGACAAATCCTTCGTAAACCCTACATACTTTCTGGCTCCTATTTCCACTCGTTGGTCCTACTTATTATTTTGTTTGATCTGCACTTGTGAATTAATAAATCTTTAATAATAATAATAATAATAATAATAATAATAATAATAATAATAATAATAATAATAATAATAATAATAATAATAATAATAATAATAATAATAATAATGGGTCATTCCATGTCAAATCACCTAATTTTAAAACATGACCTGCTTCAATGTCTCAGATTCTTTTCAAAATTTTTTCATACATAAATACCAATGAAATTATGCTAAATTAATTTTTTCCGATTTTTTGGATGAGAAATGGGCCGGGAAGAAATTTTTGAAAAATGTGAATTTTGCTTCAATTTCACTTTTTAACACTCAGCATCATTGATCTAAATTACCATAACTTCCTTATTTATGAAGTTATTGGGCTCATCTAGGTGTCAAATGAAAGCTTAATTTTTGCTCTTTCAGTTGATCTTAACCTTGCAAAAGGCTAAACTGTCAAACATTAATGGTCATACAAACAAATTTTATGGTGTTTTACAAATTGTGCCATTGCTCAAAAGTTACAACTATGAAACTTTTGAAACTTTATTGTCCACTCCGTATCAAAAAATTGCATCAGCTAACGCCGTGCAGTTAGGCCACCTAATATACACCTTCTTATCCCATAATCTTGTTAGGCAACGAGACTCGCTCCCTCTCTTCCTTTCTTCTCCCCCATTGAAAAATTAGCTAACAACATGATCGCAATTCTGATTTCAAACTACACATGTATTAGTTTCGATAAAATGAAATAAGAAAACCGAGACAAAACAACATTCATAAGTTGATGTAGGGAGAAACTGAAACACACACAATGAAAAATCGAAACTAATGGATGTATTTACACAGAGATTCAGAAATGAGGCAGAGAGAGAGAGAGAGAGAGAGAAGAGGAGAGGAGAGAACAAGAAAAAGAAAAGGGAGAACTGATAAAACTGTGGAATTCAAACGTAGTAGGGATGCGCACGAGACGAGTCGAGACAGAATTTTTCTGACAAAATTCGAATCAAGACACAGCGACTATACCACATTTTCGAGTCGAGACAGCCTCAAATCTTGTCTCGTGCACATCCCTAAAACGTAGTGAGAAAAGAACCTAATATTATAAAGTTCCGTTTCCAGAAAACCAATAGTAATACAGAAATAACGTTTGTTTTTACATATTTTTTCAGGGCTATTCGAATACATAGGATGTTTTAAACATTCATTATGTCACTTTCATAATGGATAGCATACTCAATTTCCAGTAGAACTGTATATCTCCGAAACACATTTAGGATAATGTCAAAAGTTTAACACACATTCTTTCTTTCCGCATGGTTCGATTGCAAATTCGGTTGTGTTCATTGGGCGTACTGATCCAAAATACATTCTAATAAACCGAGTAAATAGCGTTGTTCATATCCTCCATTTCAGAGTACTAATGCAAACTGAAAAAAAACGAAAAGAAAAAGAAAAAAAGAAAGAAGATTGAAGAATGCTATTTTACGGTTAAATTTCTATCAGAAATACCCTATATCAAAATTAGAAACTGTATTGTAATGAAAAGTTACAAATGTTAGAAAGGAAAAGCTTATGTTCCGCTTAGATTTAGCTTGTTTCAAATTTCAAGTGAATAAAATACATTGAAGTATAGGATGGAAATAAATTTTGTGTCGAACTAGCATAAAAAAATTTGGTTTCAAATATCCAATGAGGTTACTATTTTCTAGTCTTTTTCGAAGATTTATCTGTTCCGAACATCCAGCACTGATTTCATCTCTTCCGGAAATAACGTAATTTGCACTGATAAAATGAACATGTTAAGAGCTCAAACGGACCATCGTGTCAGTCGGATGATGTAGACCACCACTGGGTCGAGGATTCATGTCCGTAGTGACCCGGTAATTCGACCGGGACTCGGTAACCCAGAGGATAGAAAAGAGATTTTACTTATTTCCGTGCGTTTAAACAGTATTTCTGTCAGAGATGACCAGGACTGGAGATGTTATCCCCAGAGTACGAAAAACACGACGCCGAAGTCCCCAGCTAATTAGATTTTCCAGACCAGGCATATCGGGCTCTTGCTCCGTTTTAACTTTGGTACATGAAGTATGTGTGTGTGTGTGTGTGTGAGAGAGAGAGAGAGAGAGAGAGAGAGAGAGAGAGAGGGACGCATATAAATATGAAACATACTTATTGTAGTGTATGATGTAGAACGCACACACTGTTTACTTGAATTATCGCCAGTGATGCTTTGTAACTTCTCCACCAGAAGATAAATCTCTGTTTGCAGTCATTATTTTATGCGAAAAAATATTTCTACCTGACGGGAAATCGAACCAAGATTTCCCATTTGGAAGTCTAGCACGCTACCACTACACCACCGATTGCTTTATCCAAACTTTGTTTAACAAATGGTGTAGTGTTTCTTTCTGAGAATGATAAGACGAAAAGTGTATACTGCAGATTAATGATGTCTTTGGAATGTCCTGGTAATTCACTTGCCCTTCCCCAACCAACATTCGTAAATCGTCTCTATCTAGATACAGGTGTTTGCGTCCATATTCTTATGTATTGCTTCTTCAGTATGATAAGTCGATTATTCACAATCACTTTGTAAAAAGTTAACTTTGGCGGGAACAGAATTTGAACTTATGTTAGATAGCTATATTATTCATAAGGCCATTACGTTACCCCTACACTATCGGGCCACCTGAAATTGCAAGCTAAATATTACTTAGTTTAGCCCTGATCTTTGGAACGAACGGGCTTCTCCCTGTATCGTTACTTTCACCAAAGTGCACATCGAAATTCATTTATTCGACGGCCTAGAGAAAAATTAATGCCCACTAATAAAGGAAAAACATAAAAATCCAGGAAAGAATAGAGAAATAAAACACATTTTGCAGTAAATTCGCCGTTCAAGTTCAAAAGTACGCAAATAATAATAATAATAATAATAATAATAATAATAATAATAATAATAATAATAATAATAATAATAATAATAATAATAATAATAATAATAATAACAACACATATTAGAAAATTGAAAGTAACTATGTTTGTGGCTCGCAATCTCTTGAACCACCCAAACAATTTCGATCAAATTTTCAACATTGATAAGGTTCGGTCCTGGGAAGCTTTTTTACCATTTTATTTTAACGGTAGAACTTAGGGGGAGGAGGAGGAGAGGAGGGTTGATATATAAAAATGAATAAAACGTAATAACTCTTGAACCTCCAGATCGATCTCTATCAAATTTTCAACATAGTTAAGGTTTGGATCTGGTACGACTTTTATCATTTCAGTTTGGCGGTGCAACATAGAGGCCGGAGAGAGGGAGATGTATGTAAAAAAATGAGAATGACAGTGACTGTCTTTGTGACTTTGTCACTCTTGAATCACCCGACTAATTTCGATCAAATTCTCAACCTAGATGAAGTTCAAACCTGAGATGGTTTCTGTCGTATCACTTTGACTGTGTAACTTAAGAGGTGGAGAGGGGAAGCGACATTTAGAAAATAACGAAAAATGACCGGTATTAGTGGCAAAGCTATATTTTTTGTAGTCGCTGAGATTAACAGTGACACATCTGATGCTGTTTAAATCCAAATTCAGCCAAGCAACTTGGAGTAGGGAAGACATATAAAATGATCGAAATAACCAATATCAGTGTCGAATTCATAGTTTCCATCTCGCTGAGATGAACAATGACACAGCAAATACCGTGCCCCACAACATAGGGTGGGAAGTGGATATATAAAATTCATCGAAAATGACCGATATCGAAAAGCGCTTTAGTAATGCTAAACAGTGACTGAGTAACGGAACATATTACTATTTTCTCTCAATTTAACCCAATTAAGTGGGTAATTGATAATAATAATAATAATGTTTAAATGTTTAAATGTTTATTAGGGACAAACAGCTACAGCCACAAAGTGACCCCAAGAAGGAGTATACAAATATAGGGCGCTTACATTTAAACATAACATAAAAATGAAACATGCAAAAAATACATGCAATGGGTATTACAGATAAAATACAATGAAAAACATAATGAGAAAACAAATAAGCAGAAATATCATCTTAAGTACATCTCAAACAAAGTACACCCAGTCATAAGACTAAAATAACATATTGATATGAGTATACAGTAGGAAAAAAGTATATAACATATTAAAAGGAACATACATATAGTCAAAGTTACAAATGAAAATACATGAAAATCATAAAAGAACGTAAGCGTAATTTTCAAATCAATTGACACCTTAATTAATGTACACTCATTCAAAGACAAAAATAAAAAAAATAATAAGATAAATTTACCAAAGAATACAAAATAAGCATATGACATGTAAAACTCATAACCAAGATAATAATAATAATAATAAAGAAGTGTATTATCCAAAAAAGAAAGCAAGGATAAAAGAAAAAAGATGATAGGAAAAGAGAAAGAAAGATAAAAGAGAGAACAAGAAAACAACCTAAAAAAATAATTTAAAAAATTCTCAAATAGCACCTTACAAGTTAAAGAAAAAATTTTATATATCTTTTAGAATTTTAATTAGGCCCTAATTGTGAACGAATTTTAATAAAATTACTTTGAAAGATATCTATAGCATAGTAATACTTATTGGCTGTATCTATAGTTTTATAAATTGAACTTTTCAGGGTAGGAATATTCGAAACAAAAGGTACAAAATTTCTAACATTGCGATATGAAATTCTTATAGACCAGAGACCATCAATAGAAAAGACACCTTGAAGAATATTATGAAAGTAACTCAAATCAAAAATACACCGCCTCTCAGTTAGAGGTAACAAATAAAGCTCTTTAAAAATGCAAGACAAACTCTTATCTTTGAAGTTTTTAAACTTCCATCGTAACCAAGCCAATAAGTTGTTTTGAACAGATTCTATTGCATTTACAAAATACTTAGTTTCACAATTCCAAATAACAGTGCAGTACTCCAAATGGGATCGCACATTGCAAATGTACAAAGTCTTACAGGTGTTGACATTCGAAAAATTACGGCACAGACATTTTAACATAGCTAAGTTCTTCCTAGCCTTAGAAGTTATTACCTTTAAATGCTTATTGAATAATAACTTGTTATCCAAAGTTATTCCTAAATCCTTTACATAGGCTCCAAAATCGATTCTCTGTTTACCGACTGTGTAATTATACAAAAGAAGATCAGTTTTCCTTGAGAAAATTATACCTTTAGTTTTGGTAATATTCAAAGGCAAAAAATTGGTTTCAGACCACTTGACCACTAATTCAATATTATCTTGTAAGGTTACTTGATCTTGAAAGGTTTTAATTTCTTTAAAAAATTTTATGTCATCGGCATACATCAAATATCTACAATTTAACTTCTCAGGTAGATAATTTACATACAACAAAAACAACAACGGATCAAGATAAGAGCCTTGAGGCACACCAGATGTTATATTATGAATAGAAGACATATAGCCATTATACCTTACTTTGAATTTCCTATTATTGAAGTACGAATCTAGCCACTTTATTATTTGATTCGATAATTTGTACTTATACAACTTACTTATTAATAAGTGATGAGGCAATTTGTCAAAAGCTTTGGCAAAATCAAAGTAAATAACATATGTTTGACCACCCGATCGAATAACAGAAAACAAACTATGTACAAAGCATGCCAAATTTGTAGTAACTGATTTACCATTTTTAAACCCATGTTGACTTATATCCAACTGATCACTTACAGCATTATACAAGTAGCTTTACATTATTTTTTCAAAAATTTTAGGAATAACATTCATTATAGATATTGGTTTATAATCGTTAATTTTATCACCTTTAGTTTTAGGTATTGGTGTTACGGCTACAATTTTCCAGGCTTCAGGATAAATATTTTCATTTAAACCAATAATAATAATAATAATAATAATAATAATAATAATAATAATAATAATAATAATAATAATAATAATAATAATAGACAACTACTGTGAATGTGAACATTTATTATTATTATTATTATTATTATTATTATTATTATTATTATTATTATTATTATTATTATTATTATTATTATTATTATTCACTTACTTTTGAAGTTGCAAGGCGAAATTACTGCAAAATATGTTTTATTTATGTAATTTTTCGTGGATTGTATGCTTTTCCTTTGTTAGTGGGCATTAATTTCTCTCTAGGCCGTCGAATAAATGAATTTCGTTGTGCACTTTCGTTCGTTCCAAAGATCAGGGCTAAACTAAGTAATATTTGGCTTGCAATTTCAGGTGCTCCGATAGTGCAGAGGTAACGTAATGGCCTTATGAATAATATAGCTAACATAAGTTCAAATTCTGTTCCCGCCAAAGTTAACTTTTTACAAAGTGATTGTGAAGAATCGACTTATCATACTGGAGAAGCAATACGTAAGAATGTGCACTAAACTCCTGTATCAAGATAGAGATGATTAACGAACGTTGGATGGGAAAGGGCAAGGGAATTACCAGGACATTGCAAAGACATCATTGATCTGCAGTGTACACTTTTCGTCTTATCATTCTCAGAAAGAAACACTACACCATTTGTTAAACAAAGTTTGGATAAAGCAATCGGTGGTGTAGTGGTAGCGTGCTAGACTTCCAAATGGGAAATCTTGGTTCGATTTCCCGTCAGGTAGAAATATTTTTTCGCATAAAATAATGACGGCAAACTGAGATTTATCTTCTGATGGAGAACTTACAAAGCATCACTGGCGATAATTCGAGTAAACAGTGTGTGCGTTCTACATCATACACTGCAATTGTAAGTATGTTTCACATTTATATTCGTCCCCCTCCATCTCTCTCTTTCTTGACGTTTTCCTATCTTGTCTTTGCATCTTTCACTTCTCCCCCTCTCTCCCTCTCTCTCTCCCATGCACACACGCACTTCATGTTCCAAAGTAAAAACGGAGCAAGAGTCCATATACCTGGTCTGGATAATCTAATTAAGTGGGAACTTCGGCGTCGTGTTTTTCGTACTCTGGGGATAACATCTCCAGTCCTGGTCATCTCTGACAGAAATACTGTTTAAACGCACGGAAATAAGTAAAATCTCTTTTCTATCCTCTGGATTACCGAGTCTCAGTCGAATTACCGGGTCACTACGGACTTGAATCCTCGACCCAGTAGTGGTCTATATCATCCGACTGACACGATGATACGTTTGAGCTTTTAACGTTTTCATTTTATCTGTGCAAATTACGTTATATCCGAAAGAGATTAAATCAATGCTGGATGTTCGGAACAGATAAATCTTCGGAAAAGACAAGAAAATGGTAATCTCTTTGGTTATTAGAAAACAGAATTTTATTTATGCTAGTTCGATACAAAATTTATTTCCATCCAATAATTCAATGTGTTTTATTGACGTTGAAATTTGAAACATGCTACAAGGGGAACATAAAGTTTTCCTTTCTAACATTTGTAACTTTTCATTACGATACAGTTTCTAATTTTGATATAGGGTATTTCTGATAGAAATTTAACCGTAAAATAGCATTCTTCAATCTTCTTTCTTTTTTTCTTTTTCTTTTCGTTTTTTTTCAGTTTGCATTAGTACTCTGAAATGGAGGATATGAACAACGCTATTTACTCGGTTTATTAGAATGTATTTTGGATCAGTACGCCCAATGAACACAACCGAATTTGCAATCGAACCATGCGGAAAGAAAGAATGTGTGTTAAACTTTTGACATTACCCTAAATGTGTTTCGGAGATATACAGTTCTACTGGAAATTGAGTATGCTATCCATTACGAAAATAACATAATGAATGTTTAAAGCATCCTCTATATATTCGAATAGTTCTGAAAAAATATGTAAAAACAAACGTTATTTCTATATTACTGTTGGTTTTCTGGAAACGGAACTTTATAATGTTAGGTTCTCTTCTAAGCACGTTTGAATTCCACAGTTTAATCTGTTCTCCTTTTCTTCTTCTTCTTTTTCTCTGTCTCATTTTTGAATCTCTGTGTAATAGACATCCATTGGTTTCAACTTTTCATTGTATGTGTTTAAGTTTCTCCCTACATCAACTTATGAATGTTGTTTCTTCTCGGTTTTGTTATTTTATTTTATCGAAACTAATACATGTGTAGTTTGAAATCAGAATTGCGCTCATGGTGTTAGCTAATTTTATAATGGGAGAGAAGAAAGGGTGAAAAAGAGGTTTCTTTACCTGACATGATTATGGGATAAGAAGGTGTATATTGGGTGGCCTAACTGCACGGCGTTAGCTGTCGCAATTTTTTTGATGCGAAGTGTACAACCATCGAACTATCCCTTTCGCAAGTGCTGCACATATTACTATAATAGTCATGGAGTACATAAAAAAAGAAGTTGAAACACACATATAAAGCAATACAATTGTCTCGATTGATAGATGCTTTCACAATTGTTAAAAGGTGTAATTAAAAACAGCAAACATTGTTTCTGCTTTGAAAAGGACAAACATGGTTTCCCTTATGAAATCGCAAACACGGTTTCGGGCGGCTTTAGCTTTCGAAAAGAGCTTCTGCGGTTTCCGTTTGGAAATCCGCTCTTGAGGTTTCGGTTTTGAAAAAACGCTTTTGCGGTTTCGGTTTCCAAAACCGCATTTGCGGTTTTCGGTTTTCAGAAAACCGGGTTTCTCAAAAACCGAAAACCGCAAATGTCACAAAAATTCGACAGCACTAATCTAGACGTCTGGTAGCCAGGGACCATCATATACACTTTGTGTACTCCGAGCATGTTCTAACTTCATTTATATTTTTAAATTATACGGAGAGGAAAATATTACTAATTGTAACACTACAAATACGCAGGATAAATTGGTATATATATGTATAGGATTATAATATATATTGCCAGTGTCATATTTACGACTTTTTCTTTTCTTTTTCTTTCTTTCTTTTTTCATTTTTTGAGGGCAATGCAGAACACGTGAATAAGAACTTATATTTTTCCTTAGAAACGGTAAGAAGGATTATTGTTGTAGGTGGAATTTCGGAGGGCTTGAGCCCGATAGCCACCCCTAAATACGCCACTATATATTGCTATTATAACCCACTTATCTTTATTGTTTTTCTTTGTTTTTTTAAATATTGATAGGAAATGTTAGTGATAGTTCTAATTGTAGCCCACAGAAGTCACAGGACGCTTTGTTTTACTCTGTCTAATTCGTACCCAACCTGCGCCCACATTATCAAAATTCTGCATCAGTTGCTAATTCCAAGTGTAGCACGTTCTGTGTAGTTGTACAAATGAATCAAATCCACTTTTGATCATTCTGGACTGATTATATAATCTTTAGCATCTCCATCTGAAGTTTCTTTTAGAGTTTAGAAGACTCATGTCCAGATGTAAATAACTCTTCAGTGTAAAAGAACAGTGATAACTTTTCCATGTACCTAAGTGTTCGTACAAAGTTAATCTCTCTTTCTCACGCTTTTGTTTGGACTTGATTCCCTTGTATTCTGAACTCCTATATAATACCAAATATTTATTTTAAATTATTTATTTCAAATATTGTTTCTAAACGATTTTCCCGTTTCTGAAACTCCGAAACTTTGCATATCTTAGTTGAAGATTCCTTGACCGCATCGGATGCTCCTGGTTAACGTGTGTACTTCCTATACACATGATCCCAGGTTTGCTTCCTGGTGATAAGAATGTTATTTCAGACACAAAACCAAATATAGAAGTTTGGATTATACCTTAAATGACCGGTTCCGTCTTGTATAACCCGAATGAAGAACATGAACACTAAATTTCAACTAATTTAACATATCAAACCATTCATTGGACGTCGCACTTAAAATGCCCTTCTATTTTTCACATTTCAGGTTCTTGGAACACTTTAGGATGCGAAATTTATTTATTTCATAAGGACAACACAATAGTCTTAATGAAGGTTCTATGAAGGCACATTGATGCCCAAATTAGAACGGCTATTGGATGTACAGTCTTCTGAAGGAAAAAAATAAAGAGGCGAACTCTTATCTTCAATATATACTTTATATATATATATCGGGTGTTCTAAAAATGGCACCCACAGTGCATTATTCTGCAGGTCAAAATAAAGCAATATATATTAGATTCGCTACCGGATTAGCGAAAATGCCGGATTATTGAGTTCTTTGTTTTTGATGTCATAAATAGTTGCTCGTCCAACATTGAACTCAGCACCAATGCCTTTCTGCGAAAAACCACGATTTAACTTATCTAAAATTTCGAGTTTCTGCTTGAGGTCTAGCGTAACGTGTTTCCTTTTAGAAGACATGATTCCGAACTGTAAAGAATCCTACAATTTCTAATACGTACAGTATATAAAGCATTATTTAACTAAGCATTGTTGCGCATGCGCACGATAATTCATTGTGCACGTGTTTATGGTTGGATATGCATCGGATTACTGAGAGGCCGGACTACTGAGGGCCGGATTAGCGAGTCTAACTAACTAACTAACTCTATGGCCTCTGGAACCCAGAGGTTCAATGCCGCGTTCACAAAAGCTCCCCACTGACTTCTATCCCTAGCTAACTGCATCCAGTTTCTACTCTGTATTCCAATCTCTGCGAGATCCATCTTAATATTGTCCTCCCATCTGCGCCTAGGTCTTCCTAATGGTCGTTTTCCGATTGGTCTTCCAGTCAAGACTTTGAAAGCGTCTCTACTTTCTTCCATTCTAGCTACATGACCCGCCCACCTAAGCCTCCTAGACTTGACGACCCTAACAATGTTGGGTAAACTATATAAATTATGTAGTTCCTCGTTTAGCGAGTCTAGTATATATATATATATATATATATATATATATATATATATATATATATATATATATATATATATACAGGGTGACCGCGTGACTATGTTACAAAATTTAAGGGATGATTCCTGACACTGAAACAAGAAAAAAAGTTCAAATAAACTTTTGTCCAACGTACATAATTTCGGAGCTACAAGGTGCCGAAAGCGTGGGAAAATGACATTCAAAGCTCTATAGCTCGACTATGGTGAATGATAGAGCTAATGCGGCATGGTCACGTCAAAGACACCGAAGCTGCTGTATTCAAAAATGCTTAGGTCGAGATCGTGCAATTCGTGCACAAGGGATTCCCCAAAGGAGCATAGGGATTCCCGGATAATCTGTCAAGAAAGATGGGTCGAGAAGGATACGGATGAATAGCTGTCCCAAATGCTAGCAATAATTCGTCTGTACTAAGTCGATATCTCGCACAAGCACAAAATGGCGAACAGTTTTATACGTGCCATGTGTGGTTGCATAACGCGCACTAAATAATAGTGGGAAAATATGAATGGAAAATGTGAATAAATTGGTACAAATGGTAAATACATTATAGTACATTGTCCTGTTCATTGCACGTATAGACGCGTTTAATAAAGGGAATAATAATGAAACGTACTAAAATGTTGTACAAACATCACACTAACATTGTTTCTCTTCCATGTAGTTTTGTCATTGAAAGCAAGTAAAACTAAGTGGAAAAACCGGGGGTATGGGTGCTTTCTTCCAGGCAGAAATCTTATTTTATTTGATGATACGAGCCGAGGATACTTTTTACGAGAGGGGGATTTTTCCGCCATCACATGTTAATTTGACCACTGCCAGAGAACAACAGTAAAATATCCGTTTCTTATCATTAGCCGTAATGTGCGTTACCCGAACATTGAAAAATAATAAGAAAAAACAATTTATCAGGACGTTTGTTTTAGTCGCTGCTTCCGATGTTTTGCAAGACTGGTTCCGAGATTTTGTCTAGAATGCTTAACATGTCGTCATATTTTTATCGTTTAGAAGATATTTTGTTTTCACAGACGGCGTTATCACCTGAAGTACACCACAGTTTGCAGGTTCGATCACAAGCATTTGTTCTTCTGTCGTAGAAAACAATCAAAGGTAAGGAAAGTATAAGACAACCCTGATAGAAGGCGTTGTGGAAGGTGGAAGGTCATTCTTCGTGTGGTTTGTTCTTGCGTACGAGTTCCTTAGTGCAGTTTGTGCTTTGCTTATTCGAATGTGAAATTAAATGAAGTATTCGATAGCAGAACTCGCGGACATGATATTTATATACGGTCAAGCAAATGGCAACAGTCGAAAAGCTGATAGGTTATATCCACTGAAGTATCCACAAAGAAGATATCCAGCCCATACTATGTTTGCCAGACTTTTTCAACGCTTACAAGACACGGGGAATTTACAACCTCAATACTACGACCAAGGAAGACGAAGAACCACAAAGACTCCGGACTTTGAAGAACAAGTGCTTGATCGTTTCGCCCAAGACCCAACAGTAAGTACCCGGAAAGTAGCACGTGAAACGGGAGTAGCACAAGATACTGTTTGGAAAGTAGTACACGAGCAACAGTTACACCTCTATCAACCGCAGAGAGTTCAGGGCTTACGTCCAACTGACTTTCAACCTCGCGTTCGGTTTTGTGAGTGGTTTCTCCAACGCTCTGTAATTGATCCGCAGTTTGCTTCCTACGTGCTTTTCACCGACGAAGCTTGTTTTACGAAATACGGGATATTTAATAGTCACAATAGTCATGTACAGTATGGACAGACGAAAATTCTTATGCAATTGTGGAAAGGGGCCACCAAGACCGATTCGCCATAAATATGTGGGCGGGTATTATCAGTGATCAGATAATAGGTTCATATTTACTACCACCACGATTAACTGCATCAGTGTATACGAGATTCCTGCGAGACATACTTCCAGAGTTATTAGAGGATGTCCCTCTCGGTGTTCGTCAACGGATGTGGTTTCAACATGATGGCGCCCCAGCCCACTTTTCAGCTAGTGCTCGAGAGTATTTGAATCAAACGTTTCGAGACAGATGGATTGGAAGAGGCGGTCCTTGTAATTGGCCTGCACGTTCCTCAGATTTGACTCCACTTGATTTTTTCTTGTGGGGTCATGTCAAAACACTTGTCTATGAAACGCCTATAGACAACGCAGAAGAACTATTAGCACGAATACTCGCTGCCTGTGATACTATAAGAACAGCTCCTGTGTTGTTACAGCGGATGCGTCAGAACTTACTGCGACGCTATAACGCCTGTGTTGAAGTAGAGGGACGCCATGTCCATCGCCTACTGTAGGATAATTAGGAGATTTGTCTCTTTTACAGGTAATTGATGATGTTCTTGGCTGCATTCAATCCTGCTGTAAAATGTTGATTGAAGACATTATTCCCATTCTTGTGACTTTTGTTTTTAGGAAACAACCTCTTTTGCATTATGGTTGTTTCGCTCAGTTTTGTTTATTTGTTTTCAATGACAACAATACATGGAAAAAAGACTTTAATAGTGTTATCCTTTTACAACATTTTAGTACGTTTCATGACTATTACATTTTATTAAAAGCGTCTGTTCAATGATGGGACAGCGTAATATCATGTATTTACCATTTGTACCAAATTATTCACATTTTCCTTTCATGTTTCCCACTCTTATTTAGTGCGCGTTATGCAACCACACATGATACTATAAAACTGTTCGCCATTTTGTGCTTGTGCGAGATATCGACTTAGTACAGACGCATTATTGCTAGCATTTGGGACAGCTATTCATCCGTATCCTTTTCGACCCATCTTTCTTGACAGATTATCCGGGAATCCCTACGCTCCTTTGGGGAATCCCTTGTGCACGAATTGCACGATCTCGACCTAAGCATTTTTGAATACAGCAGCTTCAGTGTCTTTGACGTGACCATGCCGCATTAGCTCTATCATTCACCATAGTCGAGCTATAGAGCTTTGAATGTCATTTTCCCACGCTTTCGGCACCTTGTAGCTCCGAAATTATGTACGTTGGACAAAAGTTTATTTGAACTTTTTTTCTTGTTTCAGTGTCAGGAATCATCCCTTAAATTTTGTAACATAGTCACGCGGTCACCCTGTATATATATATATATGTCTTTCGGATGGTCATCTGAAAACGCGATTTCCACTATGTAGCAACATCACATTGCAGATAAAAGAGCATACAGTTAATCTACCATCAAATAGTTACATCAATTCTTTCCAGATGGCAGTTAAGTCTATAGACATTGATACTAGCACCATCTATTAGCGTCGGTACAAAATAAAACAATTCACTTGCTAACAGAAGAGCAAATACTGACTAAGTTAAGTCAAAATTTTATTTTGTAATGAATCCCAATGAATTTTTTTTTTTAAAGAAAGACTCAGATCAAAACACTTGCTAAATTCAAATAATGTTATGTTTACCCGATATATATACGTGTGTGTGTGTGTGTGTGTATGTGTGTGCGTGTGCGTGTGTGTGTAATAGACACATATGAATTAATAGTTCAATGCGTGCGGACACAAAAATATGCATGATGCTTTCTACAACGCGGCTGACCATCTGTGATGAATGTAGGTATCATACATATTCTTAGTTTTCTTTTGCGAATAGTGGCGGGTCTTGAGGCTAGTCATATACGAAAAAAAAAATTTACAAGTTACCCTAATCTAACCTAACCTTATATCCTGATTCTTCTACTGCATACAAGAATTATTGCAGGAGATACTGGAGGCGATAAAATTTAAACTTTTGTCGACGTAAACTTTTGGGAGAGGTACTGAGATCGATATCCAGCATCTCCACAGTTACAACTGTACATGCTTGAATGACGCTGTTACAAAAATTATGGTAGAGTTTAAAAATTAAAATAGTTACTGTTATAAAGAAATGTGTTTTCTATTCATTTAGTACTGGTAACTTTATAGTTTTTTGATGGAATAAAACGGTTGACACAAGTATTTATAATTTTGTTTCAATGATTTTTGAGAGTAAGTGCTGAGAGAGAGTAATGTGTTTTGTGTAGTGTAGTGAATTATGATATAAAGAACATATGTTTTTTATTGTTTTGTATTTGATAATAATTATTTCTTAAAATTTGGTAATGGTTGTTTCTTCAATAGAGGTGAATTAAATTTGACATGAAGTTGCAACAATATTCCGTATAAAAATGTAAATGTTGTTATGGACACTGGTCTGGTACAGAAGATATCATTTTCTTTTATAGCCAGACCTACACATTCATGTAGTTAGGTTTTGTGCCCAGACAGATTTCTAGATTCCAAAGGTTATTGTGAATGTATGTAAATTTAATTTAAAAAGAAGAAATATTGTAAAAAATATAAGGCAAATGTGAAAAAGTCCAGTAAATATAGCATATAATAGTTCCTGTATAAATATAGCATATACTAGTTCCTGTATAGGCCACCTGGTGAAAAATACAAAAATTACAAGTTTGTTTAAACACAATGTAATGACCTTGTCTTGTGTAGCTAATAACTTCATTACAAAAGTATTAATTCCTTCCCTTCCCCTCCTCACGTGTTTTCTTCGTTCAGGTTAGAATTTATTATTTTACATCTGTATGGAAATAGATAGTGAGGAGTAGTTCCTTTGTATAGATTTAGTACCTCAAGCATATACTCCTTCTAAAATGCCCCCATACCCACCTAATATGCCCAAGAGCACTGCGCCCCTAGGCAATGCCTACCTTGCCTACCCTATTGTTAGTTGCTCGGAGTGGGCAGAGTAGGTGTGGCGAAGCTGTGACGTAGGGCTTCATGATTTTGTTGAAGTAAAAGTTAGAGGTTAAATAAATAGTAGTTGTTAAGAGTATTATTTTTATTGAAAAGGTTAAATTTAGTTTTGCTAGTTTGTTGTTAAGTTTTAAAAGGTTAAAGTGTTTGTTTATTAGTAATGGGTAAAGATACAGTATTAGATATTGAATAAATTAGAGTATCAAGGTTTTAGTTTATATATTATGGAAGAAAAAGTGTTATTTATGGTGTTTAAAATTTAAAACTTTAAGGTTTGTAGAAAATTCTTGGCTTGAGAGATAAATATGTTTCCTGGCATTACGTGAATAAAAAGTTATAACAGCTTTTTTTTTTTAATAAATTGATGTGTATATATAGTATTATATGATGTAAACGTTGTACAGTAGTCATAAATAACATAAATTACACTGGTAAATAAATTAGATTTTAGTTTTTTTGTTTTGTTTGAAACATTTGACAAGTAAATGAAAATAAAACAATTTATGTCAAAGAAATAAACATATAATTTCATTAATAATAATAATAAAAATATAAATTATTTATTTTTATTTTTAGTTTTCAAGATGGCGTTTTTACACTATCTTGAAAAACCATCCACGAGTCAACAGAAAATTATTTTCTAGGTAATCTTATTATTAACTTAACAACCACATTTTACCTACTGAAAATGTAAAATAAATTGACTCACCTGTCTTTGGGAGGTGGAATCATGATGCACTCGCTGTTTGCTGGAACATGCTTGAACAATGAAGAAAGAAAAGAAGAAAAACCTTTACTAATGAAGTCCCAGATACAGCTACTAGAAACATTAGTAATGAAATAGGAAAGGATTCCTCAGAAGAAAATTAGTACAAATAATCTTATACACTTAAAGGGACCATTCTAGCATTCATCTGTTGGAACAAAGGGGGAAAATCAGGATAAATGTACGCTGCATTCGAGCCCAGGATTTCACGATTGAAAACCCATAATACTACCTATTAATATACGATAATTGCTCGTCGTAGCTATATGGAAGACATTAACTAATTCCCGCCAAATAGGCTTTGTGGTGGATGAAAACCGTGACCGTGGATTTCCTCAGGGTTCTCCTGTTTCGTCGCACTTTCCTCCTTGGCCATTAAGTCACCATCATTCATGTCCCTTAGAATCGGTTCAGCTCGAATAGTTATATATATATATATATGAATATTGTTAGGACGAACTGGCATCTGTAAGATACTAAAAGGGTTCATACTTGGCATTTTTGAACGTATCTGATACAGATATATTATCTCTGATGGCCCTCATAATCACATTATATTTATTTACTTTTCTGCAGCAATTTAGGACAGTGAAACAGCAATGAGTAATAGTTTTCTTTTTTTTAAATCTAATTTCTAAATGTTCAAGTTTAGGTACTTAATAATAGCATGAAGCCCTACCCAATGCAGCAAAATTTCGTATATTAAAACTTTCTTAAAGATTTCAAATTTCATTTTTAATAAATTACATATCTTTGTTAGAAAATTTCATAATTATAGCGTGATATCTTCGGATGAATTGGTTCACAAGAGAGATAAACGAAGCATCCAAGGGAGTCCGAAGAAAATTTTCTAGGGGGGCATCCCCCTGGTTGCTATATTACATTTGGTGTTATTTATTTGTATTGAGAAAATCTTAAGAAATTTAATACATTTTCGTGAGCTAGGAAGGGCCGGGTCCCATCCTCCCCTCCCTTTCGGGCGACCGTGGAACATCTCTTCTTGTATAGGAAACAGCCGAACAATAATGGCATCTGAGAGCTGATCAATTGACCACTCATCACCACGTTGAATGTGCTAGATCTGCCTAACCAGTGCTTTTCATAGATTATAGGAGCACTGAGTTGAGTACTTTGTTGTATCTATTAACTAATTAAATCAGCATTTCAAACCGTATGACTATAAAGAAAATTAAAAAAGCATAAAACTTGTTTGTTATCTGTCTCCCCTGCAATTTGACTCATCTCTGTGTATTAAAATAACATATTTAACGTGGTATCGCATGAGTACATGAAAGTCTGCCGGATGCTTTTCTGTCTTTGCCACTGTTGTACACATATTAAATGAATGCTTTTTTTTAAAAAAAAATATTATTTCATAATATTATTATTGTTATTATATACTCTTGATATTCTTTACATTCTATTTTCAAATGGGAAATTTAAATTTACAGTCATTTACATGATTCAGTGTTTCATCCTATGTTAAATAGTTTTTCGTATTCAGCGCACAATCACTTAAAGCAGGGGTTATCAAACTTTCTGATAACGCGGACCCCCTGTTCGTTCGGGAATTGATCTGCGGACCCCCTGAAGCGATTTGCGGACCCGCTTGCAATGCTATCTGAAATTTGACATGGTATTAAAAAATATACTACTTAGAATTATCACTGACAAGAAAAGATCAAGAAAAATAATCCAATAAGTAATTTATTCTAAAGATACATGATTGTTTCCTAGTGAACAAAATTTCAATTGAAAATACAGTAACTTTCAAGACTAAAAATATTAAAAAAAAAAAAAAAGGAAATTCACTTGATAAACAAAGTTCTCAAATGTGGGACCACTATTGTGAGGAATGAAATTATTTGTGTTTTTTTATAATTGCATTGAATCTGGACTAATTTTTGTTGCCATCAATCTTAGGTCCGATTCTACATTAAAACAATTTCGCTTTAAGGTTTTAATACTGCTAAGAGTACAAAAGTAAGTAAGTTAGTGGTAGGGAAAGTCATCAAATGTTGCAATACCTTTTTAGACAACTCTTCGAAACTCACAGCGCACACGCAAACCAATTTGAGTCAAGAGTTACTAGCAGTGGCGGATTTAGGAATATATTTTGGGAGGAGTTTCTAATTTTTTTTTAGAAATCCCAGAATTGGGGGGAGGAGGCTTGATGTTTATAAGCACAGAAATGACTAACATTTACTCCTTTTTGTAAAAAAGAAAAAAGAAAAAAGAAAAAGAAAAAGAAAAAATGGAATTGGTGGTAGTGGTGAGAGCTTTCCGCCTGGGACGCGGTAGCTCTGTGATAGAGCGTTCACCTCTGGTGTTTGGGGTCCCGGGTTCGATCCCAGCCTCCGCCAAGTGAACTTTGTGGTGGACAAACACCGTGTGCGTGGGGTTTTCTCGGGGTTCTCCCATTTCTTCCCACTTTCTTCATTCCACCATTTCATTCATTCCTCATCATCACCGTCTCCTTTAGCCTAACCGGCATAACCGTGGGACGTAAAACTCAATAATTTCATTTTATTTTCATTTCAGCTTTCCGCCTCTTCAAGATAAAATCCACGAAATTCCGAGGCGTCGTACAGTTAATGTACAACTGTTTTTGTAAAAGTGCCATAACAAAGAAGAAATTCCTCTCACTTGAAGTAGTCCTATATAACGATTGACTAACTTCAGGGCAGAAATTTAGTAAACTAGGAAAATATTTAAATTTACAAACGTAGGTATAATTTCTAATTGCTTTCTTTTTAGCAACTGAAAAGTTACTTCTTGCGTAACAGCTGTGAGTTCCATTTTACTACAACACATTTAAATTTTTTTTGGCATCGCGGACCCCCTGGCTAGGTCCCACGGACCCCAGTTTGAGAACTACTGACTTAAAGTATAATATACACGACTGATTCCATTAGATTTCGTTTGGTTCAGGATAGTTTGTTTATCCTTTTGATTTTCTTGAAAAACTGTATATAAAAGAAATCTCAAGTAAAACCAGTACCTCTGGCAACTTTACCATGCTGCAGACGTCACTTGTAAACAAGGAAATTAGTTCGCAACTTTGACGCACGCCTAGATAAATCAAACGAGATTATACACACTGTACTGTGTATGTTGTCCCTAGCTTGGCTACAAAGTAACAGAAATGACGCAGCACAATTTTATTATCTTTTATTTTTGTTCTTTGTTTATACTTTTCTTTCTTTCTTTCTTAAATAATTGTGAACTAAATATTCATATCAGTAGCTAGATTTGTGAATTCATCCCTTATCAAGTCGGTTTCAAAACAACACCGATAACGCTTGGGAAGTGACTCCTAACATCAAGATAAGACAAAAAAAAAAAAAAAAAGTATAGACCAACCTGGGTGCAGTAACTCGGAAATGCCGAAAACATGAAAAAATGAAATTTAAAGATCCATAGCTCCAATACTATGGGACCTATTATAGTCGAGTCAAGATTTTATTTAGGAACTAGTATGTGCAATCCAAAAACCCATGTTTCAGAATCCTGCGGTACTTCTTCAACAATTTTTATAGAGGTAGTTGGTGAGTACTTCAAATTATATGTCCGTAGCCAAACTCCCTTTATAACAATTGTTACATAAGTACCTTAGGATTCTAAAGCATGTATTTTTGGATAGCGCATTAGTTTAAGGTCACATGGACAGGACTAAAGCAAATGGTCAAACAAATCCCAGCATGATTACTTGAGTGTTGTCAACTACAAGAACTCAATTCTCGAACAGTAGCGAACACCTGTTCCATTTACGAGTGGAATCCAAAAAGTAAAGGCACGTTTGCAATTTCTCTTTCTAGGGATTAGCAACACTGCTAGTAACCTGCGTTGAGTGAGTGTAGTTGGCAACACTTCGAGACAACGTGTAGTTCGTATTCCAGGACTAGCTCGGGAGAGTAATACTCCCGGAGGGACGCCGTCAAGGTTGGACGACGACAAGCCTGGACACTTTATTTTGGTCGCTCCAGACAAGGTTGGACAACGACAAGCTTGGACGACGACAAGCTTGGACAACGACAAGCTTGGACACTTCTCAATTTATCCTCTTGCACCAGTCTCGAACGAATTCCTGAGGTGTCCAAGCTTGTCGTGGTCGATCCCGACAAGCCTGGACACATCTCATTTTGGGTCGTTGACGACAAGGTTGGACGACGACAAGCCTGGACACATTCCTGGGGTGTCCAAGCTTGTCGTGGTCGATCCCGACAAACCTGGACACATCTAATTTTGGGTCGCTGACGACAAGGTTGACCAACGACAAGCCTGGACACATTCCTGAGGTGTCCAGGCTTGTCGGGATTGATTTTGGATCGCTGACGACAAGGTTGGCCAACGACAAGCCTGGACACATTCCAATGGGCCGATTTGGTGCATTCAAAGCACGTAGAAATAAGTTTGTTTAGCGCTGAAAGAGCAGCATTGCGTGAATTTCCACCAGAAAAGTTTCGTTCCGTTTCCAGGCTCGGGAGATAATAAATACCCCGGAAAGTAGCACCGCAGGCTCCATAAATTTGCTTTCTTCTTTTTTACCAAAAATATTTCAATTCAAATATAAATTTTATGAAAATGAATATATTTGTGCGTGTGTATGAAAAGGTACAAGTTCGCGGGTATTGAGCTATTTGTGTTTTCTTAATGTTTGTTAAAAGTAATAACCATATAGAATGTGGTTTGAATACAATTTCAGCATTAAAAATTACTTTCATAAAGTTAAAAAAAATTATACACTTTTTATATACAGGGTTTTTATGTACATTTAATTTGACAAATCAAAATATCTTTGGAACGAAGAACAATTTTCAAATTCGGTTTACGCAACATAGTGTAGGGGGCACCGTGAGACGCTATAGAGTAGTATCTGTGGATCTAGTCTTCTTCTTCTTCTTCCCGAGTATTATCGATATGCAAAATACTGATTCCCCATTTCATCCACGGTAGTTCGCAGTGGAACAACATAAACAGTCTCGTTAATGTATCCTACCCCACACAAAGTGAGAACAGGTGATAATCCACTATTAGAGATCCTCTGCTAGAAATTCTAGAAAATTTCTATGCAGATTTTTCGAATATCACTTCTGATAAAAACATCACCCTTATTGAAAATATTATACTGATATTTCCAATAAGTATATTACAATGTATACACGGTGTCCGGTGAGGAAATGCAAAGATTTTGGGATGTGATGGGGAGGGGGGATCGGGAAGGTCATGCTAAGCAAAAATGCTTATGTAAACATAGCGTCTATTCCCCTTCGTTTTGGTGATAGGGGTGGGGGTAACGTTTTTCGTGGTGCACTTGCCGACATTATAGCCCACCCTGTAGTTGGTCTTACGTTACATGCAGTTTATCCAAGTATTTTCCTATTTTTTAAAGGTTACTAGCCTTAACGCCCGACTTCGTACGGGGAGATCTGGTTTCTTAAAAATATTTTGGAATACTATTACCTATTTCTACTACATTATACTACTACTACTACTACTCCTACCTACTACTACTACTACTACTACCTACTACTACAATTACCTACTACTACTACTACAACTACAACTACCTACTACTACCACTACTACTACTACAACTACCTACTACTACTACTGCTGCTACCACTATTACCTACTACTACTAATACTAATACTACCACTACTACTACTGAAACTACCTACTGCTACTAACACTACAACTACCTAGTACTACTACAGCTACATACTACTACTATTATTACTACACCTACTATTACTACTACTACTACTACTACACCTACCTGCAACTACTACTACTACTACTACACCTACTATTACTACTACTACTACTACTACTTACTACTCCAACAACAACAACAACAGCAACTACTACTATTACGGCGTTTGGAGTGTTAACATTGATCTAAGTGACCTCAAAACCTATGTACAAGACCTATGTACAGGATGTATTGGTCATTTTCGACAAATTTTACATTTTAGCCCCTCCACCTTCGCTAGGGGTATTCCACTCCAACATTATTATCCACCAGACTATAAGGTATATGTGTGCCAAGTTTCGTTCAAATCGGTTTAGTCGTTCTTAAGATATTTCATTAACAACATTTATGCCATTATTTATATTTCAACCCCTCCACCTCCGCCCCTGGACGAGCGAGGGGTGTTCTACTCCAATATTATTTTTTGCCTGACTATAATCTATGCGTGTACCAAGTTTGGTTCAAATCGGTGTAGTCGTTCTTAAGGTATTTTATTAAAGCCATTTATTCCATTATTTATATATATTTCACCCCCTCCATCTCCGCCCCTGGACGCGCTAGGGATGTCCTACTCCAACATTATTATTCGCCAGACTATAAGCTATACGTGTGCCAAGTTTCGTTCAAATCGGTGTAGTCGTTCTTAAGATATTTCATTAAAACCATTTATTTATACTATTATTTATATTTCACTCCCTCCAACTCCGCCCCTGGACGCGCTAGGGGTGTTCTACTCCAACATTATTATTCGCCGGACTATAAGCTATATGTGGGACAAGTTTCGGTCGAACCGTTCTTAAGATAATTCATTAAAACCATTTATGCAATTATATCGCCATTTAAAAAGCATTGTGTAGTGTTCCACCCCCTCCCCCTCTGCAACGGGGTGAGTATGGGGTAGCTAACCCCGACAGTGTTGGTTGCCTAGTAGCAAGAAATATTTGTGCCAAGTTTGGTCAAAATCGGTTCAACCGTCTAGGAGGAGATGTGGAACATACATACATACATACGTACATATATACAATCATTTTTATATATAAGGATAACCGTTACTTGGTTAATAAGCCGTTTTTCTACAAAACTGGAAATACAATACTATTCTCAAACATACGAAAGCTCTACATTTCCACGTAGGAACAGAAGTTACAATAAAAATTGTGACAATAATAACAGTAACAATTAAAATAAGAGAAGAAATTATAATAATCATTATTACTAAACAAGCAAAATTGTTTGTTTCCAGTGGAAGTCATTATTTAACAAATAAACAGATTAGTAAGAAGTGTTTATGGCTTCTAAAGAAGATAACAACTTGACACCTGTGTATAGTTTTCCCCAAATCAGAAACAGTTTCTCTACTGACAGAGTTTCTACTCAAGAGCAGTGAAAAATTGTGTTGCAAAAGAGAATTAAAAAAAAAAAAAAAAAAAACCTCCGTTACTTCCCTATTGTATGCAGTGTTGAGACAAATTGCAGATCTCCTAAAAGAATGTTTCATTAGCTTTAAAACAAGCTATAATATGTAATGTAAGACCAACTACAGGGTGTGCTATAATGTTTGAAACAAGAATGGGCAAATGCAAGATGCAAAAAGTTATCTCCACCTCTATCTCCGAAACCCTATATGTTCACAAAAAACATTTTTGCTTAGAATAACCTTTTCTATCACCTCCCAAAGTCTTGGATCCAATATGGTGGCCGAAAGCATTTGTCATAAAAATACAGAGCCTAGACGCTGAGGCTAGAGACACCAAATGTGGTATAAATAATGACCATCACGAGGAGGTTAGAAGCAGAAAATAAATTTGGGAAAAGTATCCATCCTGAATCCAATATGATTCCTAAAATATAAGCACAGTATATGCACAGCCCGAACTACTGAACCTAAAAATACGAAATTTGGTATAAAACCCTTTCATCAAACGTGCATTAAAAGAATAATAAAAATGTTCAAGAAGTCGCCATCTTGAATCCAATATGGCGGAGAGAATATATTTCACAGTCGCTGGGGATAGAAACACCAAATGTAACACAAATATTGATTATCAATATGTGATCACGCAATGAAGTACGAAAAAATCGTCATCTTGAATCCAATATGGCCTCCTAAAATAAAAATCAAAGCTATATGTACAGTCAAAGTTCTGAAGTTATATGTACCAAATTTGGTAGAAATAGTTTTGAGAATGAGCAAGTCAAGGAAACAACGCCAAATTTTGAAAAAAATGCCATCGTGGATCCTATTTGGAGCCTAAATAAAATAAGGAGTGTATATGCACAAACCAAATGGCTGAAGCTATACAAACACAAAGTTTGGTATAAATGTGCATTATGATAAATTGGTAAATCCATTAGGTAAATTGGATAATACCAAGAATGCAATGGAGGGAATACGAGGATATTCGGCGTATACTCACCTTCAATTTTGAGACACCATTGTATGGCTACCTAAAATTTATGAAGTCTATATACCGCATCTATAGAGTGTCAGAGCGTATCCCACCTAAAATTTTAGGATGACATCACTGGAAACTTTGAAAATGTTGTCATCTTGAATTCAATACGGCAACCGTACATACAATTTCAAAGTAGCCACCATTTCCGTACAATGTAAGCGTAGTTTGTTTTCGTCCACTTTTTCGAGGGCTTTTCAGACATCTTCGCTTTTTTTCTGTATTTTCATTTTGTTGGTTACATTCAGATGGCAATTAGTAGTTGTTTCGATTAAAGTCATATACAGGGAAAAGTTCCTATTTCGTGATTGCGACCATATTGAATCCAAAATGAAAACCATTTCAAAGTTTCATATTATCCCATTTACGTAGTCATCATAATGCACATTTATACCAAATTCAGTGTTTCTGCCTTCATCCATTTATTGGGTTGTGCATATACTTTCGTTATTTATTCAGGGCGCCATACTGATCCACGATGGGAACTTTTCTACATTTGGTATTCTTCCCTTTACCTGCCCATTCTCATGAATATTTCTACCAAATTTAGTACCTTCGATTTTTATTATAGGAGGCCATTTTGGATTCAAGACAACTACTTTTTCACACTTTATTTATCATTTCGTGATCACATCTTGATAATCAATATGTGTATTTCATTTGGTATTTCTATCCCCAGTGATTGTGAAATACATTCTCATCCACCATATTGGATTCAAGATGGCGACTTCATGAACTTTTTAAAGAAAGTATTTTCGTAACACACGTTTGGTGAAAGGTTTTTATATCAAATTTCGTATTTCTAATTTTCATTCTCATTCCCATTCATCATAATCAACATTTGTCTTTGATGTTTCTAGCTTTAGCCATTTGACCTAGAAATATAGATGAAGGTTTTGAGGTCCAGGGACTTTACCGTCCTTTAAAAATAGGACAAATTGCAAGAAAGGGTATTTTTTGCGGGGATATGAAGATTCGGTGTAGGGAAGTTCGGTGCAGGCCCTGGACATAAGGTGGACGCTTCCAGACCCTGGACCTGTTGTATCAGCAATCCATCATTCCTAGCAATTCTTGTGCAGTTTAGAACATTTTAAAATGATATAATGCATTGAGGAAAAATAGTTTTTAAATTTTAATTTATATATATAATTTCATTATCATCATCATCATCATTTTCAACCTATGTCTATCCACTGCTGGATGAAGGTCTCTCCAACTCTTCTCCATAACCATCTATCTTCTGCTGTTCTTTTCCATGCTATTTTACAGTGCTTTTTCATTTCGTCACTCCATCTTGTATTACGACGCTTTCCTGGGCGTTTCCTGTCTCTAGGTATCCAGTCGAGAACTGCCTTTGTCCATCTGCCATCAGTTCTTCTTACGATATGTCCCGCCCACTGCCACTTCAGTCCCTTTATTTTCGCAATAATATCCGTCACTCCTGTCATCTTCCTGATCCACATATTTCTTTTCCTATCTCTTCGGGTTATTCCGAGCATACATCTCTCCATGCTCCTTTGTGTAGTCTGCAGACTGTGAATGTCTGATTTTGTTGGTGTCCATGTCTCAGCCCCGTATGTCAAAACAGGAAGAATACATTCATTGAAAACTTTTCGTTTCAGACACATCGGCAGTTTACTTTTTAATATGAGTATATATATATATATATATATATATATATATATATATATATATATAGGCCTATATATATATCACTGGCGTGACAGACCTTGCGGCCCTGAGCCTGCCCCCAATATCATGTGCAATTATTTCCACCTGAGTGATGGCCGTGGGGTCAGCACTGCGCACATTTGAACCAAATTATTTTAGTACTAGTTGGCCAATGAAAATAAAGTTTTGGTCTAAAATGACAGTCTTTATCGAGGCAATAAAACTGTTGCAAATATTAAATGAAAATACTCTTCCTTAGTTATATATTTTTAATTTTTTAAATTTTGTGTTTTTCTATTCAACAGGTGGGGTGAATAGGAACAAGCATTAATTTTTTGGTGTTACTTTCCTATTGCATTGCAACTGACATGAATTATCATCATTCCCTTACAGCAAGGCTTTGGCTGCGACTGTTTCCTTTTTACCTGCCCAAAATGGAAATCGAACACATCTGGAACGTCGGGATAGCCACACACGAAATCGATATCTGAGATTTTTCGGAATGACGTTGAAGAAAACTTACGAGCAAATTATTTTTCAACTTTGGAAATGCTTTCCCTTATTTGTTAAGATATCTTTTGAACATCAGTGTTATGTCATACTCTTGTACGGAATAACCCTACTCTGCACACTCCACAATTTTATCAATAATCATTTCTTCTGTTTTTTTTTTTTTTTTTTTTTTTTTTTTTTTTTTTTTACAGTATTCGATCTTGAGACTTCACGTTATATTGGTTTACATGTCTCTGTAAAACTGCTGTGGGTATGTCATATTTTTTACTAACACATCTTTTACGTTAGTTTGTTAACCATAATGCCCTTTTAGCTTTTTCAGTTAGGTCATTTGGGTATTTGCGATATTTTTTGGCACGGGGTTATGGTTTATTTAAAGACATTACGTACCTGTTCACGTGCCACTCTCAAAAATGCTGTTGTTAATATATAAAAATGTCTTTAAATCAAATTATGAAATTTCAAAACTAGTTTTGCACATGAAACATCGAAGTACAGTCAAAAACAAATTCTTTGAAGTCCCACAAGTCAAATTGCTTGGAGCGCCACCTTTGGAGTGAACAAAGTTAAACTAAGTTAATTAGTATTAAGATTCTTTGAACAGTAGACCTCGCGATAAATTTCTGAAAGTTTTACTTAGGTTCGTCAGTTCTCATTCTTGGATAATTCATTTTCATTTTCTGGCTACATCCTTATCTGATTTCACCACCCCCTCCATCTTCCTCCGAAACAAAAGTAATTCTCCAAGCATATTTGTTCATTTCCTGTCAAAGTATCGTTTCGATTCATCAGTTTCCATTTTTGATCACCCCTGTTTCATTTTCTGGCTACACCCTTAGCTATTTTACCCCCACCCCCTCCGTAATAATATGCCGTAATCCGCGAAGTACGTTTGCTCGTTTTCTGTGAAACCCACACAGCACATAATGTATAATATACGCATATTAAACGTCTAATACACGTTAGAATGTTTATTATACGTTTAATATACGTATATTATACATTGTGTGTTGCGTGGAAAGTTTTGTTTCGATTCGTCAGTTTTCATTTTTAGATTACCCCCATTTCATTTTCTGGCTACACCGTATCCGATTTCATGCATCTCCGGAAACAAAGGTCGTAATCCCCGATATATGTTTGTTCATTTGCTGTGACAGTTTCGTTTTGATTCGTCAGTTTTCAATTTTAGATCACCCCCGTTTTTGTATTCTTGCGATTTTATTCCTTATCCGATTTTACCCCGCTCCCTCCGAAACAATAGGCCGTAATCCCCAAATATCTTTGCTCATTTGCTGAGAAAGGTTTGTTTTGATTCGTCAGTTTTATTTATTTATTTATTTTTTTTTAGATCTTTCTTTTCCGTTTTCTGGCTACACCCTTATCCGACCCCCCCCCCCCCCACACCTGCGAAGTAACAGGTAATGGCCGAAATATGTTTGGTCATTTCCTGTGGAAATTTCGTTTTGATTCGTCCGTTTTCATTTTTAAACAACCCTCTTTTCTACTTTCTGGCTACACCCTTATCCGGTTTTTGCCCCCTCCTCTTCCTCCGAATCAATAGCTCATAATTGCTTATTTATTAAGCTCTTATAACAGAGAGTAGTTCATCAAATTCGTTTTTAATTGTGGTTTTCTTCGTTTTTCTATATTTTCGCACTATTAAGAGGGAATTTCACCCCCTTCCCCTGGTCCGATTTTGTTTCCCAACGAACTCGACCTGTCATTTGAACCAATAAACACTCTGTGAAACGAACAATAGACCTCGTGATAAACCTGCGAAAATTTCATTCGTATTTGTCAATTTTCACTTTTAGATAACCCCCTTTTGTAATTTTCTAGCTACACCCTTGTCCGATTTACCCCCCCCCTTTCCGAAGAAATACCTTCAGATCCCCGAAGTATATTTGCTGATTTATAAAGCTCTTGCAACAGAAAATAGACCATTAAATTCGTTTTTTTTTATTTTCTGTGTTTTTATACATTTTTGCACTTTTAATGGGGTTCCACTCCCTCCCCTTGGTTCGATTTTGTTCTCCAACGAATGATCTGTAACTTGAACAAATAAACAATCTGTGAAAGTTTCATTTGAATCGGTTCACGCGTTCGACTTTTATCGTGCGACATACACACAGACAAACAGACAACACAAATGCCAAACTTTCGACTAGAAGACTTCGCAAGCTCGGTCAAAAATTGTCAACAGTAATGTAGCTAAAAATAGTTGCAGAGAAAAAATGTTAAAGCAAGTCGCCAATCCTGTTATTGCATGCATAGCAAGATTAGAGTATGAAGAGTACCTCAAACAATTAATATAGGGTTTCTCTTGCATTTATAAAACCTAAGAGTGAACAAATTTAAAAAAATGAAAGTTTTGTTCGTATTCACCCCACTTGAAGGTATAAAGCATTACCATAAGATCTGCAGGGCAGGGATTTTTCTATATTCGTCAAAACTCCCCCTAACATCCCTTCAAAATTATTGAGAAACCCATCCTTCTCACTTATAGCTAGGAAGTTTCGGCGCAGGAACCTTCAATGCAAGAAATTATTATAATAGTTGTATTTCCACCAAAAAAAAAAAAAAAAAAAAAAAAAAAAAAACTATGAGACATGCATGGTATAAATTATTTAAGTCCTGCAGTAGGCCTACTTTTTTTTTTTAAAAAAAAGGCATGTTTTGATATGTAATGACATATATTATCTCTTGCAGGTCCTATTTTACCCTATCATTAGTCTAGACATTATTATGAAGGTAGGATTCAAATGAATACATTTGCTTCTAAATCCATGAAGTATCTGGGTTGTATAAAATATTTTATGGATACAAAAAATAAAAAAAAATATATATGGATGATGTAATGGAAAATAATATTATGGAAGCAACACATATAGACAGGGTTGGAAATGGAAATTTACAAGTTATGGAACGCTGTAGTCCACTCCGGTCCGAGTCGAGCCCTGATTATATAGGACAACCTACTTTCGTGCATGGCAAAGTATTTACATTTTAACCAATAAATATCAACATTTTTTATCTTCTTATTGGATCACACAAACTGTTATAGATGATGAATCTAAATTTAGTATGAATATACACAGTGGCGGCGATTGGACGTTAAAAGTGGGGGGGGGGGGGCAAGATATGATCTGAATATGTGTATATCAAAGTTAGTGTTTCTGGTTGTTTCTAACACTTTGAAGAAAGGTTGTATAACTAATAGGATACTATCTTTTTCAGTTAAAATGCCGTATATCGTGTTTCATATTTAATTAAATAAATTCACAAGAGCAACGCACACTGGTACTAACCCTTGATTCCTTACTCATGAACATCTTAAAATTCTGTCTGGAAAATTGTGTAATCAGATTATTTAACAACATATTTGTAAAACAAATAAATAGAAAGGATATTATTAATCAAACTAATGAATAATGAGGCTTGTTTTGTAGAAGTTATATTGAAACTGGGGATTAATGAACAGCTTATATTTTTAATTCCACACTTGCCATTAAATACATGTTATTACTGTTATTGATCTTGTTTCTGAAAGAGTTTTTGGTGTTGTGAATGCTGTTCACAACTTCAAATCTTTGTTAGGCGAACTTTACAAGGTGTTCAGTAAGTCATCTACATCTGCAACACTTAAAAGTATCACGACTGTCACAGATGTCAC
Organism: Thermobia domestica; assembly: GCF_964235325.1. Classification (NCBI taxonomy): domain Eukaryota; kingdom Metazoa; phylum Arthropoda; class Insecta; order Zygentoma; family Lepismatidae; genus Thermobia; species Thermobia domestica. Next base: position 294,318,827 of record NC_137461.1, on the reverse strand, counting down.
AGGACTGCTGAAAATCAAAAGATTGTTTCAGATACGTTGGATTTCAAATGAGAAGGATGCATTATTGGCAGTCTTTACATAATTTTCTTGTATAATGCAATTCCTACTTTTGGAGTATGAAAATACTGACCATTTCAACAGAGACAGTTTTAAACTGAGTGGTATTTACAAATAATAATAATAATAATAATAATAATAATAATAATAATAATAATAATAATAATAATAATAATAATAATAATAATAATAATAATAATAATAAACTGTCGGGGAAAAATAACATTCTATTGCTCGCTTTTCTTCTGAATATTGCGTCCATTCTGTCTAATATTAGTAAAATGATGCAAAAGGAAGCAGTTTCGTACACTGAAATAGAGAAAAAATTGGCTCTACAATCCAAGCTCTGAGAGAAATGCGTATGAAAGATGATGTCAACCAAAGTCTTTGTAAAGATAAGTATTTAGTGCACTGCAGATAAGCATCTGATACAGGGAGTGATGATAGTGAGTTTGATCAAATAAGGGGGCAGGTAATCCAGGGTTTAATAGACGAAGTGGAAAGAAGGTTTCCTTTTAGAGATATGCTAAAGTGCTTTTCAATGTTTGAAAATAAGATTGTAATAGCCTGAATGGTTTATACGGTAACGTAGGCGTACATAAAGCAGCTTAATTGTTTGGATTGAATCTTGATACTGCAGTGTCAGAATGATTTGGTTTGATTTAGTTTAACGTCCCACGGATATGCCTGCTAGGCTAAAGGAGACGTGGACCTACTGATTATAATGGAATCCGAATCACTTTGGTCGTTCAACTGTATCCCACCGTGGAACCAGGGACCACGCTAACCGAAGTCAAGCGTGCTAGCCAATACACCAAGCGGGGGTTCTACAATGTCAGAATGGAGAGAGTACAAGTCAATTTCTAAGTCGGTAAATAATTTTCAAGTTCTTAAAGCCTTAACGCGGAAAGTTCGTTCTGTGCCATTATCAACTGCTGCCTGTGAACGTGGATTCAGTGTTGTTCATATTAAAAGTTCCGAAAGAAACCGTATGTTGGCGGGTACCTTGAAATCTTTATTGATAATTAAACTCAGTGGGTTTCCTTTAAAATTATGGGATGCTATTACTGCTGCTCATACGTGAGTTTCTTCTGGCCATCACATTTTCAACTCCCGTTACACACGGAAAGAAAGTGAAGTTTAATCTTAAAAATTTTCTCTAATGTAAGATACGTTATTGCAAACCATATTTTAGGTCTATATATACAGTAACACAACCATTCAATACTCGTATTATTGTGGCTCTCTTCGGTGGTCTAGTGGCTAGCACGCACGCACCATCTTCGGTGCACGGGGTCCTAGGTTCGATTCCCGGTGGGAGCGCCTTAAAAAATTTAAACGATTACGATGGTTCGGATTCCACCTTGAACTGTAAGTCCACATCTCGTAGCCTCGCTGCAGAAAAGGGTCATCAAACTTAAATCAGCAAATCAATCGTATTATAGTGTTTGTGCTTTTATTTTCTAAAGTTTAACGTCCTACGAATATTCAGTAAGGCTAAGGAAGACGGTCATGATGAGATGAATTATAAGGGTGGATTAAGACAGAAGGAAGCGGGAAGACCCCGAGAAAACCCCAACACAATTGTTTGTATACCACAAGCAGAATTTGGTGCAAGCTAGGATCCAACCATTGATCCCACGCACCTGAGGTGAGCGCTCTACTACTGAGGCAACACGCCTTTTTGTTGTCTATCAAGTATTTGTATTGAAATCATATCTGTTATTTATAATAATATATTGTTGCTAATAATACAATATAGATACATAGTATTATTTAGACTTACAAAGGTGACCGTATATCTGAACGACCAAACTGAAACACTACGTACGTAGCGAAGAAACGAGAATTTCATAAAAAATAATAAAAACTATACTCTGACTCTACAGCTCATGAGGATCTATGGTTGGCCAGGTGGAGCGCTTCAAGTTAGTAGTTCTAATGCTTGGTTAGGACATCGGTTCTCAGGGACTATTATTTCTGACTTATAGATCTCTACCGCTATTTTCGTGAATGCAGTCTTCAATATGATGGTAAACACAAGGGTACTGTGCTCCCACGAGAGTCTAACCCTGGACCATATGCACCGAAGTGTATATTAAATGCAGTAGATAAGTTACCAATTTTGGGTAAATGAATAAATAACATTAAAGTATTTTTAAATAACAATGACGACTAGTTTGATCATTTATTATTATTATTATTATTATTATTATTATTATTATTATTATTATTATTATTATTATTATTAGTAGTAGTAGTAGTAGTAGTAGTAGTAGTAGTAGTAATAGTAACAATAACAATAATAATAATAATAATAATAATAATAATAATAATAATAATAATAATAATAATAATAATAATAATAATAATAATAATAATAATGTTTATTTCTGTGCCATGAACAGCCTAACGGCAAAAATACAGCACTTTATCAGACAATATAAACACATATTACAAACAATGTAAGCTATATACTGAAACAATAAAACATAATGATAAAATAAAGTAAAATAATATCGGATTAATAATTCCTTGTCAAATTAACACCATTTTTTTAGTATCAAAATAGTCGTCATAAATAGTAACAATAATATTTGTCAAGCTCAAAAATTCATGCTTTTATACTGTTAAAAATAAATTAAAGAAAATTAAAAGAATTGGTCAGTCTTCTTAAAATTACAGATTTCGGATTCAACGGAACTAATGTTGATATATTTCTTGTATTATAAATTGGTACCCTTATACCTATATTATGCAAGCAATATTCACTATGATAGCTATTGTCTAGTAATTTCTTAATAAAATCTCTTTCAATAACTTTTCTCCTGTCGTTCAATGCCTGCAATCCCCAAAATTGACACCAGTATTCATAACTACGTGAGTAGTAATCTCTATTCATTTTATAGCAGAGTAATAATAATAATAATAATAATAATAATAATAATAATAATAATAATCCATTAATATTTCAATTTTTTGGAGGCTCCACGAAGCATTAGTGTGGATCGTTGAACTTCTTCCCCCCCCCCCCATTTTCAAATGATTTCGCACCCTGTTGAAGGGCATGTATGTATGAACTGTAAACGCCTTAACTGGTAGAGTTTGTTGGAACAGACATTTCAAATTGGGTCGTTGACGACAAGCCTGGACACATTCCTGGGGTGTCCAGTTTTGTCGCGGTCGATCCCGACAAGCCTGGACACATCTCATTTTGGGTCGTTGACGACAAGGTTGGACGACGACAAGCCTGGACACATTCCTGGGGTGTCCAAGCTTGTCGTGGTCGATCCCGACAAGCCTGGACACATCTCATTTTGGATCGCTGACGACAAGGTTGGCCAACGACAAGACTGGACACATTCCTGAAGGTGTCCAGGCTTGTCGGGATCGACCCAGAGATGCTTTGGCATATCCCATTTTGGGTAGCTGACGACAAGGTTGGACAACGACAAGCCTGGACACAAAAAGTGTCCAGGCTTGTCGTCGTCCAACCTTGTCGTCGTCCAACCTTGGCGCGGTCCCCTCCCGGAAGTAGAAACGAGAAACACATTTCTGATTGGTTGGCGTTATCCACTTCTTGCCACGTTGCGTTCAAATAGCAGACAACAAACGTTTACTGTCGTCGGCCTCAGTGGCCGAGTGGGCGAGCGCTACATGCTAGTAATAAAATTATCTTTTGGCGCGAGTTCAAACCCCGCCCGAGGAAAGTTTTTTTTTTACATTTTTATAACCCTTATTAAATTAAAATAATATGAAAATAATACTTAAAAAAGTGATTTATTTATTTTTATGCAGATAAGTAGTTGTAATACTTATGCCCTTGTACTCCATGATATAGGGTCGTTTTGTTCCCCTTGTACTTCATGATATAAATTTTGTGACCAACTTACAACTGGCTAGGATAGCGCGTAAAACAGCTGTCTAGAGTAGCGCGCGGAAAAACGTACTTCCGGGAGTATTACTCTCCCGAGCGGGTCGTCGTATTCCTGCATTAGTCGTTGGAGTGTAGCAGACTGTTAAACATGGCAGCTCCAAGGAGGAAATGAGAGCAGTGATTCGCTTTTTGTATGAAGAAGGTGTGAAACCTGCGGACATTATTCGTCGAATGCAAACACAGTATGGTGACAGTTGTTTGTCGTGAAGGAAGATCTGTGTATGGATAGAGCGTTTCAAACAAGGAAGAACTTTATGTGACGATGAAAGATCCGGCAGGCCACCGAGCTTAACAACTGAGGAACTTGGGTGAATCATCGCGAACCGGAAAATAAGGCTGCGAGCATGGTTTGGAAACAACCATCATCATCAGAAGTTAAAAAAATTTAAACGTCAACCATCAGCTAGTCCTTGATGCGGTGCAAAATTGGTCACAGATACAACCGAAAAACATTTTCTCTGACGGAATCAAAAAAAAAAAAAAAAAAAAACTTGTGAGACGTTGGGAAAATTGCATTGAAGTCTAGGGAGGTTACGTAGAAAAATAAAGTATGTTTCAGTTTTCTATGATTAGAATTAGTACAGCTTTTCTCAAATGAGCCTTTACTTTTTGAATTCCCGTCGCAGTTAGTTACCACAGTTTTGATATGAAAACTAGTCTTGTCTTTGTCACAAACAAGTTCCTTATTATTAAAGGTGGAAATAAGTTTTTCTTTTTTTTTTTTTAAAAAAAAAAAAGTATTTTAACAAATGTAGAAGGAAAATAAAGAAATAAAGGCAAACGAGCTAGCTGCAGTGGAATTACAAACTGATACCGTACATTGAGATTGAAGCTCGAAATTTTATTCTCTAAAAAAGGATTATCGTCTTCCCTCTGCAGGTGTGTTTGCTTTATTTTTCACTAACGTAATAGATTATTATTTAAAGAAAAACAGACAGAACGTGTTTAGTTCTTTCTGAGTGCGAGTGCACTTTCCATCTCGTTTGTTGTTCACGATGGAATAACATACTTAAAATTGTGGCTTTTAGGATTTGTTCTTTCTGGAGAAGGGGTCGGCAAGTAATGCCATTGCACAGGGCGGTAAATTACCTAGGGCCGCTCCTGCCTAGGTAATATAAAGTATTAAATACTCCAGGTATGAGAAACTTATAAGATAGTTTAATCAAAATAAAATGCCTCGCGGACTCTTAGCGTCTCGTGGACCATCAGAGATCCGTGAAGCACAGATTGGGAAACACTAGTATAAACACTGGGTTAAGAGGATCCAATTTTAAGCACTAATTAAGGATACATTGGAACATTTAAATAGGTGTTATTCGGCAGCACCGATTTCTGAATGATGAAATGCTGGGGGGGGGGGGAAGATAATCGGATAACCTTGAGAAAGTCTATACACACGGTGTTCGCCCACCACAAAGCCCACTCGCTGAGAGCTGGAATCAAAGCAGGGACTTCACACACAAGAACTCAGCACTCTGGCACTGAGCTACTTCAGCCCTGCTTTTTCCTTTCATGCAGGCACGTAGCCAGGATTTCGTGAAAGGTGGGGTGGGGTGGGGGGTCCGTGACATGAAATACTGTGGTCATCACACCAGGGTCTCCATCATTCTAAACTATTTTACTGGAACATATATTGGTTCGTTTAGCCAGGATTTCATAACGGGGCGGGGGGCAGAGTGGCATGAAATTCTGAAGGCACAGGAGCTCGATCAATCTAAACTAGGCCTACTTTACCATCAACATATATTGGTTTGTTAGGATAATAAAATGAGGTATGTTGGCAAGTATTTTAATAACAAACTATGAAGAAAGTTCGAGCAAAATAATAAAAAAAAAGTATTGAAAAAGATTTTGCAATATTTACGTCCTTCCTCTGTTTATTCAAATATAACAATTTTCCTTTCATTATGACCTCAACTATTATAAAAAGTACATATTTACTATTATGAAAAGTGCATACTCAATACTGTCTTGTAAACTATTTTACAATATATGCGTTCCTTTTTCTGTTGATCAAATGCTTACAGAACTTTCTTTCAACATAAATTTTTGTTTCCGTCAACTACTATCGGTTCCAAATGACAGGTTAAAGGAGCAGTAGAAGATTGTCCTTAAAATAACATGTTTGATACTGTAAGGATGCGATTACTAAAAATTATGATAAAAATTGTCCACGCTGTTACACAACGGTACTATGCTTTCGAAAGCTCGAAATCTCCCTGACTAGTAGTAGAAATTCTGAGAATTCCATAACTTTTCTTGAAATTTCAAATTCCCTGACTCTTCCAGGGTATCTCGCTTACCTCGCCACCATATTGCAAGCAATACAAATCTCCTCATAAGAAAGAGTAAGCAAAAGCTTCCTGTAGTTTTTTTTTTTAAATTAACGCTGATCCTTCTTTTTTTCATTTCATTTTGTTTTATCCTTCCTTAACTTTTTTCATTTCTGGTCTCGAAGGGGGGGGTACGAACCCCCCCCTTGGCTACGTGCCTGGTTTCAGTAATAGCTTATATTATTTTCAAGAGCTATGCAACCACACACAACATACTTTATCATAAAAGAAAAGATTTTGACCATGAGTGAAATCAAACATCGATATTAACATATAATTTGATAACGTTTTCAGAAACGTATTGCTCAGTTGCTCCTGTTTCGGGGTAAAATAGTTTATTCATAAACAGATGTGCTACTGCACAAACTTCCGTTTACCTAATAACTCTAGGAATTTTGTTCTATAAAAAGAAAAAATATTCTGAAGGCATTTTAAACGATATATTTTCTGTTCTAAACATGCCAAGAAATACATCATTTTAAAATATTTAGTTTTCACACAATGCCATGGATCGTTGTCTAAACAAAGTACTTTTCTGTTAACTACATTGCTATACCATCATTTTCAAATGAGAAAACTTAGTTCAATGACTTTGTTTATTACAGATTTGTATCATACATTCCAACGACTAACTAAATTACAATCATTCACGCTTATTAAACAATTACGATTCCGGATATGAATCAGTCTCGAAATTAAGATATGATACATGTATGAAATTTTTATTCTTAAAAAGAGGAGCAAATTTAGCAAATACATTTTTGAAAATGTTATCAAATTATATTTTTATGTCGAAATTTGATTCCACTTCATTACCAAAAGCTTTTCTTTGAAGATTAAATACATATGTTGGGTGTGGTTGCACCAGGGGCGGATCCAGGACCCACTTCTGAGGGTGTGTGTCATACTGCTACTTAGAACTACTTTTAACAGTTTCAAACTCTGGGAGGGTTTTATTTGTATATATAAATTTCAAAGTTTCCTCTTCTGGGGGTGTGATCGCCCCTATCGTCCCCCTCGATCCGCCACTGGGTTGCACAAATTTTGAAAATAATTTGACTGATACATGAAAGAGAAGAGTATTTTCGATTATTAACAGAGATTTTTTTTTTTTAAAATAGTGAATACTTGAATTTTGTCATTTAATTAGTGCTTAAGAATACCTCCAAAATGGCGTCTATAATAAGGTTGCCAACTGTCCCGGTTTGGGCGAGATTAACCAGGAATTCTATATCTTGTCCCGGAAGATTTTTTCTGTTCACCGGGATGGTTAAAATTCCATAGTTTAATCTTTCTTCTCTTGAATAATGAACATACGACCTGTTGGTACGAAAATAAATAAATAAATAAATAAATAAACAAGCAAAGTAATTAAATCTAGCTTAGAAGTTCCCGACGTGCAAGCTTTGGAACACAGCCTCAGTTGTTGAGTCAAGCCTATCCTTGGCCAGGCCTGGCTACCAAATATAGAGATCTTTAGTTTCTAGGTGACGATCACCAAATTTCATTCGGATCGAACCAGTAGTTATCAAGAAATACAGTATTACGTATAACTCTCCCTGGCCGAGTCAAAAAAGCAAATATAACAATTTTTTGCCCTAGGCTATGAGGTATTTGCCCATCAAATTTGGTTTAGATTCGGCCAGTAGTTACCCGACCGAGAAATAAAGTAACATATACAAGGAGAGGCGAGCCTCTCCTGGCTGTGCCCGGCCACCAAATAGCCTATAAAGATTTTTGTTCCTTAGCTGATAGCCCACCGAATTTCGTTCAGGTTAGGGCAATAGTTACTTAGAACTAAAGTACCACATACAGGGGTGTATAAAAAATGAGATGAATTTGTGTCTAGAACCTAGAGTTTTTCTGTAGGGAATTAATTTCTCTGCATGTTGCAGATACCAAGGCGAGGAACCAAGGCGAGGAAACAGGGACGCCCAAAGAAAATTTTCTAGGGAGGGGCCCATCTACATGTTTGCTATATTACACCTGGTATTTTTGGTATTTAATGTACGTGGTTTGCTATATTACGTATACATTTTCGTAAGTCAGAAGGGGGCCCGAGTCCACCCTGCCCTCCCCTTCGGACGCCCATGTGAGGAAATTATAGCCTTCTACGTCAACCTGTCTGGTACCTAGAACAAAAAAAAAAAAAAAAAAAAAAGGCACATTGACATGAACATTACTCAAAGGAGGAAGTGAGCGGTGTTATTCGTTTTTTCTATGGGCCAAGGGACAGAACCCAAGTTGGCGCTTAAAAATAATCTAGGCCTTCCCTGTCTTAGTGTTCTACCTATGGGCCTGATCTACGGCACATTATTAGAAAGCGGATTTTTAGGTGCAGCACCTTTTCTATAATTGTAGTTGTTATGACAAACAAAGTTCAAAATTCGTATTTAAGAACATAAAACGAACTGAAATGAACGCACTTACTTGCACCTTTTTCGTGAATGTTCCACCTTTTTTGCTAGATTAATAAACTTTCCCCTTTTTTACTTCTTCTAACCTTCAGTACCTTTATTGTCCCTTCTCTCTCTCTCTCTTCTTTCTTTTTAAATTTGGATAGAATAATATGTTTTATTTTCAATCTGGTTTACACATAATATTCCATAACGTTACACGCAATCTTGACTGATTTGCTAGGGACAAATTTGAAATGAATTTGCGAAACAATCCGGACGTAGAAACCTTTGCAACGTGAACTGAACTTTCTGTCCATGTATTTACAAGGTAAGCACCATTGGTTTCCGTTGATGTCGAGCGAAGTTTCTCCTCATAGAAGGATCTCCTGAGCTCCAAGCGACAGAAACTAACATTCGACAGCGTAGAAATGTTGTGTATAATCAAGTACAACCAGTTTCTCAAGCCATAATATTGTTAAATTAAAGTTTTTTTTTTTTTTTTTCAAAAATACCGAGTTGTTTTTAACCACAATTTTATTACAAGAATGTTGAATGTTGTAAAAGTTTATGAGATTAAATAAAACAATTTTACAATTTATGTCAAATGTTTAAAGCCAAGATTTTAACAATATTTGCTGATGTAATGAATAAAGAATGTTCATGTAACTGTATAGATACTATAGCACTTAATAAAGATATCCTAATAGCGCATTTTTGAATTATTTTTCAGCACCTTTTATTACTTTTTTCCTATCACATTTTTGCACCTTAAAATCCGATCCTTACACATTATAATCAACGGACTATTAAATCCTAGTACAAAATAGAAGGAACTGTGATCTCACCTAAATCTAAGCAGAGCAGGAACCAGAAAAAGAAGAGACTCTGCAGACGCATCTTTTTGTCAACCTCAAACTGTTCTTTCTTACAACATGAAGCTCAAATTTCTTGAATCCATTATTTATAAGTTTGGCATGATTAGTCATTCTACGATGTTTCACCGATGTTGGAGGCGAAGACGAAGTTTTCTACGTTATTTATAGTTAGTCTGTGTAATTTCTTTTAACTAAAATTTATAGTTCTGTCACTTATCAGTATTTTTCCCTACGGATTTGTCCTTTATGCTTCATCGACAACTTCCAAGTATTGCCTGACCTTGGTAACTAGCTTTGTTGCTTCTTCCTTAGCAGATAAATGTATTTTGTTCCCTTTCTTAGCAGTGACTGCAAGTACTTCTATTTCCGGCATACAATTAGTAAATGACTGCTTTACTTATTACGTAACAAAACTAATTTGCGCACCTGTAAGATTCTAATTCAACTCAAGCTGAAAGCTCTACCTGATAACTGTATGCAATCGTTCTGGAACAAAAGGCTGCCAAAGTGTACCCAACATCAAGAATTTTAAAACAAATTGTTGAACAGACAAGGATGGTTAATAAAACATAAATATTAGTAGTCGTTTTGCCGTTAAGTAATACATTCCTGGAACGAAAGTTTTGTTTATTGTGTTTCACCTCTCAAACCCTCTCTTGTTAGACTAAAAGGGCCTAACTGGCTACTAGCTGGCCCCGACTCTCCTTCCAACAGTGCCGTGCCGTGGGAGGGACGAGAGGGGCGATGGCCCCAGGCGCCGAAGTAAGGGGGCACATAATCTTTAGGATAAAAGAAAAGAAAAGAAGGAAAGAAAAAAGAGAGGAAAAAATACTTGGAATATTTTTAATCGATAGCAGTATTTTTCAATCTAACATTTGATTTGCATGTGCACATATACAAAATGGAAGGAAAAAAGTAATAAACAGTGCTCAAAATCAAGGGAAAACAGAGTTTATTTTTGAAAATTTTCATATGCTTCGCGCCAATCATGCTGGCACTTCGCAGATACTCTGTCGACTTCAGTCATATGTACGGGGGCGCCGTCATATGCTCTCGCCCCGGGCGCTGATTTTCGGCGGCACGGCACTGCCTCCCAATCACGATTACCCCAACTGACCACTGTTTTCCCACAATAAAAGCACAGTATTATCTTAGATAAAGCACACTACTCTTTAGTAGCCACACCGTACATTGTACCATAAAGATCATAATACAAAATCAGGATATAATTATGTATACTCGTATATTTAACAATATTTCTGAGAAAAAAGACAGAATTATAACTTCAGTATTCTAGACAGTTCGGTGGTATTGCCTTGGCATAATCGAAATGAAAATCTCTTTATACATAAAACAAAATAAAATGGAAAACCACATTTTTTTTGTATAGAAATAGAGATACCTAATCAGCTATATTAATATGTGAATTTGTATTCTGTTACGTAATCGTGTGCAAAACTGTCCAGTTTATCAAACCAAACATCTTGTAGCTATAAGTAAATTATTACTTATTATCTTTTTTCTCATCTCGCCTTAGGATGACTGAAATTTACAATTTGTTGATAAAGAACTACGGACAAATTAATTTAAAGTCAGCACTGACGGTTTCAGTATTCGTGAATAAGGGACACGATAACCTACAAAACAGCGCTCCTGCACGCAGCCCGAAATATTTTTCGGAGGGGGGGGGGGAGGAAGATATACACTCTGGAACAAGCACAACAAAATCTCTCATAAGGACATGAATATCAATAACCACTTGTGGTTCACGAACTATGTCAAGTACCCAGATTGGGTGGATTTATGCAAATCATGTGCACATATAAGCCTATACAGTGCTCCTAATGGAATTACCTACTATGGTTGCGACGTGATAATAGATAAGGCAATAAATTATCAACAGTAAATCTTAATATTCCTACCAGAAAGTAGTGTAATGAATTTTCATTTGATGTATGTAATTTTATTCCAAATTTGAAATGAACTCAAGTACGTTTTACGTCCCACGATTATGCCGGTTAGGCTAAAGAAGACGGTGATGATGAGTAATGAATCAAATGGTGGAATGAAGAAAGTGGGAGGAAACGGGAGAACCCCGAGAAGACCCACGCACACGGTGTTTATCCAACACAAAGTTCACTTGTCGGGGGCTGGGATCGAACCCGGGACCCCAAGCACCAGAGGTGAACGCTTTACCACTGAGCCACCGCGGCCCCTTATTCCAAATTTATCTATGTGAATATCCAATTCTTACTCTCAGCCAGGGGAAAATGTGGAACTGAAAAGGTAGGTTGATACATTGACGCATGACATCACACCTTCTCCGTGCTTATCTTTAGCATTTGTAACTTTTTGGAAAGTGGGGAGACAGCACAGATACTTCCTAGAAATGTGGGGAGGCGTTCCCCCTCAATTTTATCCCTGGTCATAGCAAACCAAAATTATTCAATGAGTGCACAGTATCTTTAGAAACATTTATCCATATATGGGAAAATATGTTAAAGACAACTCACAAGGGAACCTTCCGAAAATGATAGTTGCAGTGAAAGATGTGTCCTATACCAATTGAAAGAGCTGTAACAGAGATGTTCATTCCCAAAAAATTAGCTGCTCATAGCAATAGGTTCAAGAAATATAAGCGGTGGAAGTTCGGGAAACAACAAGGTTGGACAAGGGGTGAAAAGTGCAAATTCCGCAAAAGAAAAGGGGTGGGAAATACAATGCTGACAAGTGATGTATAGAAAGAGGCTTGCCACAATAGGGAACAAATGAAGGCACCAGTGGGGTTAACAGTGTTGCCAACTGCAATGAAAAGTACATGTTTTGCAAAGAGCACTACATGAAGTGAGTGCAATATTCAGTGTCAACCTGTCATGTAGAACGTAAGATATGACGTGTATAATCAGTGGTACAATTTAACAAAAGAGAATAGAAAAAACAGAAGTACGAAAATTACGGAAAAGACGGAGTTGGCCATAATGCGCCACATTTGATCACGAGCTGTGCATATTAGAATGAACAAAACAAGAAGCACGAACTATGCAGGAAACCGACGTACCTAGAGTCGAAAAGAAAAACGAGTTCCAAAGTTGGCAGCACTGGTCATGAAAATCCAGACAATTCTAATATAGTTAGGCCACTCGCTTCACAAAAAGAAAATTCCGGCAAGAGGCATTAGCCTTCGCATCAATTGTACATGCTCGTCCACATTGTACGTGCAATTGTTCGATGAGACAATGGTCCAAACAGTAGATTCATTTGCAGTGAGCACAGCGGAATACTGCCAATCCATCACACATGGTACAATGATCGGCTGTGAATGTCTCGAAACAGTACTCTAGAGGTGTCGGAACCTTTTTATGGTCTTTCTATCACATATCCACACCTGTAGAAAGCTAACATAATCAAAGGCTTGATCTGCTGTGTTGCAGTCTGTAGTACTATCACCGCCTATATGATATATCCAGAGTATCCCACCTAACTCTGCGACTGAAATAATTTCAAAGCGAATAAATGTGACACATCCAGTTGTGCAGGAATGTACCCATGTCAGCCGGCGACAAACTTCTGTGAGACGCAAGTGCCCAAGTCCCCCATCATAGGGTTCCAGGGGCCAACTTCAAAATTTCAAATAACACCATCGGTCGAGTTATATTTCTTTCGTTAAATCTTGGAATATGCAACAACGCATATCAGAAATATTTACTATATGGGATTTCAAAATGGCCGCCAAAAATATCTGCTCGGTGACAAGAACAACGTGCATTTTTAGCGGCCATTTTGAAACCGGTGCTTCATATAGCAAATGTTTCTTATAGGCGGTGTTGTATCTATCCAGAGAAATATCATCCGCCTCCTGTTCCTATTTGAAATGTTGCGGTTGATCCCTCGAGCCTTATGATGGGGGCCCTGGGGGACTTGCTTCTTACAAAGTTTTATTGGTTTTATTCAAGATAGTCTCATTAGACAAAGCAAGTTTTGTACTGTTTTGTACCAACAATAAAAAAGTTTTGTACCTCTCCCAAAATGTCTCAAATTTCATTTTTTTCATATAGAACGGCAACAGTCATCTCATCTTTCCACGTAACAATTTACATATATATATATATATATATATATATATATATATATATATATATATATATATATATATATATATATATATATATATATATATATATATATACTAGAGTTTTGTACTAGTTTTATACTGTTTTGTATTAACAATAAAAGTTTTTTTTACCAGTTCCAAAATGTCCCAAATTTCATCTAATGTGAAACGCCAACAGCCATCTCAGTTTTCCAAATAAGAATTTACAAATAAAAGTTGTACCAGAGTTTTGTACTAGTTTTGTACTCTTTTGTACCAACAATAAAAAGATTGATACCAGTCCGAAAATGTCGCAAATTGCATCATCTAATGCTTAACGCTAAGGTGAAGATGGAGTTGCACATTCCCCGATTTCTTTAAAATCGTCTCATTAGATAAAGAAAGTTTTGTACTGTTTTGTACCAACAATTATAAGTTTAGTAGTAGTCCCAAAATGTTTTAAATTCAAACTTCTAATTTGAAACGGCAAAATAAATCTCAGTCCCCCACACACCAATTCTACTCAAAATAGTTTCATTATATTAAGTTTAGAGATTTATTTTGTGCTCTTTTTCTAGCATCTAAAAAGGTTTTCTACCTGTCCCAAAATGTACCAAATCCAGTTTCTAATGTAAGATCAAGTTGGAGTTCAAATATCTGGATTTCTTTCAAAATAATCTTATTAGTTGAAGAAATGTTTTTACTGTTTTATACTACCAATAAAAATTTTGTACCAGTACAAATACTTCTAATTTTGTTAACTTCTACATTTTTCTCAGTATATACGAATGACATCGACTGTCACGTTACCATGGAGAATGAGTGAATTCTTTTGATTAAAGTTTAGAACATTAAAGTTTAGAAGTTAGCCTGCTTTGAGCCAGGTTTTTACATGCCAATTTCACTAGAATACGTATTTTAGGGCGAGGAGGATTTAACATATACGTCGATATTCCATCGAAGGATGCTTTACTTGCTCTACTGCCTCGTACAACGTAAAACTGCAACAATATCGGATTTCAGTTCTATACCAATTTCCTGTAGTTGTCTTTTCAACATCCTGAGTTTCACTGAATTTTAGTTCAAGTGCGAGTTGGGACATTTTGGGCAGGTAAACAAACTTCTCATTGTTGGTACAAAAGAGTAAAAGTTTGTACAAAACACTACATATATATATATCTTCTTTTCTTTTCTACTGTTTTCTTTTCTTATATATATAAAACTGAGATGCCTGTTGAAGTTCCACACTAAAATCTAAATTTGGGACATTTTGGGACTGGCACAAAACTTTTTATTGTTGGTACAAAACAGTACAAAACCAGTACAAAACTCTTTTTTATTTATTTATTTATTTATTTATTTATTTATTTATTTATTTATTTGTAAATGGCGCTCCATCTTCAACTACCTGAACATATGTCCTTTCTTGAATATTGTTTTATTTATTTTTTCTGGAAGCTAAACAACCCATAGGAGGAAAGAATGGATGTGATTTCAAATTCGCTGTTGTTTGTTTAGGAAAATTAATTGGCTACACAAATCTTCCGAAAACCTTCCATTTTTAGTGAGACCATGGGCGGCGACTTGGGGGGAGGGCAAAAGGGGGCAGTTGTCCCCCATTTTTGTGAAACGGCCTATTTATGTATATAGTTTTATTTCGAAATGTAAAGTTCTTGCATGTATTTATAAAAAAAATGGTGACATAGTCTCAATAATATTTGTCGTTGCGTGAGTACGTGTTGGTTGTCTCCCCGTGGAGCTAAGAAAGCTACAAGAATTGCGTTTTAATTGCCACAAAAAATGGTCAAAATATTTACCTGTTGGTGCGCAATATTTCGAATATACTTTCATTTTTTCTTACAAGGGCTCGATATATGTCCAATATGAGTTAATCAGCCACTTTGAAACTAATTGAAATAGCATTTCGAAAAAAAAAAAAACTTTCACAAGTCATTTTTTAATTGCACAAATATTATTGACAGTTCGTAACATGTATTTTCTTCTTTCTAATAGTAAGAAACATTTGGATTTGATTTGATTTTTCTTGAGTTTAACATACGTTCAGCAGCAAATCTATAGGAGACGTAGACCTATTGATTAACGTGGAATCCGATGAGCTTCCGTCATGAATCGAACCCAGGATTCCCACGCCAAAGGCGCGTACGCTAACCGCGTAGCCACGAAGGAGCTCAGTAACGAATATTAATTAAAAAGAGAGTAATAACAAATAACTTTTATCTTTTGCATTGCTTTGCAGTGTAATAAACGAGCGAAGTGCTGTGTTAGGGGTGTACGAGAATGAACTTGTTACGGGATTTCTTTAAATGTCGTAGCATATGCTTGTGGTATTTATTGTCTAAGAGTAATAACACACATATAATAACATGCGTGGAATTAATCTTTTTTTTTTTTGCAATTAAGTGGAGAGAAAACTGATAAAATATATCTGTGGGGTATTTAGGACACATGCCAGCAATAGGCACATACTCAACGGCTTGTTGCAGGAACGCAGCAAATCACCGTAGCGGTAAATTAGCTAGCGAAAGCAGAATAACACCACTATCCTTAAAGGGTTAAAAATATAAGTTGTTCATTAACCCTTTTAAATTCCGGCTTTTTTAAAGGTAAATTATAGGCTTTCAGTCAAGCGGCTACAGCATCTTCCCCATTTATCCTAGAATCATGGTTCATACCTCCACTTTCAATATAACTTTTGTAAAACAAGTCTCATTATTCATTACTGTGATTAATATTTTCCTTTCTATTTATATGCTTTGCAAATTTGTTATTAAATAATCTGATCACATATTTTTCCAAACAAAATTTTAAGATGTTCATGAGCAAGGAATCAAATCTTGCATCTTCGTTTAAGAGTATAAAGGGCTAGTACCTACTTGCGTTGCTCTTATCAATTTATTTAATAAAATTTGAAATACGATATACGGTATTTTAACTGAAAAAGATAGTATCCTATTAGTTATACAACCTTTCGTCAAACATAGTGTTAGAAGCAACAAGGGAAATCAACATTAATATACAAATATTCGGATCATGTCTTGCCGCTCCCCCCCCCCACTTTTAACGCCCAATCGCCGCCATTGGGTGAGAAATACTATTTGTTGCAGGTTCAATCTTTTTCAACCTGAAGAATAAAAACCGCGACAAACAGTCGCCCCGAAAGCCTTTTCTGGACAGTTAGTTCTTTCGCTGAAAACGAGGACTGTCTCGGAAAAACCGGGACGTCTGGCAACCCTAGTTTTGTCCATATCAGATGGTGTAGCACGTTGTTTGCAAAGTACTGTACTAGGTAGTCCTGGCCCCTCCCGAAATAAAATCCCACTTGCGCCACTGGCCATGCCACAAGCCCTTTCTCATGTACGTTTTCTTTTACACACAAGTTTATGTGATATTTTAATTACCTCTGAATATTTAAACATCTCAATTTTAATGAAATTTTACGTAGAGTAGTGATGTACTGATATAGAATTGTTGGTATCCATATGTACGACTGTTTTAAAAAAAATAGCATAAAGAAGGGGAGAGTTGACAAAGGTCTCAAAAAGGAAATATTTGGAAATAAAACGGCACAAAACGATGTTTACACGATGCTCAACAGATGTCAGTACTCGTAAACTACAACAAAATAGGAGGAAATGTACAGCTTTATAAACAAGTTTACTTGCTCTTTCGATCTATTTAAATGTTCCTAATGATTGTCATTAGAAAATGGACCTGTACTTTCGTTCACTTATTTACGAATTAATAACATTCAAATGTAAGCTACAATTCAGAGTGAGAAATTAAGTCTTTTCGGTCTTTTACAAGTATTCTCATTGTGCCTCATTAATTTTCTCTCAAACCGCCTGGCTTACATTTACATCAATGACAGTGTTTCTTATCCTGTTTTTCTTCATAGCGGCGTTCCGCAAGGCTCTGCCTTGTCCCCACTGCTGTATCTGCTTTATGTCGCTGACATGCCGTCCTTACCGCAAAATATTCATACATTTCAGTACGCCGATGACACGGCTTTCCTGGCGTTAACAAAGACTATCTCTCAAATAAACACTGCGATGAATGAAGCTATCCGTCGCTTTAGCGTTTGGTGTCGGACGTGGCGCTTAACAATAAACGCTACCAAAACTCAGGCCATAGTCTTTATTCCACCAAAACGTCGATCACGAGTTCATCGAAACCCAGCTCGTCTTGCCCTTACCGTCAATGATGCTGCCATACAGCACTCAAAGACAGTGAAATACTTGGGTATAACATTTGATCATCATCTTACATGGCGTCCACACCTCGCTACCGTTGTAAGCAAAGCCAAAAATAGATTAAATTTACTTAAATGTCTCATAGGTACAACGTGGGGTCTCCATTCTTCTACGCTTATCAACACCTACAAGGTCTTCCTCCGTCCCGTACTTACATATGGTTTTACCTCCTGGATATCAGCAAGCGCAAAACATTACGAAAAGCTGTTAATAATGGAACGACATGCTCTCCGCCTAGCCTACCGCATTAAATTACCAAGTCCAACCCGTGAATTGTACGACCGCATCACATTTCCTCACCTACTTTATCATATTGAAGCTCTTCGTATTAAATATATAACTCAACGGTATGACAACGAACACGCTTTATTTTTTGAAACCGTTTACAGCGACGCTCCCTACACTCACAGCCATCACCACACGTCTACACCTCTCTCACTGCTTTTCGCATTATATAAATATACCGTACCTCCAAATCATCCGGACTATAACATCATCAGTATCCTCAGCACATCACACGTACCGGCCCATATCTCACCTTCATATCATGCACAGTAAACGCGCTTGTCACTAACAGGACCTCCTCACGTATAATAAAATAAATAAATAATTAAATAAAACTTATGGCGGTTTAATACAGTTCATAAATGTCTCTTTGCCCAACAGAAAATATTTCTTTTTCCGACACAAATATGTTAAATCTCTTTCCCTAATAGAGGGTGTAGCCCTCGCAATGGGTGCTAGCTACACCATAGCTAGCTAACTTAAAAAAAAAAAAAAAAAAAATTGTGCCTCATAGAACTGGCCACCTGGAATCTCTAACCAGGTAAAAAAATAGGGTATCCGTTGCTGGCGGAGAAAAATAATCAAGTCCCTTAGGTATTCCATCCCTATTGGTTTATTTTAGTCGCGATCTTCTCATATACGGTTGGATTACTTGCCTTTTTAGGGTAAGGAAACAACCGTCGAATTGAGTATAAGCCTCCACGGAGGTAAACAAACTAAATTGATTCTAAGTTGACGACCTTGGCTATTTTTTTGGCTTTTCGATTTATTCTCTCCTCTTCGGAGGCGGAGATACTGGAAATCAACTGTGTGCTGTTTACCGCTTTATCTACAACTTCTAACTTAAATTTTGACAAGGTAGTAGTTAAGGAGTTTCACTAATGCCGGGTTCTGATCCGCCGGAACGTCGAGTGGAAAGGCATAAACTACCGCCAACTGTTATGGGTCCACCAATAGACCGCCCACGGGCGCGTGCACGTACAGCATCTCACTCTTCTACCTCTAGCCTCTCACCAACTCGCGAACCGAACAGAGACCGTTCACGCTCACCTAAAAAGCTTAGATACACTGATGCTTTGCGCAGTCCTCCTAGAACCAGTACAGCCAGCATCCAACTTGAATCTACGCCATCTACTTCCGAAGCTACTATGGACATTGTTCCTACTCTCATTTTTGCAATTCTATTTACTAATCTTCCTGCTGAGCTCATGGACATCAAAAAATTTTACCAAAAACTAATACGATACTGTTCTAGACTGGACCTCCATCAATTAAACAAGACCTCTAACGGAATCATCCTAAAAACAAAGAACCCCGATCTTTATAAGCATCTCATCTATAAAGTGGGACCAGCAATGTTTGGCGTTAACACGAAAATTCAACTCCTTAAAACTCCTCATATCAAAACACCACCTCCGCCTCGGCGTACTCCATTACTCTCTGTAGTTATCCGTGGAGTTGATCCTACCTATACCGAACAAGACATACTAGAGGAACTAAAGCAAGATGGGATTCAACCTACTAGAGCTCTCCGTATTAAAAATGCTAATGGCCCTACATATATGGTCAGACTACTAACAGATGATCCAGCACTGGTAGACGATCTTCTAAACAACGGTGTCTACATCTACCGTTGCCACCATCGGGTCGAGCCTTCACGCACACCCCCGCCTCTCTCACTACGGTGTGAAAATTGCCTAACTTATAATGCGCATCCAACGAACAAGTGCACAAATCCTTCCGTCTGCTCCCACTGCAAAGGAGATCATAAAATAAAGGAGTGTCCTAAGCTCAACGAACCCTCCAGATGCAACACTTGTGACGGGGAACATCCAACTTACTCCTACAAGTGTAAGGGCAAACCTAAACCACTTCCAGATAAGCCCGAGACTGTTGTACCTTTACGCGTTCATGTCTCATCACGTCCGACTAGTACCACAGCGACCACACAAACATCTTACTTACCACCACCTACTGTGGAAAGTATTTTGAAGTTCATCACTATCGTTCTTCAAAATGCCTTTCCCTTCCAGCGTGAGGCTATACTAAATCATGCAACCAAAGCCGCCTTCGATATATTTCAGCTCCACATGGCAGCTACATATTCCGGCCTCTCAACCTACTTCCATTTTCATACAGACACCCATCATGAATAGTACAGGTCAGAGAAGGACGACTATTACATTACTATTCTGCAATATTCGTTCGCTACCTACCAACCGAGTTCTCCTAGAAACTTTAGCAACTCAGCACAATGCAGATAGCATCCTTCTTAATGAAACCTTTCTAAAACGATCTGACCGCTTCTATCTTCCACGTTATCATCTCATACGCTCTGATCTGCCACAAAACATCGCACGTGGTGGTGCAGCAATAGCCGTTAAGCATTCTATTCCCCGGCGCCATATCATACCACCTTCTCCCGGGCAATATCCCGAACACGTCATACAGACGCTCTATTTTCCAGCTACTACTATTACCATCGCCACCACCTATGTTCGATCTACACAGCCACTTCCGTATCGTTTTCTGACATACTTAGATCTCAACTTTAAAACATACATCTTCTTAGCAGACATCAACTACCATTCTCGTACAGCAGCTCAGAAACAACGCTTTCATGATTTCCTCCAAACTACCCATAGTTCTTTACTGCAGCTGCCGCATCCTACTCGTCCGGAAAGCGACACTAGTCCCGACGTGGCAATCATTTCCAATAATCTGTTACCACTTACTACTATAGATGTCCTTGGTTCCATAGGTAGTGATCATCTCCCAATACTTCTCTCTATAACTCCACGTCTGACATCCACTGCATCTGCATCACCACGCACACCCAGATATAACTTTAGCAAAGCTCGGTGGGATCAGTACAGCACTTATATTACCGAAAATCTGCCGGCTACTGCACCTACTCTCACAACAGTTGCATCTATTGAAACACTCTCACATACTCTGACTGACATAGTCTCTCACGCTACGGATTACGCAGTTCCTAAATGTACCACCAAATCATCTAGACCTCGTTTACCAGCACGCGCCCTCGATCTGCTCCGGCGCTCACACGAGTATTTAACAGAGTTTCGTCGCACACATGACCGCCGATTTCTTCTTCTCCATCGTCAATTCCAACGAACGGTCCAGAGCTACATAGTAGCCCGCAAACGACTAGACTGGCGTGCCTCCTGTAATGCTTTGCGCCAAGAAACAAATCCTACTAAATTCTGGAATACCTTTAAACGTCTAACATTTCAGAAACAGGGCCCACAATACCCCATCATATGTGCTGACCAAGTACCAACGACGGATGAAGAAAAGGCAACTGCTTTCGCTACATATCTTGAGGGAGTCTTCACTCCACACACTACACCGTTGTTCACTTGTCCTACAGATACCCATATCTCACACGCTGGTTCTCTAGTGCAGCCATCATTTCACCCTGATTTCAACTACCACCTTGATCCCACAAATCAGCTCACTGCTCCAATAACATCAGATGATATTACAGCAGTTCTTAAATGCCGTCGCAACACAGCTCCGGGGGCAGACTCAATTACGTATCGTCAACTGCTTAGGGCACCTGTGGCGTTTCTAGTCTTACTTGCTTCTTTGTATACAACTATTTTATCTACAGGCTATTTTCCAACTACATGGAAACTTGCTAAAATTGTGGTCTTTCTAAAACCTCGCAAAGATCCAACTGCTGTGTCATCTTACAGACCCATTAGCCTTACTAACGTGTTTAGCAAGACCCTAGAACGTCTTCTGGTAAAACGGCTACATCACTATCTACAAATCACGAAGAAACTACCAACTATTCAAGCTGGTTTCCGTCCACTCTATAGCACTGCTGATCAATTACTCAAACTTTCTACACTACTTGTCAACCATTTTAATAAGCGTTTACCATCTGTTTTGATCTCCTTTGATATTGAAAGAGCGTTTGATACTGTTTGGCATGAGGGGTTAATTTACAAA
Source organism: Thermobia domestica (assembly GCF_964235325.1). Classification (NCBI taxonomy): domain Eukaryota; kingdom Metazoa; phylum Arthropoda; class Insecta; order Zygentoma; family Lepismatidae; genus Thermobia; species Thermobia domestica. The sequence continues at coordinate 294,296,602 of NC_137461.1, read as the reverse complement.
CTCAAACGTCTGCTTCCTCACAGCTATGTCCGATTAATAGCCAATTTTCTACATCAGCGCCAGGCTTTCGTTCAGATCAACAGTGCAAAGTCACGCATCTTTCAACTCCGCGCCGGTGTGCCCCAAGGATCTGTTTTATCTCCTCTATTATATATTCTTTATGTAGCCGACATGCCTCAACCTCAGCCCCCACTATATGCCTTGCAATTTGCTGATGATACCGCTTATGTCGCATTGGGATCTTCAGTGGATCGCATTAATCAACTTCTACAACCAGCTTTGGACAAACTAGTTACATGGTGCCTGAAATGGAAGCTAAAGCTGAATTCCACTAAGACTCAAATGACTCTCTTTGGGCTCAAACGCAATAAATACTGTAACAGTCGCAATCCGGAACGTCTACATTTAACCCTTTTTGACTCTCCAATCCCACTTCAAAACAGTCTCAAATATCTGGGAGTAATATTTGACAAACATCTTACTTGGAAGCCTCATCTAAAACAATTGGAAGCTAATATCCGGCGCCGTTTGAACCTTTTACGAAACCTTAAAGGCACCACGTGGGGTCTTAATACAAAACTTCTACTGCTAACATATAAAGTCTTCGTACGCCCAGCTCTCACGTATGGACATCTTGCCTGGTTATCAGCAGCGCCAACTTACTATGAACGTCTGAAAGTTCTCGAAAGACATGCCTTACGTCTGGCCTACTCTCTCGCTTTCGATACTCCCACTGCTGAAATATATCGTCGTGCGCAATTTCCAACTATTTTGCCACACCTCTACCATCTACGCCAACGCTACATAGCGACACGAATCCAATTGGCACATCCCATTGTCCATGAGCTGTTAGACCAAGTTCCTGCTGTACCACGCTATGCCTACCCACCACTGGATCATCTGTTAGCAATATACGAATACACCGAAGCCATAGATCAGTATAATCCTGACCGCCGTATCTACCAACGAAATCCACATATATATTGCTCATAACCTCTGCACATGTACCCAAGAAACGTTTTTACACAATAGCCACCTCTTACAGATCCTCGTCAACTTGATTTGCTATTAGTTCCTTACTTCAATCCACATTATTCTATAGCCTGAAATCATTCTCCATGTCATCTACTTCAAAAAGTTCAAAATCTCTCTGGCCACAGAGAAGGTGTTGCCTTCTACGGCCCGCCCATCCATTGGATGGGAATGAAACTCTTGTTAAAAAAAAAAAATGTGCCTCATACTTTCCCAGAGCTCCGCTCTGAAGCGTCGCTACTTGTATGGTGACGATTTTTGGAGAAACCTTCCTGTTCCTTATCCTGGGCCTCACCTACTGTCTCTTTCTTACGAACCGTCTGTCAGACTTATCTAGCCAAGGGCAGCCGGATCCATAGATCGAGCCAGGGGAGTTGCCCCACCTGGACAACTATCCAAACGGGTTGTCCCACCTTGTCATCTCATTCATATCTCACTTCATACATCACAGCTTCATTGTTTAGGCTCAAGGCTCTCCATTATGGCTGATTCTTCTGGTACTGCTGGATCTTCAGTGGATGGTCGCCATCCTGGCCTTCCTCCTGTGTTTGCCATTCCCTCTGCTTCGGCTGCGAAGGTGGTCAAGCGGAAGGATTTGGGCAACAGACAGCGTACGCAATCAGGCAGTTCTACTGCCTCCACAAGTTCAAATGTATCCACGAGATCCAGATCTCCACGCGGTCAAACACTCTATGCTGACTCTGTTAAGCAGTCTCGCCAGCCGGCGAAGAAACAACATCGTGAAAATGCTTCAGATACTTCAGACATGGAAGCCCAGCCAACAGTCACGGACTCATCTCATCTTTCATCTTCCTCATCAACTGTTCCGCTACTTCATTCTTTTCTCCTTCAAAATTTTGATACAAAGTATAGTAACGAGAAATTCATAACTATTCAGCTCCGAAAGTATCTGCCAAATGCCCCTTTGTCTCAAGTCATCAAAACACGCAACGGCATGATACTTAAATCGCCGGATCCTAACTTCGCGATCTTAGTTCGAAATAAAGCATCCTTTGAAATCTTTGGGAAACAAGCCACCCTTACATCCCTTAATTCTCTCAAACGGAAACAAGCGCCTCCACCGAAGCGGCCTCCACTACTTTCTGTTGTAATTCGTGGGGTTGACCCGACGTATACCGACGAGGAGGTTCAAGAAGAGCTCCAGTTAGAAGGGCATACTATTCATAAAGCTGTTCGCATAAAAAGCAATGCCGGTGCCACCTATATGGTGCGAATACTCACGCCCTCTCAAGACACGATCAACAATTTGTTATCTCATGGAGCATATATTTATAAACGTAGACACCGTGTTGAGCCTTCCCGGTCATCCGCACCTTTACCACTACGCTGTGAAAAATGTCAACAATACAATTCGCATCCCACAACCGCCTGTAAAAATCCTACCGTTTGCGGCTTTTGTTCCGGACCTCATCAAACTCGTGCTTGCACAAACATGACTCAGCCCCCGAAATGCCCTACTTGCACCGAACCCCATCCAGCTTATAGTTATAAGTGTAAAGGTAAACCTTCAGCTCAAGAATCACACCCCGAATTTGTTGTTCCTCTGCGAACCGCCGAATCATCCACTTCCACTGATCACTCCGTTGACGATCCCGTTACAGTTAGTAAGTTACTAGAATTTCTTTCTCTTACTTTGCAAAATATTCACCCTTTCCACCGCCAGCATATATTACAACAAATTATTGCCGCAGCTAAATCTACGTTTCATGTATCATTATACGCAACCTACTCTAATCAATATGTTCATTTTCACACCACTCGTCTCGAAACATCAGTATAATTGTACTAAACATGGACATAGTTTTCTTGTTTCTCAACATCCGATCCCTTCCTAAACATAAAGTAGTTTTCGAAACACTCTTACTAGAAGAACAAGTAACAGCTTTTCTCCTGAATGAAACCTTTCTCAAACCCACTTTATCTTGCTCCATATCACGTTACACATTACTTCGCCACGATAGCCCTTTGCCAGCCCTCAGAGCCAATGGTGGAGCTGCAATAGGTTTCCGTCACACCATTCCGTTCCGCTCTCACAAATGTCCCATCTTACATCTCCCTGAATATCTTATCACCACATTGTATTTCCGTAATATCGCCATCACTCTTGCCACTATCTATGTGCGCCCCGGCCTTCCTATACCTCATGCGTTCTTCTCTCACATCTCAAACACATATAAACACTTCATTATTTTGGCCGATGTCAACTTTCATAGCCGTTCAAATGCTGATAAATCCTCTTTTACTGACTACATCACAGTTCATACCACAGGTAGTCTTCTCAATCTTCCTCGCTGTACTCGCCCTATCAGTAATACCACTCCTGACATAGCTATAGTCTCAAATACCATCATTAATCGCTGCACTATTGATGTTTTAGACTTAATGGGCAGTGATCATGCACCCATCAAGCTAATCTATCATTCAGGTATGGCTTCTGTCAAATCCTCACTTTCACCACGTATATCACTCCGTTACGATAAAGCCAACTGGCCACAATATCGTACGTATCTCGAAAACACTTTGGCTGATTCCGAAGCTCCTACTACACCAGACGAACTTTCACATCAGGTCAATATCATAACCACTTCCATTCAAAAGGCATCTGCACTTTATATCCCTCAATCCGAATCAATCCCATACCGTCCAAAACTACCACCACAATATCTAGCATTAGTCCGTCGATCACGCCAATCTTACCGAGAATATCTTCGCACCAGAAATCCAAAAGCTCTAAGACTTCATCACCAACTTCAACGCACAGTCCGAAACTATATTTCCGCTTACAAATTACGCCAATGGGTTAAAACTTGTAATCAACTCTCTGATACAACTCATCCTACTCGCTACTGGAAACGCTTCAATGCTCTTTGTGGTAAACATTCCAAGACTCCATATCCGATTCTCTTACACGATACACCATTACATTCCGACAGCGAGAAAGCAAATGCATTTGCTGACTACCTCCAAACTATCTTCACACCCTCAGAGTCTGACGACATTCCTCATCCTGTCAATCAAGTCGATCTTAACCGTCCTTCACTTCAACCTCATATCTCTCATACAGTCCCCGACCATGCTCTTACCAATCCCATCACAGTCTCAGAAATCACCAGTGTCATTCAGCGCAAACGCAACACCTCACCAGGTTTCGATTCGATCACCTATCGACATATTAAAGAAAGCCCCGCTATACTTCTCACTCTTCTGGCACTCATTTATACTTTTATCTTACGCACAGGATTTTTTCCCACGGACTGGAAAGTATCGAAGACCCTCATGTTTCCTAAACCTGGTAAACCGCAGTCCGATGTTTCTTCATATCGACCTATCCAGTTGACATCCACACTGAGCAAAATATTCGAGCGCATTCTTGTGAAACGTCTTCATCCATATTTACAAGACCGCCAACTTCTTCCGACTCATCAAGCAGGTTTCCGTCCCTCATTCTCCATCAATGATCAGCTTCTTCGACTCACCACTCTCATAACCAACCATTACAACTCCATTCAACCCTCGTGTCTTGTCCTATTCGACCTTGAGAAAGCCTTTGACAAGGTTTGGCATCTGGCGCTAATCTATAAGCTTATCAAATTTCAGTTTCCGCTGGCATACATTCGCCTCATTTATCATTTTCTTGTCTGCCGTATTTCTTATATTTCCATTAACGAACAGCTCTCACATCCTATTTTTCCCATGTGCGGTGTTCCTCAAGGTTCCGCCCTTTCCCCACTATTATATATTCTTTTCGTTGCAGACCTTCCACATCTTCCTCCTGACGTCCATCTGTTTCAGTACGCTGATGATACAGCTTTCCTCGCACTTGGCAAAACTATTCACAGCATCAATCATTCATTACAAATAGCCATCAATCGCTTCACGCACTGGTGTTCTCAGTGGAAACTAAAGATTAATGCCACCAAAACCCAAGCCATTGTATTCATACCTCCACGTAAGCGTACCAAGGTCCGCCGGAATCCATCTCTTTTGTCACTCCATGTTCATAATACAGCCATCGTTCCAACCCGAACCGTTACCTACTTAGGCATACTATTCGATCATCATTTAACGTGGAAACCACATCTCAACCGTGTAAAAACTAAAGCTTACAACCGCCTCAACCTCCTGAAACGGCTAACAGGCACAACCTGGGGTCTCTCATCTCACATAGTTCTCAACACATACAAGGCCTTCTTACGCCCAGTTCTTACTTACGGTTTTCCAGCCTGGATTTTCGCTCCTTACTCACACTATCAGAAATTAGCCATTTTTGAGAGACACGCTTTCCGCATCGCCTTCCGCATTTCTCTCCCGAGTCCAACTCGAGATCTATATTCTTTAATATCATTTCCTACACTTACCTACCATCTGGAAACTCTCCGCCTCAAATTCATCACTCAACGTTACAAACATCACCATCCTCTATTATTTGAAACTATGCATCATCTTGCACTCCAATCATCTCCTGCACGGTACTATTATACTCCACTTCACCTTCTCTTCACTTTATATTGCTACACAGTCCCTCCCGACCATCTCGATCTACAGATTCTCCAAGATTATCGTTTGCATATTCATCTACCGCATATCTTTCCATCATATGCACAGTGATTCCATTTTATTAACAGGGTTCACCATGTCTCCATTGGCCTAGAGCAGCCCCTAGGCAGAAGATAACTGCATCCGTACTTCTAACAACTCTTGTGTCGTGTTGTGGCGTCAAGTGCACCTCATCTCATCTCTTATTTTCATCATGATTTACGTATTGCCTACCTATACCTACACTTTCGATTGTTTTGTTTGATCTCTCACGCTTGCCATATTGTATATATTCTTCACCTTTCATGCTATATTATATATTATATGTAGTCTTATGTATCTTGTATATTATATTCTATGTAGTATTTTGTTCTTACGTATAATTGTGATTTATTTTCCAGTTTGCCTACAAGTATGTTTATGATCGCAAAGATCATAATGTCCTTCCACTAATAAGTTAAATGAGAAAGATTAATAAATAAATAAATAACAGCCCATAGCCCAACCACCCATACCTTCTTACCATAATGCTCCTCTCAACTCCCTTCCCTAAAAGAGGGTGTAGCCCTCTTAAAGGATGCTAGCCTCCGGCTAGCCTAAAAAAAAAAAAAATAGTGCCTCGGCGCGCCGATGTTTGTGATCACGTTATTGATTTTTGAAAGGGTGATAGTTCTTTTATAACTAATCCCTAGTTTTTAGATACATTTAGGAAGTTTATCTATGTACACTTCAATTGACAGTTAGTGTTGCTTACTCGCCAGTGTGAAATGTTGTTAGAACTCGCTGAACACCTCTTGTTAAGTCGCGATATAATTTTACCGAGGAAGATTCGATTTTCATGTACAATGGAAGATTCGAGTATTTTTTTCTTTTAAAAAATGATCATCTTTACAAAACCACTGCACTATGGGCTTTGAAGAATACAGAATTAATAAATATAGAATAAAAGTTTGAAATACTTAAAATTTTGGATCACTTTTCCCCATTCCTTCTTATAGAGTACGGTTATCTTTTTTTGGGGGGGGGGTTAAGGGATTCATGTTGGTTTTTTTTATCGGAACACTTCACCAAACTCACCCCACGAAATTTCTGTATAATTTATATTAAGAACAACCGCAGTTCAATTAATATATAAATCGCACGCACTACACTGAACCAGAAAAGCATCATGTTCTTCAGCGTCGCAAGAGGTTACCAGCTATTACGCAACTAGTAAGATACGGGAAATTTCCGGATTTCCGAACCGCAGTGAAGAAGGGCATAATCCTCATAGCAGCCGATGAATCCAATGAAGTAAGTCGCTCATAGCAGTAGTGCAAATGAGTGTGTAAAAATAATTATTAGTATTACAAACTGCAAAATTTTGAAAACTTAATATAAATACATATAGAACAAAATATTTGAATTCCTAAATGTTGCTAGACGCTAAATAAAAATTTTTGTCGTTAGACACTTCCAAAAGTCGTTAGTTCTAGCGACAAAGTCTCTGAATTGGCAACACTGACTTTAGTGATGCACTATTGCGAGAGGTTCCGCTTATAGATTGTTTCGATTGCTTAGCGAGAGGTTTGTACAATCGAAAGGTTCCTCTCGATTGTTGCATTCGCTAAGGGAAATCGTCTGCAATTGTCTGTATTAACGAGCAGGAGCAGGTTTCAACTTGAATATTCGTACTTCGCTTTTATTGGCTCGCTCCAATTCCATACAGTCTAAGGCCAATTTTGTTATCATTTCTTGCACAATGGCACACCAATAAAGATTATAGAAAGTGTTGTGGAACAGATGTCCTTGTTTAATATATGGTATGTATAATCAGATTGTAAAGAAAAGGAAAGGAAGATGGACTGCGAAGTACATAAACGGTGCTTAAAGCTATTTCTTTCTTTCATTTTTTCAAAAAAAAAAATAATGTTTTACGTGTTTTAAAAAACCGCCACAACCACACACGACAAAAAGAATTGAAAGCAGCTTGTGTTGAATTACATAACCTCATTATTGAAAGTTTCGTTTCATATTGGAAATTGTTCTTCATCCTTATATATATAGACACTATATATATTCTTAAGATAGAGAACGACACGAATAACTGATTTCATCTTCGGTGCGAGCGGTGGGGTCACTTGGTCGAAACAATGTAACAGCTTTCTCAGGCTAGTGATGGGCAGTGGGAATATTCCCCGTGGGAAGGAAAAGAAAAAATGGGAATATTCCCGGTTTTTCCCCTGGCATATAAATTCCCGGGAATTCCATTTATTTATTATTTCAATTTCTTTACTTTATATTCCAAGTTATAAGAACCATGTGTCTAATTACTTTATTTTCGTTTATTATTATCTACTTCTAGGTTTTAAATAATTTGGAGATTAAAAAAATAAAATTCTTTGACTAAATTAAATAACTAATAATATGATATTTAAATTCCATTTCCATTTGCACTACAAAGTAGCAAAGTACCAGTGACGACGCCATAGGGGGGCAAGGGGGCGAGCGCCCCCTGGTGGCTACTCCTGCCCCCCTGACTGACATCCAGACTGCCCCCCCAGACTCCTACAATCATAAAACATTCTACATATAGTATTTTATATCAGTATCATAACCAATCTCATTGTCAGATCGTACTATCTATGCAGAGTACTATGTAGCAGGTTAGTTCTCAAGCTTTCTTCTTTGAGCGTCTTGGTATGCACGCTTATTTCTGTTTTCTAATTTAGCGCCTTTTCCGGTAAATTTTAGTTACAGTTCTTTCTTATGAATTTTAATTACTGTGCCTAGCGAGCAATAGTAGATTTGGTCGACTTGTTTTCTTCTCATTGGATCAACTATGGGTTCCTGTCACCACGGCATGGCGCGTCCTCAGGTTGCGGATCGAGGAGAAGGCCTCTAGATATAGAGGTTAGCTGCGAATATACTGAATAAGCAGTCGCGGACAGACGACTAGGAGTGGTCCTCCAGCTTGGGGGTTTGGGTAAGGCTAACACCCTCATCCTGTAAAAAAAAGGTACCTGATCAGAAACATTCACAAAAGCCTCGGACAAGGACTGATAACTTGGCACGACATCAGCAAAAGAAAATGGACATGAGATTTGGAACATGGAATATTAGAAGTCTTTATAGGGCAGGCGCGTTAAAATCTGTAACGAGTGAGTTAGAGAAATACAGGATGGACTTAGTAGGAGTTCAGGAAGTTGGGTGGGAAGGAAATGGATCTGAGAATCCCGGAAATTTTACGTTCTTTTACGGGGAAGGAAATAAAAATCACCAGTTAGGAACAGGGTTTTTCGTTCACAAACGAATATTACCAGCAATTAAACGGGTTGAATTTGTTACTGACAGACTTTCTTTTATTACTCTTAAGGGACGATGGTGTGATATTATTGTTTTAAATGTACATGCTCCAACTGAAGATAAGGGTGACGATATAAAAGATAGTTTTTACGAAGAAGTGGAACGGATATTTGACCAACTCCCGCGATACCATATGAAGATTCTATTAGGGGATTTCAATGCGAAGGTAGGACGAGAGGATATTTTCAAACCGATCATAGGAAACGAAAGTTTGCATAAGGAAAGTAATGACAACGGTGTTAGACTCGTGAACTTTGCAACATCCAAAAATCTAATCGTGAAGAGTACAAAATTCCCACATCGCGACGTTCATAAATACACTTGGACATCACCAGACGGAAAAACACATAATCAAATTGATCACGTTTTAGTAGATAGAAGAAGACAATCTAGCATAATTGACGTCCGGTCGTTTAGAGGGGCTGATTGTGACACTGATCACTACCTGGTAGCAGCGATAATACGGGAGAGATTATCGTTGAATAAAGGTAATACTCAATGTCCGAAAACGGAGAGATTTAATTTAAAGAAATTAGAAGAGAGCCAGGTAAGAGAGGAATACCAGATTGAAGTTTCGAATAGATTCTCGGTTTTAGAAGACTCGGAGTGCACTAGTGTTGAGGATACTTGGATTGAAATTAGAGATAGCATTAAAAGTTCAGCAATAGAAAAACTGGGACACGCGGAAATACGTAGGAACAAACCATGGTTCGACCAAGAATGCATTAAACTAGTAGAGAAGAGAAAACAGGCAAAATTACGGTGGCTACAAAATCCGAATGAAATAACTACACACAATTTCGCAGATATCAGGCGGGAAACTTCCAAAACTTTTAGAACAAAGAAACGGAATTTTTTGAAAGCTAAAATTAAGGAACTTGAAGATAATAGTAAAAATAAAAATATTCGGGACATGTATAAGGGGATCAGCGAATTTAAGAAAGGCTATCAACCTCGTGCTTATATATTAAAGAAATCTGACGGAACAGTTCTCACTGACACGGATAGCATCTTAAATAGATGGAAAGATTTCTTTGACGATTTGCTGAACACGCAGCCAAAAACTAATGTGCGTGGAGAAAAGGAGATACACACCGCAGAACCGTATATTCCAGAACCCAATCGAATAGAAGTGGAAGCCGCTATAAAGAAATTAAAGAAACACAAATCTCCGGGTGTAGATGAAATTCCGGCTGAGTTAATTTTAGCTGGAGGCGAAAAATTGTGGAACAAGATACACAAACTCATTCTCCTTATCTGGAACAAGGAAGAATTGCCACAAGAGTGGAAAGAGTCAATCATTGTTCCAATTCACAAGAAAGGCGACAAAACTGACTGTAATAATTATCGAGGCATTTCTCTTCTGTCAACATCCTATAAAATCCTTTCAAATATTCTGTTAGCAAGATTGACCCCACACGCAGATGAAATTATTGGAGATTATCAGTGCGGATTTAGACGAAATCGATCAACTATCGACCAAATATTTACCATTCGCCAAATACTCGAAAAGAAGTGGGAATACAATACCCCGGTACATCAACTATTTATTGATTTTAGAAAGGCTTACGACTCGGTTAGGAGAGAAACATTATACAACGTTCTCACAGAGCTTGGAATACCGAGAAAGCTAATTAGATTAATTAAGATATGCTTAAGTGAATCCCAAAGTAAAGTCCGGGTAGGAAAATTTTTGTCCACGAGCTTCCACGTCGAAAATGGCCTGAAACAAGGAGATGCGTTGTCGCCATTATTATTTAACTTTGTGCTGGAATACGCCATAAGGAAAATCAAAGATAGCAACCAGGGCCTAGAGTTGAACGGCATTCACCAGGTTATGGCATATGCTGATGATGTAAATTTAATAGGGGATGATAGGAGAACAGTAGAAATAAATGCAGAGATATTATTAAACGCTTGCAGGGACATGGGTTTAGAAGTAAATGCAGAGAAAACTAAATACATGGAAGTGCGTCGGGACCGTAATACGGCAAATTGTGGAGGCGTTAAAATATTAAATAATACTTTTGATAAAGTGGATACTTTCAAATATTTAGGATCAATATTAACAGACGAAAATCATATTCACGAAGAAATTAAATGTCGACTAAAAGCAGGGAATTCGTGTTACTATTCGGTTCAAAATCTCTTGTCGTCGCGAATTCTGTCGAGGAATTTAAAGCTTAAAATATATAAAACGATAATCATGCCTGTTGTTCTGTATGGTTGCGAAACATGGTCGCTTACTCTGAGGGAAGAACATAGACTGAAAGTATTTGAGAACAGGATGCTGAGAAGAATATTCGGACCCAAGAGGAACGAGAATGGGGAATGGCGGAAGCTTCATAACGAGGAACTACATAGTCTATACGGTTTACCCAACATTGTTAGGGTCGTCAAGTCTAGGAGGCTTAGGTGGGCAGGTCATGTAGCTAGAATGGAAGAAAGTAGAAACGCTTTCAAAGTCTTGACTGGTAGACTCATAGGAAAACGACCATTAGGAAGATCTAGGCGCAGATGGAAGGACAATATTAAGATGGATCTCGCAGAGATAGGAATACAAAGTAGAAACTGGATCCAATTAGCTAAGGATAGAAGTCAGTGGAGAGCTTTTGTGAACGCGGCACTGAACCTCCGGGTTCCATAGGCCATAGAGTTAGTTAGTTAGTTAGTTAGGATCAACTTTGATTAGAAACAAAAGAAAGGTAAAACCAATTACGTAACTTGTTTGTATTTATCCAGTTTTGAAATTTTCAGTTTCATATTTTGTTTTATTTAAAGGTTCTATACTTCTATTTCCTGAAACATTATTCTCGGCTTTCAATATTCAGAGGATGGTCTTATAACAGCTTAACTCGCGACTACCAGGGCTTAATTTTTTGAAGGAAAAAAAAAGTTGTGTTTTCCCTTCCTGCAAATGATAATAATAATAAATGGATGGAATTAAATCGATTATTTATTTAGTTCCCAATAAAACGTATTGTCAGAGTGTTGATCTTTATTTAGTAATTGGTATGTACTAATGCTCCCTTACTTATTTTGTTTCAAAGTACTGACATGACGTCTAACACATTGACTAGAAATGTACGTGGAGCTGCTGAAAAATTCGTAGCCCAACCCAGGAGTGCACGTGGAATGGTGAAGTTTTACTTCTTCTACACTTCCCCCGAGAGTCAATATACTACCTTGTACATTGACTCCAGTTTTGCAGAAGTTAAAAAAATCTGGAGACCTCCTCGCACCACTGTTCGTAACACTACCCTTATCAGATCTAAGTTTGGGAAATAAATACAGGCAATAGTTAAACGGATCTAAATCTGGGAAATAAGGATTATGATCTAGACATTGAAATCCTAGATTATGCAATGGTAATTGTGTTCGCAGGGGTTCGATGGACAGGTGTATTCTCTTAAAGGAACACAATTCCTTTCTTTTCATTTTCCGCGGTGTTGAACTTTAATTTTTCTTACAGTTTTGTGAGTAACGTAGAGATTCTGAATTAACTATCTGACCGTTGCGGAGGTAGTCTATGAGTACGACTCCATACTTATCCCAGGAGAATGTTGCAAATAGTTTTTCAACCTACTTCTGTGTCTTGAACTTCTTGCGGCGAGGGAGAGATGAGTGCTACTACTCCATTGACTGTTGTTTCGTTTCAGGATCATAGTGTTACAACCATATTTCGTTCATGGTTACTATTCATGAGCGAAATGATCAGCATTACATTCAAATTGGAAGAAGACTTCTCTTAATGCCGTCACTCTTTTATTCTCTTGACAGATTTTTTTGGAACCCATTGTGTCAAGAACTTGGACATACCCAAGCCATTCTGAATTATAATACCGACGCGTTCCAAAGAAATGCCCACAATCTCTGACACAAGTTTTACTGAGACGGTGAAAACTGGGGAAGGGTGTTGCAGCCAGACCTCAGACTATAATAAGTATATCGTGAGTAGACTATACACTTTAAAAAGTGTATAAACAATAGCTTAAATTCTTTTTGTCAGTCAAAAACTGGGGTGGCGTAGGAACCCCGGCCCCAGGTTATATCTACCACTGGCTGAAATGCTGCAATTTTCAAGAATAATGTCACAAATTGCATCCATGATTTCGGGAACAGTCACTGGATGTAAAGCATAATTTGTTGAGAAACCGCCACGTTTGAACTAAGCCATCACTTCTACACCACTGTATATAATGGAGGAGAGTGCCGTAGTGTTTCACTGATTTTCTCATTAATTTACTTTGGTGACTATCCTTGGTGGAACAAAAATTTTATAATAGTTGTGATCTGGATGTTCGTGAAATTCGCTGTTTGGGCACACATAATCACTTCAGAGGCCTGAGAAAGCAATAAGAATTTCATTATTAATATGAAAATTTGTTGAAAACATGTTTTTTCAAAACTACAGTTTCATCATTCTACCTAGTACGTACACTCCTTCTGGGTTGGATTACGAGATTTTCAGCAGCCCCTCGTAAATTATATATATATATATATATATATATATATATATATATATATATAGTACTAGACGAATTTGTTATTTGTAGCAAACGCGAAACTAATTCAATTTAGGTATCAAAAGTTGCATTGAAAAATATTTCATGTGCAGACGTTACTTGAAATAAGTTTATCATATAGGCCTAATATAAAAACAACGAAATACACAATGTAAAGTAAGTCAAACATAATAAATGTCATTTTTGGTGTGGAAAATAGCCGCCCCCCCGAAAATGTATCTGCCCCTCCTTTGCCCCCCTAGGAACTTACAGCTGGCGTCGTCACTGCAAAGTACTAATTTAAAAATGATGAAAAGGAGCCAGTTTCTAAAGCAATGTAGAAATTACGTAGAAATAGAGATGAAGTAGTATCAATACACCCCGAACCATCTTCAATAATAGACGTCGGTCTGTCTCCTGGCTCTGATTCAAATTTCTGAAAAGGTGCTCAGACTTCTCTTATATGTGAATTAACGCATGAAATTTCGATAAATAGGTAGGAAGAAAGGCCGTGTGTTACAATGTTACGTGCTAAATTATAAAACTAGGTCAGTATCTTGCAAATATTGTGAACATAAATATGTATGCGCAAATGTGTCTTCTGAGACATGGTGAGACATATGTCTTCTGACAGTTACCTAACCTAATTTGTTTATAACATACAAAAGTTTAATATGTTATATCAATAGTAGAGTCAAGTTTAGAAAATCGACTTACATATAAATTTAAACTGTTTAACGGTGTAAGAGTATGTGGACTTACTATACCATTTTACCACATATTTACTTGCATAGAACATATTGTAAGTAAATATACATTTATGCGTATTCTCTAAATATAATAAAATATTAATAAATTTAGATAATGCCGTTCATAATATACATTTTGAAGAATCCTCTGGACATAACAGTAATAATATACGGTGATAAGAAACGAGTTTACCTTTGAACTCATAATATAGTAATAGAATTCAATTTTCTTTGTGTTTGTACATAAATTCCCGGAATATTCCCATTTTGGGAATCTTCCCGGGAATTTTCCAAGGGAATATTCCCGAAAAATATCTTCCCGGGAATTTACCTATCACTATCTCAGGCTAGGCATCCTGAGTGTGGTTTTTCCTGGGTCTCCAGGCCAGTCACTGAGGACACATTTAATATGCCAAAAAACCTTGCCGGGAGCAAGTTTCATGGCGATCGGATGAATGGTTTAGGAGACTATAAGTCCCTCTTCATATTCAGCCACTGCAGTGGCGCAACTCGGTGGAGCAACTGCTTGTGAAGCATTGCTTTAAATTGCTGCCTTCGTTTGCTTCCACTGCAGTTGCTTCCACTAAAACGGTTGCCGCCACCGACCGCTCTCGCGCAACTGTCTCGAGCAACTCTCAGTGTCCGTCACTCAAAGAAAAGCATTGCTTTAAATTGTAGCCTTCGTACGGGGACACTGCAGTGGCGGTCACCGCACAAGGTTGCCAGTGTATCTCGATGCCAATGTATGTATATGTTGTTAAAAAAAAAAGGAAGAAAGAAAAGAATAAAAGGTACTGATCAGACGAAACATGCACACTTGATCTTTCCGTGCCTGGCCTAGTCGCGGGTTTACTACCCCTCCCCGATGGGGGAAATTTTTAACACAATAGAAAATAATAATGAAAAACTTATTTTATGCATACCTTTATTTCGTTTTAGTATAAATTTTACATATGTTGTGGAGAAAGACTTTAATTACTATAAATTCACGATCTTTTTTTGTTTGAAATAGTTACAGAGAATGATGAGTTTTACAATATCCGTTGGCTCAATAATGGAATACATTCGTTTTGAATTTTCGCCCGTAATAGTTTGAATATTCCAACACTAAGAATTTCATTAAAGGAAATAAAATAATCGGATTGCAAGGACACCCATCAGGAGGGGCAAGGTGGGGCGATCGCCCGCCTAGAGGAAATTGTACTTCAGAATATCGAAAATCCAATAGAATTTTTACATTAGTTACAGCAAAATTTGAAACTATTTTTGAAACGTCGCTTATACTGACCCCCTTGTAAACCACAACGTGGGCGCCCTTGTCGGATTGTTGAACTTTATCTAGATTTATATTGTGACAAGGTATTAAGGAGCACATGCACAGAGGGATACGAGGGAAGTGCAGCACACCATAATTACCCGCCTCTTCGCTACTGTCTACTGCAAGTAGAACGTTAAAATTCTATTTAGCTTCAACGACCAATGATTAACGCCAATAGGCTTCCTAAATCAGTTATTATTTGGAGACTGTTTGACTTGTGTTATTATTATTATTAATAATAATATAATATCTTTGCAGTTTCCTCGTCTTGCTAATTAATTTTTTATTCAAAGTGCTCCCCTCAAAACATTGCGCCCCTAGACTCGGGCCTAGTGGTAAATCCAACTCTGCCTTGTCGTTTATTATGTTTTGTTCTTTGGATATTAGTCATTCATCATCAGATTAGCAGCCACCCCTTATGCCAAATGAATCATTTTCGGATACGTTTATAACTATTATTATTATCACGTAACGGGACTTATAATTTTGTATTCCTAATCCGTCCGTCCGTTACTCCTACGATAACTCTTGGACAAATGCCAAATTGTTATATACTGTTTTTTCAATAGATATGTGGAGCGATTATAGTATCTCGTCCGAGTTCGTTAATGGAGACGATTAATCAACCGGACGTGGTAAAAATCAACCATTTCCGGTTTTAACGTTGCCATTATAAAGCGAAAGCCATAATAGATAGCGAGAAGGGGTTTAAGTGTTACAAGAATATCTTCCATGTTTATCCTTAATACTGTATTAAAACCGGAAGTGGTAGAAATCCAGTACGACTTCCGGTTTCAATATTAATCTATATAAAGAAAACCGATAAGAGAGCAAGTTCAGTTTCCTTGGAATCGACTTAGCGTTCTAAGAATAGTTCGCATTTTCTCTTTTAACACTTTATTCATATCGGTAGTGGCAGAAATCAACCATTTCCGCTTCCAGTGTTAATCGCCATAGAATAAAAATGATAATAGATAGCGAAAAGTGTTTTTGTAATCAATTTAGCATTTCAAATATATGTACTATTTCCCCTCTTAACCCTCTATTTAAACCAGAAATGGCATAAATCAACTACTTCCGGTTTAAACGTTGATTACTATAAGGTAAAAACAGTAATAGGTGGTGAGAAGCGGTTTTCTGTAATCAATTGTGTCCCAAGAATAATATTCCACCTCGACTCTAATCTGTTTACTAAAACCAAACCTGGTACACATGTACCAATTTTGGTTTCCAGACTAATTTGAAAAAAATTGTCTTTACAGAATTATGTATTATTATTATTATTATTATTATTATTATTATGATTATTATTATTATTATTATTAAATCATTAAGGAAAGAAGTAAAGGACGGAAATATGTTGTTGACAAAACCAAATATATATTTATGGGATTCTTTGTGGCTAAATGCTTAGAACTTGCACCCTTGCAGGAGTCGGGTTCGATTTCCGGTGGCAGGTACTGTGGTTTGTAGATCTACGTCCTATGTAGCCTAGTAGCTTAGGTGTTGAAATGAAGTTGAACTCTAAGTAATAAAAATGAAAAATGAAATGAAATCTTTAAGTTTTACGTCCCACGGATATGCCGGTTAGGCTAAAGGAGACGGTGATGATGAGAAATGAATGAAATGATGGAATGAAGAAAGTGGGAGGAAACGGGAAACCCCGAGAAAACCCACGAGCACGGTGTTTGTCCACCACAAAGTCCACACGGCGCGAGCTGGGATCGAACTAGGGACCACAAGCACCGGAGTAAGTAATAAAAATATATAAACAAAAATATAGGTAAGTGGAAGAGTATTACCTGCGTCTAACAAAAGAATATAAATTGAGAAATTAATTACAAAGTTTATGTTGACTTTGGAGCTGCAACACCTAAAAAAAAAAGTATGGAAATAATATGCATATGTATATACTCCTAATGACACGATTGCTCTCATGCAAATCCTCCTCTAAGGCAAATCTCTTAGCAGAAAGAGAGCCGTCCTGTGAATCCTCAGGAATCTCATTCAAGCTAGTCCAGGCCAACTGTCATCCGGGGAATCTAAAATATTCCCCTTCATGTCAGCATCTTCAAAACCCAGGGAACTCACTCAATGAAAAGGATTTAGTTCTAAATATCTAAAAATTTTCGACATACGGAAGTAGTTAAAGAACTTCATTTTGTCTGCACAGAGATCACGATACAAAGTATGATACAGGCCAGTTTGCAATCTCGTTGATAGCATAGGATGCACGGACATTCGTTTTTTCCCTCTACGTTTCTTCTTTTTGAGCAGCAAAATAAGAAAAAGTGCTTGCTTACTATTAACAGCCATAACACAAAGTAGAATAACTTGAGACAGTGGAAATGCTTCTACGAACTATATGAACCGGATAGTCGCCGAATGGACACTGAAATCTCGAACCATGAACGGTTGTATGTGTGTTTATGCGTGTTCCATGTATTTCTGTGTGTCCTGGCAACACCACTCATAACTTGGGCAATAAAAGGGGGAGGGGGGAAACAGAAAATAACAAGAAGCCCTGGTACCTGCTGTCGGTTGCTCGTCTTTTCAGAAACAGTGGCGCAACTCAGTGTTTCCACTCAGTGGTCGCGAATGAAGGGGACTTAAAGGACAGACACACACACATATATATATTTATATATATAGACTAGCAGAAATGCCCGCCCTTCGTACATCTAGTTTAGAACCTCTCCCTTAAGACTTCGATTGTCCAGTACGAGAATAGATGCTACATCTAAACGAAACATTTCGTTAGAAACATCTCGGCCAGAACCTCTCGGTAAGAACATCTAGCTAAGAACTTCTCGTTAAGGAAATCATAATCGAAATGTCTCGAGAGGTTCAAACAATCGAAATGTTCCGATTGTAACATCTCAATATCGCACATTTCTAATACACTTGTAGTAGTTAATCGTGAGGAACATACTATTTCTGTAATATTTTTTTATATGAATTTCTTGAAAAGAAATAATGGGTATTTTCATCGAAGAAAATGATAAATTCGGACAAATGAGTCTACAACTCTAGAATATTCTTAGCGTGGAACGAAAAACAAAATGTCTAGTCAGGCAGACATCAATAGATATTCTTACTGACAAGGGAGGGTCATGAAGTGGCTCCGCTTAGGTCGGAACGGAGAATTGTGTTTGCATTTGATAAGTTATAACTAGACGAATCCTAAAGTAATAAGTGCAACCGGTCGGGATATCGCGAGTTACAACATATTTTATAATATAAAAGCTATTAGCTGGCACAATATTTGAATCGGGTCATTTGTTCGGAAACGGTTGGGTATATGGAAAACTCGAAGAATATGTATCCCATCATTTTCAAGGGCACACTGTTTGGGGTAAAAATTGTTGCTCCAGGGTCACACATGGTGTCCAAACTCAAATGTTTTAAATAGCAAGGGGGGTTTAAGTAGCACATCGTTTGAAAGCTGTTGTTAAATGAAAGATGATAGACTAAGTCTCGACTCTACGACAACCCTATGCAAAATGGCGGCGGCGGGTCAAACTGTAAACAAAAACTTAATTGAAAAGTCC
This sequence comes from Thermobia domestica, assembly GCF_964235325.1. Lineage (NCBI taxonomy): Eukaryota > Metazoa > Arthropoda > Insecta > Zygentoma > Lepismatidae > Thermobia > Thermobia domestica. Next base: position 294,277,545 of record NC_137461.1, on the reverse strand, counting down.
ATGGCCACCTCTATAAATGAGAAATGGTGAGACAAATATGAAAACAGGAAAGCTCATGTAGCATTATTTTCAAACTATAACGATTTAAAGTAAAGACGTCTTGTTTCTGCCCTCCCCCCCCCCCCCGTAGAGTCCCAAGTGGGGTCCAACTCAAAGGTTTCAAATGGTAAACGGGGATTAAGTAGCACATCGTTTGAAAGCTGTTCTTAAATGAAAGAAGGTGGAACAAGTCACGACTCTCTACGATAACCTGTGCAAAATGACAGAGGGTAAAAATGAAAACACAAACTTAATTTAAAAGTCTATGGCCACCTTGAATCCAAGATGGCAACTCAAAACCTATGTCCAAACTATACACACTCCAAATTGCTGAAGCTAGAAAAAACAAAATTTGGCATGAATGTTAATCAAGTAAGCGTAGATGACGAAAAGATACGAAATGTTCAAAACGCGATATCTTGAATTCACAATAACGAACAAATTTATGTATGTACAAACAGGATAGAAAACGAAAGTGAGAATAACAAAGGAATAAATAAAATTGAAATAGTAAATAAATTTTAAAAAACGGTAGTTGTCTTCGTTCTTTGATGCTTGCAATAATCGTCTGCTGCGGCGATTAGAGCTGCTACCTGGTGCCAACCACTTCTATACTTCGGTCGGGTCACTCGTAGATCTCTTTATTTCAATTGGTCGAAAGAATGAAGATACAGCATAATTGTCAGTTGTGATTGTCAGTACAACATAATTGTCAGCATTTATATAAAAACTCATTTTTACAATGGCAGCCATATTGGATTACACATGATACGTCTTTAACTTTTTGTGGATATCTACTATTGACAATAACGTAAATACCATATTTCGCTTCTCCAGATACAGTGGTTTGAGCTGGAGATGCGTGTGATACATAGTGCGGCATTTTGAACTGAAGATGTCGCGTTTTTGAACATTTCGTATCTTTTTGTCACATACGCTTACTGATCAGCATTCATGTCAAATTTTGTTATCCTAGCTTCAGCAGTTTGGTATGCCTATACTTTCGACTAGGTTTTAAGCGGCCATCTTGGATTCAAGGCTGATTTTTCAATTAAGTTGTTTACATTTTGACCCACCTTCATTTTGCACAGGGTTGTCATAGAGAATCGAGACTTGTTCCATCTTCTTCTATTTAACAACAGCTTTCAAACGATGTGCTACTTAAACCCCCCTTGCTATTTAAAACATTTGAGTTGGACCCTGTCTGGAACGTTGCTAAAGACTATGGGGCAAACCTTTTTACCCGAAAAGGTGTGCCCTTGAAAATGATGGGTTACGTGTTCGTCGAGTTTTCCATATACCCAACCGTTTCCGAACAAATGGCCCGGTTCAAACTATTCTGGCAACTAATGGCTTTTGTATTATAAAATATGTTCTAACTCAATATATCCTCACCGGTGGCAGGTATAATTTTGGGATTCGTCTAGTTATAACATATCAAATGCAAACACAATTGTCTCCTTCAGATCTCAGCGAAGCTAATTCGTGACCTTCCCTTGTGAGTACAACAAAATGATATGCATCAATATAAAAGATCATGCATAAAGCAATTATTTTGCAAAAGATCATACGCAGTATGGCTAATGGGATATAGTCCCAAATTCTTATAAAAATTTAAGCTTTATTTTTTATTTAATGAAAATATCCTTCAAAGATAAAACAGATATTCGTCTATAGTTCACATCAGACTCAACAAAATGACATGCTTACTTATAAATTCTGATGCGTAGCTTCCGAGAAAATTGACAAAAAAGAACTTTAAAAAGTACGTTGTTCGTTGCGAATAATATTGATGGTTTTGCTCCAACAGAAAGTTTATAGCTAGATTTATGAAAAGGAAATGAAATCTTTGAGTTTTACGTCCCACGCTTATGCCGGTGAGGCTAAAGGAGACGGTGATGATGAGTAATGAATGAAATGGTGGAATGAAGAAAGTGGGAGGAAACGGGAGAACCCCGAGAAAACCCACGCACACGGTGTCTGTCCACCACAAAGTTCACTTGGCGGGGACTGGAATCGAACCCGGGATCTCAAACACCAGAGGTGAACGCTCTACCACTGAGCCACCGCGGCCCCTTAGCTAGATTTATGTATCGAATGATATATACATAATAGTCTGTTACATATCAAGTCGTATCCTCTCCTAACAGTTTCCGAACACACTACTTTAACATCGTGAAGATTATCTGAATTCGATTTTCATCACTTTTCGTGTATCTTTTCCAAAACTAGAAACCATTGGTAAAAATTTGTAGAGAAATCAGAATTTTGTAATGTAAATACTTAGAACTCTATAATATCCTCCATTTTGATCAGGTCGAAAGTACAACAAAACAACAAAATATACGCCTACTACTTATATTAAAAATATGACAACATAAAAACATACGTAAACAGTTTTCTCAAAACAAAAATTATTAGAACCGTAAACGGAATAATACTAATGAAACCAAATATATAAATGAAATATGTAAAATATATATATATATATATATATATATATATATATATATATATATATATATATATGACATTAGCAAGTAAAATGAACATATCATCCGGGAGGTATCATCTCAGGTAGCTCAACGAGTCGATGTTTTTCTTCCCACGCAACAGGAGAAGTCTTTATCGTTTATTAATCTCTCTCTCTCTCTGTATATATATATATATATAGGGTGTTTCAGATAAAACTTCCAGTGCTTATAAATCCGAAACGGCTGAGAATAAAAAGATGAAACAAAAACTGAAATAGGAAAATGTCATAGGGCGCATCACATGGTGTTGTCGCGGTGACCCCCAGGGCCCTCCTTCAACGGGGCCCAGGGGCCAACTTCAAATTTTCAAATAGGAACATGTATTGAATCATACCTCATTCAATAGTACTTGAAAAACGAAACAACTTTTGTAGGAAACAATTTTGGATTTGGGCCACCGTTTTTAAATGGCCGCAAAAAGTGGGTCCTATATTAGATAAAACATCCAGTGCTTATAAATCCGAAATGGCTGAGAATAAAAGATGAAACAAAAACTGAAATAGGAAAATGTCACAGAGCGCATCACATGGTGTTGTCGCGGTGACTCCCAGGGCCCTCCTTCAAGAGGACCCAGGGGCCAACTTCAAATTTTCAAATGGGAACATGTATTGAATCATACCTCATTCAATAGTCCTTGAAATACGAAACAACTTTTGTAGGAAACAATTTTCGATTTGCGGCACCGTTTTCAAAATGGCCGCAAAAAGTCCTGTATCAGTTTGAAGTTGACACCTGGGCCCCCTTCACGGAGTTTCCTGAGGGTCACCACAACAACACCACTTGATATCTTTATCATCGTTTCTATCTCAGTTTTTGTTTCATCTCTCTATTCTCAGCCGTTTCTGATTTAGGCCTATAAGCACTGGACGTTTTATCTGATACAAGACACTTTTTGCGGCCATTTTGAAAACGGTGGCCCAGATCGAAAATTGTTTCCTACAAAAGTTGTTTCGTTTTTCAAGTACTATTGAATGAGGTATGATTCAATACGTGTTCCCATTTAAAAATTTGAAGTTGGCCCCTGGGCCCCCTTAAAGGAGGGCCCTGGGGTCACCACAACAACACCATGTGATGCGCCCTGTGACATTTTCCTATCTCAGTTTTTGTTTCATCTTTTTATTCTCAGCCATTTCGGATTTATAAGCACTGGACGTTTTATCTGATATAGGACTCACTTTTTGCGGCCATTTAAAAACGGTGGCCCAAATCGAAAATTGTTTCCTACAAAAGTTGTTTCGTTTTTCAAGTACTATTGAATGAGGTATGATTCAATACATGTTCCGATTTGAAAATTTGAAGTTGGCCCCTGGGCCCCCTTGAAGGAGGGCCCTGGGGTCACCACAACAACACCATGTGATGCGCCCTGTGACATTTTCCTATCTCAGTTTTTGTTTCATCTTTTTATTCTCAGCCATTTCGGATTTATAAGCACTGGACGTTTTATCTGAAACACCCTGTATATATATATAGAGAGAGAGAGATATGAATAAACGATAAAGACTTCTTTGTCCTTTTGCGTGGGAAGGAAAACAGTTCCCATCGAAGAAACAACTTATTTGCGTCTCAGAATAAAGTATAAATCGAAAAATAATTACTGTCTTTACGAAATATACAGAGCATTCACAAAAATACTTCTATAGCTTGGTGGCGGTTATAGTGAACAGCCAGATGAAACATTGCAGCGAATTCTTATGCAGAAGTTCACAACAAAAGTGGTCACCCAGGGCCGGCCTTAAGCAGATTGGACCGATTGCTCCCAATCGGGCTCCGCGCTAGTGCCGTCTACCCTACCCTCTAGTCTAATTTTCTCTCCAGTGCCATTTTTACAGCATATAAGGCCCCAGAGCAAACAAGTGTGTTGTAATCCTTATGACTAAATTTTGCTCCTGTATATGTAATTAATGCATGTCATTCTCCTCGTGGGCCTCCCTGCCAAGTGGCAATGGTACCGTTAAGATGGTTCTGTTATTCTCTGTTGTCAAGTACACACCACAACATATTGCAATACATTTATACCCGTGGACTCCACAATGGAGGGCATGGCCTCTCCTTAACAAGTAAATGAATAGTTTATATTAAGTTCCAGGCATTACCAAATATTTCCTGAATTTAATGCTGCAGTAGTTTCTTTATTTTTATTTTTATTTTTGTTTTACTTTTGTTGTAAACGTAGATATTATGTCCATGGAGTATTCTGTACACCCCTAACACTCCCCAAAATTTTCTCACACACACCCTTGGGCGTAAAAATATTGTTTTCTAAGTGTTTGTATAAAAATGAAGGCTATATCATTTTTCGGGGTGCACATCCTCTCTTATTTTCAACACTCCACTAAGTAAAAATTCCTGGCGTTCTTAATGATTATGCCATGTGATACTACCGTGAATACCGAGATGGTATCAAATAAATTAGCCTCAGTGCGACTTCTTTGCATATCCTTTCTCTTATTATAGCTATATTAAAAATACAAAACCAGGAGATAAACTTTCCCTTCTCCTGCGAAAATCCCGTGGATTTTTTAAAAATGAAGTCAGGAAGAGCGATTGTATGCTAGTGCATACTGAATAGATGGCTGCTAATGAAGGTTTGTCTTCTAACTCGAATAATCCAATGGAAAATATGTCATCCATCTTCCTTCAGTTCCTTAAGGTTTGTAATCGTCTCATCACCATTTTATTTTGTCTGTAGTCGATAACGATTTCAAGTTGATTATACCTTTTATAAGTAGCTACCTACGATGTACTCACTAGCGTACATTAGGGTTTTCTGACTTGAATTCTTTTCAAAAAGATAGCCAGAAATCTTTGAACCAAGGAATGCATATTACTGTGTATTTCATTATGTCTTACAAATATAAACTTATGGAAACTTAGACTTCACCGTTGTATTTCTCTTAAAATTCTATCCCAATTCGATATATTACATGACCATCCTCCGATTTAGAAAAAGGTCGAGCGAGATACAAGATGGCCAACTTCAAGGTGGCGGCCATGATAAGCAAACTTTCAAATAAATGCCTCCTTCCTCCCAGTGACAGTTAATGTGCTTCTATTTTTCATCCCTTTCCCCGTTTTACAAATAAAATGAAATTTTCAAACTTGAAACACATCGTTATGGCTTATTCTGATCAATCAGATTTTTGGCCACTGCAGCTGTCTTTATGGACGGAAGCACTTGAAATTTTGCTTACGCTCATTTCTTGATATTTCATACTTCTCTGCCAAGTTTGGTCTAGAAACTAGATTTCGACATCGATAAGTTTACTTGAGAGAGAAGAAAACTAGGAAATACTGGTACAGAACCTTCTTGAAAAATTGCGAGGCACGAAGGTGAAATATGTATTTTAAAATGCATTCACTGTCTGCATTTTCATTTGAGTCACTTCTCTGAAAAATTAGCTGATATAAGTAATGAACAGAGCGTTTTCACCAGAACATTTTGCAGAACTTATTATATATGATCAGGATCTTAATACAAGAAAAATGTTTTTCTGCGACTTTGGTCGGAAACGCTTAATTAGGAGACAGAGCTAATTAAAAGTAATTATTGGAATTGGCCGTTCCTCTTACCCTTTTATATCCCTATCTCCGTAACTAAGCGTTTTGGATCAAAGTTGCTGATTTTTTTCTTTTTTTCTTTTTTTCTTGTACTGAGGTTCTGAACACTTGTACGAAGTTTGTCGGCTATTCCCGGAACACTCAGTATATGAATACGTAATAACAATATACACATAAGTTTGTAAATGATATGTTTGCAATGTTTAGTATCACATACATGTATTTCTTTAATTAAAACTTAGAATTTACCTTCACAAACACCTTTTATTTTATACATTAAATTACATTTACTCGTGTCAGTAGTTAATCATCATCATTACCATAGCCGAAAATCTGAGGATGACACGAAAAACTGACTGCATTTTCGTTTTCAGGACCTTTGATTTAGTAAGGATTGCATTGTTTTATGTCTGCATGTTTTTGAAAGTTGAAATTTGTAGATATGTGTTATCAGTGCTACAAAGTTTATTACTGAAACTATATGTACAATTAAACAAGTAAATAAATATATAAATAAATTTAATCCGCTGCTGCTATTACTTATGTTCTCTAAAGTTTTAAATTAAGGGAGACTAGATTTCGCCCTTCATTTCTCGCTTCTTCACTAACCTTACTAACCAAAGAAATAATCGAAAAAGGACGCTAGTGTAACCTATGTGCGGGAGAATACTGAAGTGCACTCGTCGCGTCGTCAGATTTCCGTTTGTTGATTTCATAGAATAAATGAGGGTATGATAGCATGCGTTATCATGCTATGAACACAGTTGATTGGGATTTACGATTATTACATCATTGAAATATAATTGAGGTAACTTTGTGATCAATATATAAATAATGTATCACAAATATGAAGTCACTTATTTTTAAAAGAATAGCATAAAAAGCAGTAGGAAGTGTCAATAAAACATCAGGTAAAAGATTATCGTGTATCATTGAGTGTGACTGAAACAATGAAGATGAATTCATTTTCTCATTTATTCATTCAAGTATGCCTTTAGTAACGGGCAACTTTTCATAAGAAATTATATGCAAGCATTGTGTTTTATTCAGTCATACATCCACGCAATGCTAGTGGGGCCTATTATTTAAACCTTAAATTTCAAAATAACTTTCGAAAGTCAATTCGTGTAAGACCAAATTGACTAAGAAACTATGGTATTTATAGTTATTCGAGACTATGTACACCACACGCGCACACGCTAACCAACTAGACAGCAGTAAGAGCGCAATATATATAGTGGTGGATCCAGGATATGATCAAGGGAGAGGCTAAGCCATATTTTGCCGTTTTATCCAGTGTAAAGCAAGATTGAAGTCCATTTTATCCAATGTAAACCTGAGCGTCAAGGGGGGGGGCTATAGCCCCTTAGCCCCCTTGGATCCGCCCTTGTGTATATATATGTAATATTGGTTCTATAGACCTTGGTGCAAGTTAGTTGTAAACCTATTGCCCCGCTCCACCTAAGGTCGGCCCTGAGGTAAAGGACAAAATATAAAACCAAAATTATTGAATTAGTGCATAGTAGTGCTCTCAACGGGATTGAAGACCGACCCGACCCGACCCGACTGACCCGAACCGAGATCCGACCTGATTGACCCGACCCGACAACCCGACCCGATCTGACCCGATTGACCCGACCCGATAACCCGACCCGAGTGACCCGACCCGAGTTGACCCGATTGACCCGACCCGATAACCCGACCCGAATAACCCGACCCGACAACCCGACCCGACCTGACCCGACTGACCCGACCCGATAACCCGACCCGAGTGACCCGACCCGATAACCCGACCCGAGCTGACCCGACTGACCCGACCCGACAACCCAACCCGAGTTGACCTGACCCGACCCGACCCGTAACCCGACCCGAGCTGACCCGATCCGAGTCGGGTCGGGTCGGGTCACGGGTCGGGTCGGGTCAACCCGATCCGTTTGAGAGCACTATGGTCACAACACTGGGTGAACACCAAAATGCACTCCCATTGGGAATTGAACCCGGACCACGTGTACCGAAGTCTTACACGTTAACCACTAGCTAGATCAAGCGGGGATTTGTATATGCATCTTAATGAATATTTGGCACTTTTGAGGTTTGGTTATTTCTTTTTATAACTGATACCAATGTCCGACGTGGGAGAAATTTATTTTTATTTTTATTTTATTTATTTATTTATTTTTATTTTATTTTTTTCTTTAGTTCTATGTGACGAAATTTTTCTTCAAGGTCAATGTTCTCACCTGCTGGGACGGCAGGGCGTCTTCTCGGAAGGCAGTAGCAAGAGTCTCTTGGCGGAGACAAAAGGAAATCGTTTAACTACAATGATAAGGGTTGAGGAAACAGGAGAACACCTGTGATTTTTTCCAACCCTTCAACTTTCATTCCAAAATAGGTTCTTATGATTCCGGGACCCGTACCACTTTGATTTTTCTTTCTCGGTAATTAAAACGTATTTTACAGTATATATAGTTGTACGTAAGAAGATACATAATATGAATTTAAAAATACAGGTTGATATTTAATTATAAAGTACTAATTTTATTTCATCACTTTCAGCCCAACAAATGAAATTCAAACAATTCGCTCCCTAGGTCTTGGTCATCAATACTGCGTCTTATTCTTTGTCTTGCAGTCAAGTCTTGGTCCTGCATTTCGTAGTCTTGGTGATCTTTCATGCTATACAAGAGCCAAGAATGCTCACCTCATCGGTACAAATGAAGACCAAGTGTGATTTTGATTATGGTATTTCATACTATACGGAAAGCTAGAAAATACGCTCATCGCTACTTGGTGATCACCAAAACAAGGCCAAGAGCAAGATTACTACGCAATTCGTCTTGCATATCCAATCTTTATCTTGTTCTTGTATCGATGTCCTTGGGCTTGGTGAAATAAAATGAAATATTCACTTTAAGCAGGGGTGTAGCCAGCAGGTTCGTGTAGGAAGGGCCCGTCGTTTTTGAGGGAGGGCAGCTACAATGTACAAAGCAAAAAATGTGTTGCTGCTAGTGTTTTTCAGGCCTAAAAGAAAGGAAAATTTTGGTTTCCTTCTGGAAAACTAAAAACACTATTTTATCTTATTTATTATTACTATTATTATTATTATTATTATTATTATTATTATTATTATTATTATTATTATTATTATTATTATTATTATTATCCATAAATTATATTCAAGATAGTTTTTATTATGCTTAATCAAGAACTACTGCCCGGGACCAAACGCTATACTTTTGTGCATAACTATAAAAATAACCAGAAAGTTCTGTCCCTTTTCGTGGAGGTCTGTGTTCAATTGGACCTCACACCGTGAGTTGAATGCGAGTGGAGATAAGGCAAACGTCAGTTGTTGGTGTGGGTATAACCTGACCAGGATAGCTGTGCGGTTTTGGGAGGATGGCGCTGCTGTTGTGTTTACATCAGATTCTTGGCGAGCGCGGTGGGACAGGGGAGCGGAGAGTTTCACTTTGCAGTGTATCCAACGGTTTTTTAAAGTTGCAGTTTAGATGTTGTGCATAGTCCAATCTCTTTACGCTTAATAAAAAACGCCGTAACTTATGTATGTATTGTAGTGAACTATCCCTGAAGTAATGCAGATGTATTGTGAATAGTGATTTATGAATGGAAATTACCAATTTAAGAACAACATAGCACAGTTGACAATTCAGTGAGCTTCTACCGTGTATTAAGCAGATTGTATAAAAATTGATTACGTTTTATTCGATTTCATTATAAAACAGTAGCAGCCTGTAAAACGCATGAATGACAATGTCAGTGACTAAAAGATTAATTTTGGGTTGATAGCTTAGAGTTTTGCGCAATATCTTGTAACTGTAAGTTTAAATCAAGTTAAGGTTAAGGCTCATGATGCTGTTGTTTAAGTGTATGTTTATCGATTGACAAATAAATTATTTTTTCGAGTTTTAGCCAGGGAGGAATCTCGAAACGTTTCCTCTCGAGAACTGTGAAAGTTCTTTCCGCTGGTCTATTGGCCAGCGCATGTGCTTTTATTGTATGTGGTTCTGGGTTTGATTCCCATTAAGAGAACAAAATTTAATTTTACAATCCTTCACTCTCATTAATCATCTGTCTCCTCTAGCATAAACATAATCATGGGACGTTAAAATAAAGAAATTTCATTTTTTTGTTCGAGAAATGTGAACCCTTTGGGAGAAAAGGAGGTGAAGAAATTTTTCCTTCATTTTTTTTTAAAGATTTATGGGATTGGATAGCTTGCCTTTAGGGATTGATTTGTACAATTTGGTTCAGTGCACCCTTCTTTTAGAATCATTATAGAAATCCAGCCCTTTGGTAGAGTTCGAATAAAAGTATTGATAAAACATCAGCGTATGGGTAGTGTAAGAGTAAGTATCATTGCTTCAGCGCACAATAAATTTTATTTATGAGGAAAGAAATTACCTCTGGACTAACTCTGAATTTCTCTCAGGTTTTAGCTTTCAGGTCACAAAGAATTAAATCTACTAACTGTTTTCACACACAATATAGTTTTGAAACTTGGGAGTCTAGTGTTATATTTGTGTCTGTAGTATATAATAATGCTGATACGTTATTCTGTTGAACATCTTAAAGGTATTTGTCGATTGACTTCAGAGGACTGAGTTTAGCCCGTAAACACAAGTTGCCTATAGTTCAAACATATCAGATGTACGATCTTGTTTAATAAAGCCTGCTCCTCCCTGTCCTCTATCTGAAAAGTTTTATATTGTTATTCACATATGAAATTCAAAGGCAAAGCCAATCGTCTTTATACAGTTGTATTTTTATTTCAAGTGTAAGTATTAAAATGCGCTACGCATGGTTGCAAGAGGTAGGGTGGCTTTTTTAAAAATACTGAACTGACATATCTAACATTGGCACTCATCTTCTTTATAAATTGATGTAAGAAACGGCCGATTGATTTCCAGCCAATTACTTCATCACCGGTATCTTTGAGCAATGAGATAACAATGGAACACAAACTTCGTTCTTTTCAAATTTGATACTTTGAAAAACTTATGAAAGTGGTTTTGATATTCAAATACATATTCGCTCTAATCAATTTCAGAAGTAACATTAATCTTAGAATAAAGTAATGGCTGTAAGAGTTACCCTGAAAATGTAGTTTGTATGTTTTCTTTTTTACGTAATTCAGAGATTTTGTCTGAATTTTACTGGAGTTATAAGGAACCTTCAATTATCAGGCACCCCATTTTAATCGCTCCCCCTCCGCCATCAATGCAACACTTCTAACCGTCTCCTCAGGGGTCCTGGGTCCACCCCTGATTGAGATGGTACATAAAAATAACTTTGCCTGATCTCTGTCATTATTTAGCATGGTTTAGTATTTTTTTTTTTTAAAAAAACGATATTTCTGCCACATTTTGAAAACTTTATTTGAAAGTTTTCAAAATGTGGCAGAAATATCTTTTTTTTTTTACATTACTAAACCATGCTAAATAATGACAGAGATTAGACAAAATTATCTTTATGTACCATCTAAATCAGGGGTGGACCCAGAACCCCTGGGGAGACGGTTAGGAGTGTGGCGGTGAAAGATTATCAGTTCTCTCTCTAACCAAATTTTTGAAGTACATCCGAATATGATGTCAATGCAAAAGAATTTTCTTACTCAAAACCCCGATCGCTCCGCCCCTGACTTGAGCATATGCGTGAAGTGGTTTATTACGAACAAGACAGAAAGAACTGTGATAGATTGATTACAGAACTGTGATAGATTGATTACAAGTAGTCCGGTTAGAAACACTGCTGCTTGCATTTTAGTTCCAAAACCGGCCGCCCGCACTCGTTCGCTGGTTGTGTTATATATCCAACATACTACCTGGTTGTGGCAATTCAGATACACAGTGAACTTGCGTAAAGACAGAGGGAACATGGGACATCCACAGAGCGTCATAAGAGCATGTATGCTGAACGAGTTCAAATGGAGGTCAAACGCCGCTGTAGCGGGACAGAAAATATGCCAAGCCTTTGTTGAGGGTGTCGTGACGACGCGGACAGTGCAGCGATGGTTTAACAAGTTTAAGGACGATGACCAAACACCCGAAAACACCACATGCCAGAAGACCAACACATGTACGTACAAAGAGGAACTGGGACTACAATTCAGTGTGTGGAGAAACCATTCGGCAGCACATCCATTAAGTTGGGAAGCACTACAAGTTGGGTCTCACATGTTTTGACTCCGGGCCAGAAGGCAACGCGGCAGTTGCATGGGTTTATTTACTGTTTCGGAGCCATTTCTGGACAGGGCGTTGACATGTGATAAAAAGTGGGTCCTATACGAAGCTCCACGGCGCCGTCATCATTGGTTAGCATCCCATGAACCGATTTCAAAAAAGCCGAAACCAGCACTGTACCAGAAGAAGGTCCTTCTGTGTGTTTGGTGCATCGTGCATCGGGAACTGCTATCAGCTGGTCAGAGTATCAATGCAACTGTGTAGTGTCAGCAGTTGAGCTGTGCTCAACAAAAACTCAAAACTCTGGAGCCATCACTTCTGAATTGCAAATGTGTCCTCGTTTACGGGACAACGCTAAGTCCCACGTGGCTAGGATGACTCAGGACACCATTCTCCGCCTTGGATGGGAAACAATATTGCAACCACTATATTCCCCGGGTATTGCACCGTCCGATTATTACCTGTTCCATTCTTTGGACAATCACCTTAGAGGCCGCCAATTCAAATCCCTAGTAAAAGTCCAAAATGCACCTGATACCTTCTTCGTTTCACGGCCCACCAACTTCTACCGCGATGAATTCCATGGCCTTCAGGAACGTTTTCAGAAGGTCGTCGATGTTGATGGGGACTATTTTTGATCTTCCAGGTTAGGTGACGTATCGATGTTCGAAGGTGGTGGGTGAAAAAGCAACAAAACTTTTCTTGATTACCTTTTTATTTAAATTTAAGACCTTGTATACAGAACCTATGTACACAAGATTGATTTTCTTTAAATTTCACTTAATTTCTTTATAGTTTCCTGACAAAAATATTTATTTATTATTCGTGACTAAAAAAAAAAAACAATTATTTTATTACACTGAGTAGAAATAAAAGAGAGCGAATGAAATCCAAACTGAATAAAAACATTGTTTCTCACCAAATTTTCCATTCTCTGTCTTTTAAAATACTTGTTAAAGCATATAAAAATATAATGTACTTACAAATCAGTTTAGTACCTTTGTTTTATGGCTGTATTTATAATATCTTGTTAAAATGTTTGTCTTTAAACTGTCAAATATAAATCGCAGTAAATTGTGTAATCTGCTGTCACAAAAATGTATCCTATTTTTCGATCGGTATGGAAAAACAATATTTCTCCATACTATTTTACCGTATATTATTGTCAATAATTTTGTTACTTTTAAATGAAGGAAGCGAGATAATTTTACTATGATGTTTTTAAAGCTGGTCATTTGGGGGGGGGGCAGGAAACCATTTGGGGGGCCTGGAACCGATGGCCCCCCCTTAGCTACACCCCTGAGTTTAAGGTCCCTCGATTCTGCTTCGAGGCTAAGGGATATGGTGACCATGAGAAATGAATGAAATGGTGGAATGAAGAAAGTGGGAGGAAACAGGAGAACCCCGAGAAAACCCACTACACGGCGTTTCTCCACCACAAAGCCTACTTAACACAAGCTGGGATCGAACCATGGACACCATGCACCAGAGATGAATTCTCTACCACTGAGCTACCGCTGCCCTGCTTGGGCTTGGTCGTCCATATCCAATCTTTCTTTTTGCCTTGCTTAAACAACTTCTAGTTTTGTTCTAAATCCAGACTCCATATTGGCGTAGATGTTAATATTACAGTCGATTGGTAAAATCAATCTTCCACATTTAAAAATTAAAGTACACACAAGTACAAAAATAAGCATTTACCATAAAAACACTAGCTGCAAGTGTTCAAAATACATTTATGGCTTCTATAAAATCAATTGAAAATTGCTATTTTTAATTACGCAGGTAGTGTAAAACAGCAGTTTTCGACTCCAGCCGAGTTTAAGCTCAACCTAAAATTAGTTGACCAAAGTAAACTGACCCGACTGACCCGACCCGACAACCCGACCCGAGTGACCCGACCCGATAACCCGACCCGAGCTGACCCGACTGACCCGACCCGACAACCCGACCCGAGCTGACCTGACCCGAACCGACCCGAGCTGGTCGGGTCGGGTCGGGTCAACCCGACCCGTTTGAGAGCACTAGTGCATAGTATCTTTAGAAATATTTATCTGTATATGGGAAAATATGTTAAAGACAACTCTGTTCCCAGAAGAAATTGTGCCTAAGAAGACGGCAGACAGGACAAAATAGAGAGTTTACATAAATGCGGTTAACATGTAGCGACTGAGACAGTGGCGGAGCCAAGGGAGGGCCTGGGGGGCCAGGTCCCCTTGCTCAAAATCTTGGCACCCCTAGTGGCCACTCAACACAGGGTGATACTGCTATAGGTCAACAAACGGTGAGTTGATAGTAGCCACAAGTAAAACTACTACCGAAACATCTCTCGACAACAGAGTTACCAACTACAGAATACCGTATGTTGCAATAGTCTGCGTTTCGAGAAAAAAATCTCCAGGCTCGTTTTTGTTTGTAATACAAGAAGATCTAATTCATTGAAATCTGTAAGGTGCATGCATTGACCTCACCACCTGAATGATTCGTTTAACCTCTATCCCTTATCTGGCTATCTTCTTTGTTATCGACAAAGAACCAGAAAAAAGGCAAAATCAGTCGGCTTTCTCATTCGTTTCGATGTTGAAAGTCATACTAAACTAAGAGATGCTTACCTGCAAATAGCATGCACTGCAGTAAAACATTACACTCGTGTTGGATGAAAGAAGTCTTCGCACATTTAGTAATTAATTTCCATCGATTGTGGCGGCATAGAACAAATGCATTGCATCCATTAAATAATTTGGTATTATTATTATTATTATTATTATTATTATTATTATTATTATTATTATTATTATTATTATTATTATTATTATTATTATTATTATTAAATAATATCGAGCCGTCTTGTTTAATATACACTAAAAGAAGAGAGCAGAAGTTTTTATTATTTCTGTCGTTCCCTCTTTGGTTCGAGAAAATTAAGATACTGAATACTACCAACACCTACTATATGCTACTGATACTGGTTCTCATTCTCGACTATCCTCTGGTCTTGTCTCCAGTACGTCTAGTTTCCTAATGCTCTTGGCCGTTGGCAACTCAGTAGAAACTCAGTAAGCGATACTAGCGATCTCCAAGGAAAATGAAGTCAGCGATTGGTGAACCTATACTACTAACTAAAGCCTGGGGAAATGAGGCTAACAGAAGTCATTGATTCTTAATAAATAAATCGTTCAGAAGTGTTTTCTTTTAAACGATTTTAACTGTAGCATAACCTCAAAACTGCTACTACTAGAGAAATTCCGAAATTTTATCACAGAGCCAGTGCTATAATCTCCTGATTACTAACCATCAGGCAAGATATCAAGATGATACAATACTTGGTCGCGGCAGTAAAAATGGTAGTCATTCTCATGACCAGGTTGTATCATCCTGTTACCTGTTGTTTAGTAATCAGAGTGATATCCGGAGTTTGTGTGACTGGTCCACAGATATTTCATTCAGTAAGTTCAGTCAGTGAATACCCATTTTTATCACAGATTTATATTTGTTCTTCGTCAAAATATGCATTTCTGAGAAAATTAAGCCCTAAGCATTTCTGAGAAAATTACATTGTAGGAATTATGCAGAACAGTAAATCAGTGGTGACGTGAATTTTCAACAGGATATACTAATTAATGTCCCTCCTTCAAATCTAATCTCAAAACCTACAATATTAATTTAGTATCAATTACAGGATAGTATGTTAAGTTATTTCAACTACATTTGAATTTATTTAGAGGCTTTGAAACACCCGAGACTCAGAGGATATAAATAAGGGATATGAGTCAATAGGACCCTTGTGAACCTGGCCCCCCCACCTCTCGGTACAAACGATTTCCGCATATCAATAAAAAGTACTTCGTTTGTACCGGTTTGTACCGCAAATATTTTTGTTTGTACTGTACTGCAGTATGAGAAATTAAGAAAACAAAGTGGGGGAGCCAACTTCACGCAGCCCCCCCACATTGTCTTAGGATCGATTTAATTGGCTCATTTGAAAGGTTTTTGTTTGTACCGGATTGTACCGTAGTTTGTTTCGTTTGTACCGTTCTGAATTATGAAAAATTAACGAAACAAAATGGGGTCCCAGAACAAACAGGCCCCAAATCACGACTTAATACACCTGGTACACATGATTTTTGTATGTCATATGAAAGTACTTGGTTAGTACCGGATTGTACCACAAAGAATTTTATTTCAGCCGTAATAGATTATGAAAAATTAAGAAAACAAAATTGGGGGGCTGTGTGAACCTGGCCCCCCCACCACGTTGTACAAACGACTTAGTTGTCTCATTTGAAAGATTTTCGTTTGTACCGGATTGTACCGTAGTTTGTTTCGTTTGTACCGTTCTGGATTATGAAAAATTAACGAAACAAAATGGGGGCCCAGATCAAACAGGCCCCCAAATCACGACTTAATACACCGGGTACACATGATTTTTGTATGTCACATAAAAGTACTTGGTTAGTACAGGATTGTGTCACAAAGAGTTTTATTTTAGCCGTAATAGATCATGAAAAATTAAGAAAACAAAATTGGGGGACTGTGTGAACCTGGCCCCCCCACCACATTGTACAAACGATTTAGTTGGCTCATTTGAAAGATTTTCGTTTGTACCGGATTGTACCGTAGTTTGTTTCGTTTGTACCGTTCTGGATTATGAAAAATTAACGAAACAAAATGGGGGCCCAGATAAAACAGGCCCTCAAATCACGACTTAATACACCGGGTACACATGATTTTTGTATGTCACATAAAAGTACTTGGTTAGTACAAGATTGTACTATAAAGACTTTTATTTTAGCCAAAATAGATTATGAAAAATTAAGAAAACAAAATTGGGGGGCTGTGTGAACCTGGCCCCCAACCACGTTGTACAAACGATTTAGTTGGCTCATTTGAAAGATTTTCGTTTGTACCGGATTGTACCGTAGTTTGTTTCGTTTGTACCGTAGATTATGTTAAATTAACGGAACAAACTGTGGTCCGAATTCAAGCAAACATTCTAATCAAGTTTTAAAAGACAGGATACATATGACTTTCGAGAAACTTGAATTTGTCATGGCAGGTCAACCTGGCCCGCACATGTTTGTTTTCTTTCAATTCGAATCAAAGCGTCAATAAAAAATTTGTACCAGTATGTATCAATTTATAGCATCAAAGTTAGAAATTGTACCGCCATCAATTTCGAGAAATTTGAATTTTTGATGGCAGGTCAAACTAATCCACAAAACATTTATTATTGTTTCAATTCGAATGAAAACGGTACCAAAAATTTGTACCCAATATATCCCAATTTGTACCAGCAAAATAAGAATTTGAACTATTACCAGGTTGTAGACGTTTGAATATTTGTTGGTGGGTCAAGCTGGAACGCACTTCATTTTCTTTCTAATTCGAACCAAAAATTTGTACCCAATATATATCAATTTTTACCACCAAAATTAAAATTTCTACTCCCACAAATTCCGAGAAGTATGAATTATTAATGACGCGTCAGGCTGGACTGGAGAACTTATTTTCCTTTTCAATTCGAAGCAAAAAACTACCAAAACTTGTATCCAATATGCACCAATCTGTACCACAAAAATTAGAAATTGTACCCCGAATATTTTTTGAGAAAATTGAATTTTGTTGGGAAGTCAATCTGGACAGCACAAGTCATATTTCGTCTCAATTCCAACTAAACCGGTACCAAAATTTGTACCCAATATATACCAATTCGTAGCACCAAAATTAGAATCTGTACTACCACCAATTTCGACAAACATGCATTTTTATTGGCGGATCAAACTGGCCCGCACAACCTTTTTCCTTCGAATTTGAATCGAAACGGCACCAAAAATTTGTAACCAATATGTACTAATTTGTATTTCGAAAATTACAATATGATCCTCCATGAATTTCGAGAAATTTTAATTTTTGATGGCGAGTCAAACAGGCCCACACAACAAATTTTTATGTTCAATTCCAATGAAAACAATATCAAAAATTTGTAAGAATTTTTACTCCCACCAATTTCTACAAATTTAAATTTTTGATGTGTCACGCTGGCCCGCATAACTTGTTTTTCTTTCCAATTCCAATCAAAGCGTTACCAAAAATTTGTACGCAATTTGTACCATAAAATTTACATTTGTACTCCCACCAATTTCGAGAATTGTGAATTTTTGATGGCGGATCGAAGTTACCCTCATAACTTATTTTTCTTTACAATTCGAATCAAAACGGGACCATAAATTTGTAGCAGATCTGTACCAATTCTTACCACTAAAATTAGAATTAGCACCCGCATCAATATCTAGAAGTTTGAATTTTTGTTGGAGGGTCATGCTGGCTTGGGCAACTTATTTTTCTTTCAAATTCGAATCAACACGGTATCAAAAAAATTGTAGCCAATATTTACGAATTTGCAGTATCAAAATTAGAATATATATCCCCACCAATTTCGAGAAATACGAATTTAAATATGCGGGTTAGATTGATCCGCACAACTTATTTTTCTTTAAAATTCGAATCAAAACTGTACCAAACACCTGTACCCTAAGGTACCGATTTGTACCGCCAAACTTAAAATCTGCACCCTCACTAATTTCGAAAAAAAATTAAATTTTCACATATAACAGGTGAAGCAGAGCCGAAGAACTCTTTTCCATTCCAATTCGAATCAAAATGGCACCAAATGTTGGTACCCAATATGTACCAATTTGTACGACGAAAATTAGAGTTATACTCCAATTTCGAGAAATTTGAATTTTTGTGGTGGTAAAAGTTCTCCTCCACTGGTTTGTTCATTCTAGTTCGAATCAAAACGGTACCAAAAATTTGTACCCTATATGTAGAAATTTGTATCAACAAAATTAGAATTTCTACCCCCACTAATTTCGAGAAATTAGAATTTTTGATGGCGGGCCAGGTTGATGACAAGCTGGCCCGGACAACACATTTTCATTACAATTAGAATCAAACGATACCAAATATTTGTACCCAATATGTACCAATTTGTACCACCAAAATTAGAATTTGTACCTCCACCAATATCGAGAAATTTGAATTTATGTTGGCGGTTCAAGCTGGCCTGCACAACTTGTTTATCTTTCCAATTCGAATCAGTACAGTATCAAAAATTTGTACTCAATATGTACCAATTTATACCACTAAAATTAAATTTGTATCCCCAATTATTTCGAGAAATTTGAATTTTTGGTGGCAACGTCAAGGTGGCCCCCACAATTTATTTTCTTTCCAATTCGGATCGAAATGGTATCGAAAATATGTACCTAATATGTACCAATTTGTACCACAAAAATTAGAATTTGTGCAACTACGAATTTTGAGAAATTTGAATTCTCAATGCTCGATCCAACTTGACGTCGAAACCTGGCTCGCCCAACACATTTCTTCTATTAATTCGAATCAAAATGTTACCAAAAATTTGTGCCAAATAGATATCAGTTTGCGCCATCTATAAACACCGAAGACAAAATTATTTTAATATTTTTCTACGGTGTACCAAATGTTAGAAAGAATAAAGGAAAGCATTATCACAAAACAAGTTGTTGGGTAGGCAGCAGATTAAATGGATAGCATTGACATTTGTACAACTTGGTTAGGGGAGAGAGAGTCAAACATCTACATATGTTGAGGACTCCAAAATATTTATGAGTGGGTGATTGTTTTCCCCAACCATTTGTGAATATGGACAATATTAATTTTTATTATAGAACTCATTCAGAAGATCAGTTCTGTGAAGTCATCTCTATCCACTCATATCTCCGTTTCGAAAACAGAGTCTAAGTTCTAATTTTGCTTATACAAATTTTTACAAATTCATTTACCATCAATAATACACTCCAGAGTTAAAATGTTTAATGGAAATAGTAACAAATTCATTTGCGAAGTAGTGATGTCGAATTAAAAAAAAAAATGCGTTCCTCTGGTTTACCTTGAGATCAAATAGATACACATATTTGAGTAAGCATTTCAAATTTATTGAATTGGTGCAGGTACAATGTAATATTTTTTTGTTACAAATTGTCTAAAAAATTTGGACAATTTTCATATGGATTCTGAATAAGCCTTTGGCCTGGAAGAGTTGACTTGGTGATAAATTGGCCGTTCGTTGAATAACAATTTCTAATCTTTATTCGTACATGATTTTGCTCATGCAAATCATAAGCAAATTTTCCTTCCGCTTTTATGAATTGCGGGGAAATTTGGTTGCACGTTCTCGTTTGAATCGAATACTATTTTGATTGAATACAAAAAAAAAAAAAAAAAAAAGGATTGCAATGCCCAGGAAGACTGCAATGAAAATTTCAATTTCTAGAAATTGGTAAGGTTGGAAATTCTAATTTTGAGAGTACAAACTGGTACTTACTTGGCACAAACTTTTGGTAACATTTTAATCCGAATTCGTAAACCAAATGTGTTGCGCGAGCCAAGTTTCGACGTTAATTTGGCTCCAGCATTGAAAATTCAAATTTCTCCAAATCGGTGAGGGTACAAACTCTAATTTTATTGGTAGAAATTGATACATATCGAGTACACATTATTGGTACTGTTTTCATTCGAATTGCAAAGTAAATAAGTTATGCGGGCCAGTTTCACCCGCCACCAAAAATCATAATTTCTCGAAATTAGTGGGGGTACAAATTCTAATTGCGGCGGTAGGCTACAAATTGGTACATATTTTGTTCAAATTTTTGGTGAGGTTTTGATTCGAATTTGAAACAAAAATAAATTGGCCGGCCAGTTTGACCTGCAATTAAATTCATATTTCTTGAAATTGGTTGCTGTACAAATTCTAATTTTGGTGATATCAAGTTGTTACATATTGGATACAAGCTTTTGGTACAGTAATGATTCGAATTGGGAAGAAAAAAGTTTTGTGCTCGCCAGCTTGACTTCCTAACAAAAATTCAAATTTCTCAAAATTGGTGAAGGTACAAATTCTTATTTTGGTAGTTCAAATTGGTACATAATGGGTACAAATTTTTGTAAGGTTTTTGATTTAAATTGGAAAGAAAATGTTTGTGGGTCAATTTGAACCGCCATCAAGAATTCAAGTTCCTCGAAATTGGTGGGACTAGAAATTCTAATTTTTGTTGAAAAAGTTGTACATATTGGGTACAAATTTTTGAACAATTTTGATTAAAATTGGAAAGAAAAATAAGTTGTGTGGGCAAGTTTGACCTGCCAACAAAATTCTGTGTTTGTGCCACGCTCCACGAAATTTCTTGGGATATTCTAATTTTGGTGTTACAAATTAATACACATTGGGTACAGAATTCTGGTACCGTTTTGATTTGAAATGGGGAGAAAAAGAGTGCAAGCCTACTTAACTCAAAATTAAAAATTCAATCCTCGCGAAGTTGGTAAGGGTGCAAATCAGTTTTGGAGGTACAAATTGGTACATATTGTTTACAAGGTTTTAGTACCGTTTTCATTCGAATTGAAATAAAATGTGTTGTGTAGGCCAGTTGACGTCATACTGATCCTCCATTACATCCCCATTTTGTCGATATAGTTAGTGTGTACAAATTCTAATTTTCGTGGTACAAGTGAGCGCATAGTAGGTACAATTTTCTGGTACCGTTGAGATTCGAATTTGAAAGAAAAATAAGTTGTGCAATCCAGTTTGACCCGCCATCAAAACTTAAAATTTCTCGAAACTTTCTCGAAATTGGTGGAAGTACAAGTTCTAATTTGGTGGTACAAATTGGTGAGTATGAGGTACCAATTTATGGAGCCATTTTGATTCGAATTGGAAAGAAAAAGAGTTGTGCGGCTCTGCTCCACCCGTTATAAAAATCAAATCTCTTCCGAAATTGATGAGGGTACAAACTTTAATTTTGGCGTTACAAATTTGTACATATCGAGTAAAAATATTTGATACCGT
The DNA here is from genome assembly GCF_964235325.1 of Thermobia domestica. Taxonomy (NCBI): domain Eukaryota; kingdom Metazoa; phylum Arthropoda; class Insecta; order Zygentoma; family Lepismatidae; genus Thermobia; species Thermobia domestica. The sequence goes on along the minus strand of NC_137461.1, from coordinate 294,255,325 downwards.
TTTGATGTGAATTTTAATGAAAAATAAGTTGTGCGGGCCAGTTTAACCCACAACTCTAAATCTAAATCAAACTAAAACTCATTGTTTTACAATCCGCTACAAACCAAGTACTTTCATATGACAAACAAAACTCATGTGTACCCGGTGTATTAAGTCGTGATTTGAGGGCCTGCTTGATCTGGACCCCCATTTTGTATCGTTAATTTTTCATAATCCAGAACGGTACAAACGAAACAAACTACGGTACAATCCGGTACAAACGAAAATCTTTCAAATGAACCAACTAAATCGTTTGTACAACGTGGTGGGGGGGACAGGTTCACACAGCCCCCCAATTTTTTTTCTTAATTTTTCATAATCTATTACGGCTAAAATAAAACTCTTTGTGATACAATCTTGTACTAACCAAGTACTTTTAAGTGACATACAAAAATCATGTGTACCCGGTGTATTAAGTCATGATTTGGGGGCCTGTTTGATCTGGGCCCCCATTTTGTTTCGTTAATTTTTCATAATCCAGAACGGTACAAACGAAACAAACTACGGTACAATCCGGTACAAAGGAAAATCTTTCAAATAAGCCAACTAAATCGTTTGTACAACGTGGTGGGGGGGGGCCAGGTTCACACAGCCCCCCAATTTTGTTTTCTTAATTTTTCATAATCTATTTTGGCTAAGATAAAACTCTTTGTGATAAAAATCCTGTACTAACCAAGTACTTTTATGTGACATACAAAAATCATGTGTACCCGGTGTATTAAGTCGTGATTTGGGGGCCTGTTTGATCTGGGCCCCCATTTTGTTTCGTTAATTTTTCATAATCCAGAACGGTACAAACGAAACAAACTACGGTACAATCCGGAACAAACGAAAATCTTTCAAATGAGACAACTAAATCGTTTGTACAACGTGGTGGGGGGGCCAGGTTCACACAGCCCCCCAATTTTGTTTTCTTAATTTTTCATAATCTATTTTGGCTAAGATAAAACTCTTTGTGATAAAAATCCTGTACTAACCAAGTACTTTTATGTGACATACAAAAATCATGTGTACCCGGTGTATTAAGTCGTGATTTGGGGGCCTGTTTGATCTGGGCCCCCATTTTGTTTCGTTAATTTTTCATAATCCAGAACGGTACAAACGAAACAAACTACGGTACAATCCGGTACAAACGAAAATCTTTCAAATGAGACAACTAAGTCGTTTGTACAACGTGGTGTGGGGGCCAGGTTCACACAGGCACCCAATTTTGTTTTCTTAATTTTTCATAATCTATTACGGCTAAAATAAAACTGTTTGTGGTACAATCCGGTACTAACCAAGTACTTTCATATGACATACAAAAATCATGTGTACCCAGTGTATTAAGTCGTGATTTGGGGCCTGTTTGTTCTGGGCCCCCATTTTGTTTCGTTAATTTTTCATAATCCAGAACGGTACAAACGAAACAAACTACGGTACAATCCGGTACAAACGAACATCTTTCAAATAAGCCAACTAAATCGTTTGTACAACGTGGTGGGGGGCCAGGTTCACACAGGCCCCCAATTTTGTTTTCTTAATTTTTCATAATCTATTTTGGCTAAAATAAAGCTCTTTGTGATAGAATCCTGTACTAACCAAGTACTTTTATGTGACGTACAAAAATCATGTGTACCCGGTGTATTAAGTCGTGATTTGGGGCCTGTTTGATCTGGGCCCCCATTTTGTTTCGTTAATTTTTCATAATCCAGAACGGTACAAACGAAACAAACTACGGTACAATCCGGTACAAACGAAAATCTTTCAAATGAGGCAACTAAATCGTTTGTACAACGTGATGGGGGGGGGCAGGTTCACACAGCCCCCAATTTTGTTTTCTTAATTTTTCATAATCTATTTTGGCTAAAATAAAACTCTTTGTGATACAATCCTGTACTAACTAAGTACTTTTATGTGACATACAAAAATCATGTGTACCCGGTGTATTAGGTCGTGATTTGGGGGCCTGTTTGATCTGGGCCCCAATTTTGTTTCGTTAATTTTTCATAATCCAGAACGGTACAAACGAAACAAACTACGGTACAATCCGGTACAAACGAAAATCTTTCAAATGAGACAACTAAGTCGTTTGTACAACGTGGTGGGGGGGGCCAGGTTCACACAGCCCCCCAATTTTGTTTTCTTAATTTTTCATAATCTATTACGGCTAAAATAAAACTCTTTGTGGTACAATCCGGTACTAACCAAGTAATTTCATATGACATACAAAAATCATGTGTACCAGGTGTATTAAGTCGTGATTTGGGGCCTGTTTGTTCTGGGCCCCCATTTTGTTTCGTTAATTTTTCATAATTCAGAACGGTACAAACGAAACAAACTACGGTACAATCCGGTACAAACAAAAACCTTTCAAATGAGCCAATTAAATTGATCCTAGGACAATGTGGGGGGGCTGCGTGAAGTTGGCCCCCCACTTTGTTTTCTTAATTTCTCATACTGCAGTACAGTACAAACAAAAATATTTGCGGTACAATCCGCGGCAAAAAACCTGCAACATGTGCATGTAAGTTTACTGTGAAATGACGAAGTCTTTTGCTCCAAAATAAGTGTGCACGGGAGGAGGCCAAGGTTTATCCTGGCGTGATTCGTTCCACTTAGACGTTATGTTCATTTCCTGTGCTGTTAGGCGTAGTTTCACAATAAACTTACATCCTCATGTTGCAGGTTTTTTGCCGCTGATTGTACAAACCGGTACAAACGAAGTACTTTTTATTGATATGCGGAAATCGTTTGTACCGAGAGGTGGGGGGGCCAGGTTCACAAGGGTGTCAATAGGGCCATAAAAATTTCCCTTGTGACACCGAGGAAGATTCTTGGTAATCTCCTCAGTTGAAATATTTATCCACGAGGGATCAATCACACCATCTTAAACTGATGTTCTACTGCTGACCTTTGACTATTCGGTGTTTGTGTATTTGAATTCACGTCAAATTCTAAAAAACTAGTGAAGGTAAAGAAACAAACGAAAGAAAAAGGCCACGTATACTTCTTTTGCGATAAGGGGTCCCGATTGAAATGTCTGTTATAACACTGTTTGATATTAGGGAAAGAAAAATACATTTCCCCCTTTTGCTTCAAAGAGTGCTCACTTCATCATTTTAATAAAGTAAAGGCACATACATTACTCAGTTTTAGAGATCAAGGGTAAAAGTAACCAAAAATAATTGAACTACGGACAGATCAAAACACGATGCTGCAACCGGGGCAGTTGCCTCGGGCGCCAGCAAACTAATGTGTGTTTATTGGTGTAGATGTAGATGAAAGGGATATTAATCTCAAAATATGTCCTGGGCATCAAATGGTTAGTTTCGTCACTGATAAGGCTACCATGTTTTTACAGCGTGAAATCGGGACGTTTTTCTGAAATATTAAGAATACATGATAATTATTGGCAGTTTACTTTAAAGTGAAACTTAAGCTTCAAGAGCAAGGCTTATAATTAAAAATGGGTTGGAACGGCAAATCAGTGTCCTCTTAGAGTTCAGTTCCTGTTTCTGTGCGACGTTTGTCTCGTAAGCACTTTTGTCCTTGTCTATCACTTTTTACTTTATTATTATTATTATTATTATTATTATTATTATTATTATTATTATTATTATTATTATTATTATTATTAATACAGTTTATCTACCAAACAACTATTTATATTATCATGCTGTATCAAACCAAGTCTGGAACTTGTGATATTTATTTACCTCGATCATTCCATCCGGCAAATAAGTGTGATCTGTACGACAGGGAATGTTTTCGTGCTGGTAAAATTTCAGATGACTGCTTCTATGCTGTAACTTTGAGCTTCGACTTATCTCAAGTAGATGCAGACATGTCGGAAGGTGTGATTCTTGTAGATTCACTGGTTCAAACGCTGTCGAAGTTGAGATCTGGAGAATATGACTCTCAACGAACAACATTCGAACAAATTTATCAAGAATATTTGTGGATATGCAAAGAAAATGGTCTTTAAATTCCAGAGCCGGAAACAGATAGAATATAGGGGTTCCTCATGGAAACGAACTAGACATTCGCCATCGAAATATCACAAATTCATTTTGGATGAATCTCTTCCTTCATTGGAGGCAGAAAACGAATTTTCTAAAGATAATATACTAAGAGACATTTTTCTGTCTATTATTGATAAGGCAATCACTGAGACGGAAAAACGCTTTGGATCATGTAGCAAAATCATTAGATCAATCACCACTCTACATCCAAAAAGTTAAAACTTTCTGAATTACAACATTATGGAACATATGGCCCAGCATTACGGAAGTGATCTGGAAATATTCAAATGTGAACTCAAAATCCTCCCAAACACAAGACGAAGACGAGAAAAAACCGAAATTGATTTCTCGTTGATCTTTGCGTCTACAAAAAAGCATTCCTACAAATCTGCAAGCTAGATATCACCTCTGTCACTATATCAGTTCCTAATGCTACATGTGAAAGGCCATTCTCATATTTGAAAACATTAAAGACATATAGACAATTCAATGACTGATGATAGGTTGAAAAATTTAGGATTGCTTTATATTGAAGAAAATTGCTAAATCGTTAGATCTTGAAGAAGTTGTTGATAACTTTGCTGCTGCCCACAAGAATAGAAAGATCCTCTTTTAAATAGAGGCATGAACATATAAGTTCTCTCTTGACCTCTGACCTGTAAAAGTGTATTTCTCTGCTTTCACTTAAATCAACTAGCCACACATATTTTAAAGGCAGCGATTAAATAACTACTTATATTAGAAATCAATTGTGTTAATGTATCCTAGTTGTTTGAAGTAGTAAATTCTTACATTTTCACCGTAAAAGAGTAAAATCATGAACAAAATAGATGAAAACATTCACCACCTTGAACACACGCATACACACATTATATATATATATATATATATATATATATATATATATATATATATATATATATATATATATATATATGTGTGTGTGTGTGTGTGTGTGTGCGTGTGTTTATGTAAATAAAATTTTTCATTCATTGGAGCTCTCCCCCTCAAAATTTTCTTGGGTCTTTCATTGCTTCCCCCCTGAAAAAATTCTAGCTACCCTACTGGACTGAGAGCATTATCGTCATTGTTGATTGAAGTCCCAACAATGAAGCAGTTATGCGAAGGCGACCGAAGTATAAAATAACTAATAGTAAGCTTATCACGTTCTTTCCTATCAAAAAAAAAAAAAAAAAAAAACGTTCTTTCCTATTGAAAAGGATATTCAAGAAATTATTTGCATAACACTTGTCCTCTCTTGAATATTGTTTTATTATTTTTTTTCTAGAAGGTAAACAACCCATAGGAGGAAAGAATGGATGTGATTTCAAACTCCCTGTTGTTTGTTTAGTAAAATTAATTGACTACACAAATCTTCCGAAAACCTTCCATTTTTAGTGAGTCCATGGGCGGCGTTTGGGGGGTGGGGTGGGAAAAGGAGGCAGTTGTCCCCCACTTTTCTGAAATGGCCTATTAATGTATATAGTTTGGTTTGAAAATGTAAAGTTTTTGTATGTATTTATAAAAAATGGTGCCATAGTCTCTATAATATTTGTTGTTGCGTGAGTACGTGTTGGTTGTCTCCCCGTGAGTTAAGAAAGTTACAAGAATTGCGTTTTAATTGCCACAAAAAATGCTCCAAAAATTTACCTGTTGGTGCCCAACATTTCGAATACACTTTCATTTTTTCTTACAAGAGCTCGATATAAGTCCAATATGAGTTAATCAGCCGCTTTGAAACTAATTGAGACAGCATTTCGAAAGAAAAAAACAACTCACAAGTCATTTTTTAATTGCACAAATATTGACAGTTCGTAAAATGTCTTTTCTTCTTTCTAATAGTAAGGAATATTTTGATTTGATTTGATTTTTCTTGAGTTTAACATCCGTTCAGCAGCAAAGCTATAGGAGACGTAGACCTACTGATTAACGTGGAATCCGATGAGCTTCCGCCGGGAATCGAACCCAGGCCTCCCACGCCAAAGGCGCGTACGCTAACCGCTTAGCCACGAAGAAGCTCAGTAACGAATATTAATTGAAAAGAGAGTAATAAGTAATAACTTCTACCTTTTCCATTGCTTTGCAGTGTAATAAACGAGCGAATGGTGTGTTAGGGGTGTACGAGAACGAACTTGTTTTGGGATTTCTTTAAATGTCGTAGCATATGTTTGTGGTATTTATTGTCTAAGAGTAATAACATACATATAATAACATGCATGGAATTAACATTTTTTTTTTTTTTTTTTTTGCAATTAAGTGGAGAGAAAATTACGAAATTATGTCTGTGAGGTATTTAGGACACATGGCAGCAATAGGCACATACTCAAGGACTTGTTGCAGGAACTCAACAAATCACCATAGCGGTAAATTAGCTAGCGAAAGCAGAATAACACCACTATCCTTAAAGGGTTAAAAATATAACTTGTTCATTAACCCTTTTAAATTCAGGCTTTCTTTTTTTTAAGGTAAATTATAGGCTTTCAGTCAAGCGGCTACAGCATCTTCTCCATTTATCCTAGAATCATGGTTCATACCTCTACTTTCAATATAACTTTTGTAAAACAAGTCTCATTATTCATTACTGTGTTTAATATTTTCCTTTCTATTTATATGTTTTGCAAATTTGTTATTAAATAATCTGATCACACAATTTTCCAAACAAAATTTTAAGATGTTCATGAGCAAGGAATCAAATCTTGCATCTTCGTTTAAGAATACAACGGACTAGTACCTACTTGCGTTGCTCTTGTCAATTTATTTAATAAAATTTGAAATACAATATACGGCATTTTAACTGAAAAAGATAGTATGCTATTAGATATACAACCTTTCGTCAAACAAAGTGTTAGAAGCAACCAGGGAAATTAACATTAATACACAATTATTCAGAATATGTTTTGCCCCCACTTATAAAGTCAAATCTTCGCCACTGGGTGAGACACACTATTTCATGCAAGTTGAATCTTTTCAACCTGAAGAACGAAAACCGGGACAAACAGGCGTCCCGAAAGCCTTTTCGGGACAGTTAATTCTTTCACTGAAAACGACGAGTGTCTCGGAAAAACCGGGACGTCTGGCAACCCTAGTTTTGTCCATATCAGATGGTGTAGCACGTTGTTTGCAAAGTACTGTAGGTAGTCTTGGCCCCTCCCGAAATAAAATTCCGCTTGCGCTACTGGCCATGCCACAAACCCTTTCTCATGTACGTTTTCTTTTACACACAAGCTTATGTGATTTTTTAAATTGAATTGAATTGAATTGAATTGAAAATGCCTTTATTCATGAGGCGAGGTTCAGCCGTAGGCTGCTCTACCACCTAACCTCAACAAAATTACAATCAGGAATGTCACATGAGAATATATATAAAAAATATTATACACGTACATATATAACGACAATAAACATATAACGTTTAGTTAACTACAAACTAATATTATATTATATATATATATATATATATATATATATATATATATATATATATATATATATATATATATATATATATATATATATATATATATATATATATATAGAATAAAACCAATATGAAGTAAGAATATAATAGTTTTTCAGGTACAAATAGGCCTAATACTCTCCTCTATACTAAAATATGCATACAAAATTGGTTTATTTGCTGCAGGCTAAGGCGTAGGTGTTCAAGCTAAGTTTCTGTTGATGTAAAAGATGATCCTTTACCCTACGTTTGAAGGTCAAGAATCCTTTGCACTCGATTATATCGGAAGGTAATGAATTCCAGGCTCTCACGGCTGAAATAGAGAAGGATTTCGCTGCTTTTGTTAATGTATGCCGCGGGATGTCAAATGTACGGGAACGTTTTGTTTCGTATGGATGGATTTCATTTCGGAATGTCAGCTTACTTTTAAGATATAGGGGGCCATTATTGTGTATGACTTTATGTATCTGGCAGTACAGATGCAACAAACGCCTCCTTGACATTGTTAGAATGTTGTTTTGATTTAGTAAGGGCAGTATATGTTCACACCTCTGAATATTTAAACATCTCAATTTTAATGAATTTTACGTAGAGTACTGATGTACTGATATAGAATTGTTGGTAGGCATACGTACGACTGTTTAAAAAAAATAGCATATAAAGAGTGGGGAGTTCACAAAGGTCTCAAAAAGGAAATATTTGGAAATAAAAAGGCACAAAACGATGTTTGCACGATGCTCAACAGATGTCAGCACTCGTAAACTGCCGCAAAATAGGAGGAAATGTACAGATTTGTATACAAGTTTACTTGCTGTTTCGATCTATTTAAATGTCCCTAATGATTGTCATTAGAAAATGGACCTGTACTTTCGTTCACTTATTTACAAATTAATAACATTTAAATGTAAGCTACACTTCTGAGTAAAAACTATGGTCTTTTACAAGTATTCTCATCGTGCTCCGTCGCACGTTCATACCTTACCAAGAAACCTAACCTCTCTTGTGTCAGTTACTGTGCCAGCGAGGACCAAGTATAGCATACGTACTTGCGAGCATAGCACAAATACAGCACTTAGGGGTCTGACGAAAGTTTTTGCTTTCGGAGGGTGTCTTGTTTTTTGAACTTCATCTTACATCTTTTCATCTTATTCATTGTCATTTGGGCTTCGGCCCTCGGCTCTTCCATCACGATGACAGACTTTGGCGAAGATACCGGAATTTTGAATCTCGGTCATGATTTAGGATCACTACCTCTTAACATCGGGCCTAACGGTCGCCAGAAAACGCAGCCACGTATTGTTACGGGAACATCTCGTTCAGACCGTAACACTATTTCTCCATCTACCTACGCTGACTGCGTAACTAAAGGACATCGGATACGTTCTCGATCTCTCTCTGATGGCGAACAAACCCTCGATCCCAAGAAGCAACGAATTACTCCCAACGTTAGCCAGACTACACCTCCAACTGCTAGCCATACTATGGATTGGACATCCACTTCAGCCGATAATCAACAGCAACCACGTCAATCAGAACCTGTATACAACTTCTTACTAACAGACTATGATCCGAAGTATGACACTGTTCGTGCTGTTTTCCAGCAATTAACCAAGTATGTCCCTCGTCCTGAAATTCGTGAAATTGTTAAAACACGCCGAGGCATCATTTTGAAATCTAGTAACCCGAATTTCGCCACGCATGTCCGTAACAAGGCAACGTATGAAATTTTTGGGACGAAAGCAAAGATTTCCACTTTGCAACCGAGTACCCATAAAACTCCTCCTCCACCACGGCGACCTCCTATGTTGTCTGTAGTGATTCGTGGTGTAGAACCCGATCTTACTGATGACGAAATTCTTGCTGAACTTCATCAGGAAGGGCTACCTATAAAACGCTGTATTAGGATCAAGAACAACCAGGGGCCAACATATCTCGTTCGAGTGCTAACAGATCAACAACAGTTGATTGATCAACTTCTCTCCAAGGGCGCCTATATATATCGACGCCGATATAAGGTCGAGCCATCTCGCACGCCAGCACCTATGCCTGTTCGATGCGAAAAGTGTCAACAGTATAACTCACACCCAACAGCAGAGTGCACAAACACCATCAAATGTGGTTATTGTTCCCGCGAACATCCTACTAAAAGCTGCCCAAACCTTCAAGAACCACCACGTTGTGATCGCTGTTCTGAGCGTCACCCAACATACAGCTATAAATGTAAAGCTAAGCCTCAGCCTGATCCAGCTAAGCCTGAACTTGTTGTTCCTATACGTTCGGTCGATACACCAACTCCACCAGCAAATTCATTACGTCATCCAGTTACTGTAGAAGATCTACTCCGTTTTCTCACTATTTCATTACAGAACATTCATCCATTTCTTCGCAACCATATTCTAACTCAAATAATGCACGCAGCCAAACTATTGTTTAATTTACAACTACATGCAACTTATTCGGGACCAACAGTGCACTTTCAAATCCAACCACTTGAGGTTTATGTTTAATATGGATAATTCAACCTATTCACTTATATTCTTTCTCATTATGAGTTACAACTTACTTTTTCTTAATATACGATCTCTGTTGACACATCAAGTACTCTTCACCCAGCTCCTTCAGGAAGAACAAATTGCCGCATTTGCACTAAATGAGACTTACCTTGCACCATATCTAACGTGTTATATACCAAAGTATCATCTACTTCGCCACGACGCTCCAACAGGCCCACGTCTCTACGGAGGCACAGCTATTGGTATTCGGCACAATCTTCCTTTTCGTGCAGTTACGGTTCCACCTGCAATTCACCTTCCCGAACACAACATCACGACGGTCTATTTTCGAGGCCGCACAGTTACCCTTGTCACCATTTACTATCGTCCAGGACGAGCTATTAATTATGATTTCTTCCGCCACATTGATTCCAATTTCCGGCATTACATTATCATGGCCGATCTAAATTTTCATAGTCGCTCACAACGTGACAAGGACAACTTTTTAGATTTTGTTCGGAATGAAACAGGAGCTGAATTCCATAATTTACCGAAACCTACGCGTCCTATCAGTAACACTACTCCTGATGTAATCATAACCTCATCTTCCCTCTCTCAGTCCATCCATATAACTGTGCTTGACTCCATAGGTAGCGACCATGTTCCCATCAAAGTCGAACTTCACTGTTCTCCTAGCACTCAGCCTAAGCCCTCTCCTCAGAAGGTCTACTGCTACCGTAGGGCAAATTGGGAGCAATATCGTTCCGACTTAGACGCTGCAGTAACTTCATTCACTATGCCTAGCACACAACACGAACTCGATAGGACAATAACTGATCTAACTACAGCCCTTCAGGACGCAGCACAACGTTCAATTCCAACAATTGAAGTTCAGTTACATAAACCTAAGCTACCTCCGCAATACTTACCATTTATTACAGCCTCACGCAGAGCTTTCCGTGAATATCTAACTACGGGCAACCTAGAAGCACTTCGTCTGCATCGCCAATACTTAAGGATAACTCATAACTATATCGTTGCGTTTAAGAAACGTCACTGGATCGAAACTTGCAACACACTTGCTAATGAAGCACATCCTACAAAATATTGGCGCAAATTTCATCAACTAACTGGTAGAGTTTCTCGTACGCCATACTCCATTGTTCATAACCACCAAGCAGTTCTTACGGATACGGACAAGGCCAACATATTTGCTTCCTATTTTCAAGGCATTTTTACACCACTACCTGGTTGGTATACACCCGACCGCCTACAGTCAGCTATCAACCGACGTACTGATGCAACATCTGCTTCCTTTCGCCCATCTGCTGATCATACTTTAGAACCAAATAATCCTCTAACCATGGAAATTCACCCCGAAACTATTAGTAATGCACTTACAGGCAAACGGAATACTGCACCAGGCTTTGACTCTGTTACATATGTTCTCGTCAGACAGGCGTCTCATTCTTTCCTCCTCTTTCTTAGCAGCATTTATAACTTTATTCTACGAACAGGATTTTTTCCGCTCGACTGGAAGTACTCCAAAGTTCTTCTTTTCCCTAAACCAAAGAAACCTCCATCAGAAGTCACATCGTATCGTCCTATTCACCTCACAAGTTGTCTCTGCAAAATCTTGGAACGAATCCTTGTACGTCGCATGCACGACCATCTCAATTCACATAACCTTATTCCAATTCATCAAGCTGGATTTAGGCCACATTTTAGCACTCTCGATCAATTATTCCGTCTCACCACAGCAATTTATAATCAGTTTAATACAGGATATCCTTCTTGCCTTGTAACCTTTGATTTAGAAAAAGCTTTCGACAAGGTTTGGCACCCTGGTTTATTATACAAACTTCGTAACTACCTCCTACCAACCTCTTACATCAGATTCGTACATTCCTTCTTAATAGGGCGAATAGCTTATATCTCGATCAATGGAACGTTATCTCATCCCATCTTCTTACAATCTGGGGTACCGCAAGGCTCATCTTTGTCTCCTTTATTATACTTATTGTACGTCGCGGACCTAGTCATTCCTAATACTACCACAATATTTCAGTTTGCGGACGACACTGCATTTTTCACAACTGCCCGTACTGTACGATCTCTTAATAAAACCATGCAAGTAGCTATTGACGCATTCGTGCGTTGGTGTCATATATGGAGGTTGAACATTAACTCTTCAAAAACACAAGCTATAGTTTTCTTGCCACGTAGACGCCGCTCTCGAATACATCGAAATCCGAATCTACTTCGTCTTCAGGTTGATCTTACGCCTGTACCCGTGTCAACCACTATTACGTATCTCGGTGTCATTTTTGACACTCATCTTACATGGATTCCACATCTTACCAAACTCGTAGGCCAAGCACAAAACAGACTTAATCTCCTGAAACGACTAGTTGGCACAACCTGGGGGCTTCGAGCACGTACCGTAATCAATACATATAAAATATTCATGCGGAGTACGTTAACATATGGACATACAGCTTGGATATCTGCACCGTTAAAATTCTACCAAAAACTTGCTATCCTCGAGCGTCATGCTATACGCCTAGCATATCGTATAAGACTGCCGCATCCAACGAGATTACTTTATGAGATGATAGACTTTCCGCCATTACTAAATCATCTTGAACAACTTCGTATACGTTATATCTGCAAACGATTTGCTCAGCACCATCCCCTGACGCTTGAAATCCTCCGCTACGACCGTGATAACGATGCACCGCCCAATTTCGTTGATACTCCTCTTCAACACTTCATGACACTATATCATTTACAGTTAGATAACGATATGCTGGACCCCGAAATCTTTGCAATTTATCGCCCGCATGAATTTTCATCTCATATCTATCCATCATACGCACCGTAAGAACCTACTAACAAGGGCCTCCTCTGTCAATCATCAGTTCCTGAATCGCCCCAGGAACAGAAGATAACTTCATTCGTCTAAACTAACATAACCTAGTGTTGTGACGTCTAGAGCACTTCATTTCATCTATTTCATCAACTCCATTTGCACCTTTATTATTATTAATTTTTTTTTTTGAGTCCAATTTACCTTTTATTCCATGCTTTGTGTTAATGTAATACCTGACAATGCTAACATGTTCATTTGTAGCACTTAAAATATTCCTGTTCATGTACGTGTTTTTCAATTTCTGAATAACTTCACTTAATCCATGTTAATATAATGAATGAATGAATGAATAAAGAAATAATAAATATGAAACCTCTTAGACCACCTATATTTCCTTCAAATCAATAAATCAAATTGAAGCACTTACCCGAAGAAAGGGCACAACCCTTTAACCGGGATGACGGACAAAAAAAAAAAAAAAAAAAAAAAAAAAAAAAAAAAAAAGTCGCACGTTCACCTAAAAGACGTTCCAGAATTCACAGGAACCCAACTCTTTTCCGAGTCACCGTAGATGGATATCTTATACATCCTACATCAACTGTTACCTACTTAGGCGTGGTCTTCGATTCCAAGCTCACCTGGAACGCCCACTTGAAGAGACTAACAGATAAGGCTAAAAATAGATTGAATCTCTTACGCCGACTCACTGGAACAACTTGGGGCCTCAAAGCGGATGTCTTGCTTCACACCTATAAGGCGTTTCTCCGCCCCGTCCTCACTTATGGACATACGGCCTGGTGCAATGCTTCTGCTTCATATTACGAAAAGCTCTCCATACTGGAGAGACACGTGATTCGTCTAGCCTATCGCCTTAAACTACCATATCCCACATGGCTCACCTATGAATACATCTCCTTTCCGAAAATTACTGAACATCTGGCAGAACTACGTATTAGATACGTCAACTCTCGCATACAATCAGGTCATCCGCTCTTTTTAGACATCCTTCACTCCGACGCTCTCACCGACTCCACCTTTCGGTACAAACTTTCACCATTAAATATATTTATATCTATATATATCAACAACACGCACCTGACACCGGACGAACGAGAAATCTACGACATTTATTTCATTGGTGATCACATTCCTCATCTTTTTCCATTACTGCACAGAGATCCTCACCATTAACAAGGGCTTCCACCTGTGTTCATCAGTCCCGAGTCGCCCCGGGACAGAAGATATAACCCTGCATCTGTCTGATTAACACATTTATGTTTGTGACGTTCTAGCACTTCATCTCATTTCTCATCTTCATTACTTTACAATATCTCTGGCCACATGTTGCACCTATTCCTTATCTTTGATTCTCTTGCACTATATCATATATATATGTTTTTTGCACTATATCATTATGTATTGTTACAGTTATTCTAGTTATATATATTATGTTTATTAGCATTAATAAAAATAAATGTAAAATGTTGATATGAAATTAAATGATGACGAGTTCACAACCCTCTTAATAGATGTTCCACTTCAGCTGATAATAAAGAATACCTCATAGCCCATCCCCTACCTTTTATTGCACCTATTTTTGTATATAAGAATCACATGCCAAAGAGAGGGCGTAACCCTCTGAGCGGCAGGAGGATAAAATCTATTACCCACAGACTCGAATTCTCTCTAAGAGTAATTATAAGGTCTCTTCCTCCTTAACTAACAAAAAAAAAAAAAAAAAATCGCACGCATTACAGACCGCAGGAGTATAATAGTATCGATTTTTGAAAGGGTGATAGTTCTTTTATAACTAAACCCTAGTTTTTAAAGTACACTTTAGTTATTGTTTCCAACTCGCCAGTGTGAAATGTTGCTAGTTTAATACTATAAAGTCGCTATATAATTTTACAAAGGAATTTACATATTGTTCATGTACAATGGAAGACTCGAGTATTTTTTTTTAAATGACTATCTTGACAAAACCACTGCACTATGCGCTTTGAAGAATACAGAATTAATAAATATAGCATTAAAAGTCTGCAAATACTTAAAATTTTGGATTACGTTTCCCCATTCCCTCTTATAGGGTACGATTATCTTTTTTGGGGGAGGGGTTACGGAATTCATGTTGGTTTTGTATTGGAACACTTCCCCGAACTCACCCCATGAAATTTCTGTATAATTTATGTTAAGAACAACCGCAGTTAAATTAATATATAAATCACACGCACTACACTGAACCAGAAAAGCACAATGTTCTACAGCGTCACTGTCACTGTACGGCGGACGCGGCAGAAGTCCTAAAATGCACAAGACCTAAACGGCATCAGACCTAAAATGCACAAGTCCTAAAAATTATTTCGCGGCACAAGTCCTAAATGGCAGAGGTCCTAAAAGTCAGAAGTCTTAAAAGGCAGAAGTCCTAAACGGCAGAAGTCCTAAAAATCATTTTGCGGCACAAGTCCTAAACTGCAGAAGTCCTAAAAGGCAGAAATCCTAAAAATATCTTATGGCGCTACCATCGCGTCCGTAACAAGAATACTGTCAATCTGTTAGTCAAAGTTTTAGACATATTGTTTCAAATTACAGAACCTTAGTTCTTACAAGTTATTTGTATAAATACATATTCTATCGTTCTGAAATAATAAATAAATAAATAAATAAATGAAACCTATTGTCCTGTCTTGCTCTTTCCATGATATAATTCTATGTTGACAAAATTTTAACTTCCTACCAAATGTGATTCCCAGATCT
The DNA here is from genome assembly GCF_964235325.1 of Thermobia domestica. Lineage (NCBI taxonomy): Eukaryota > Metazoa > Arthropoda > Insecta > Zygentoma > Lepismatidae > Thermobia > Thermobia domestica. Next base: position 294,239,707 of record NC_137461.1, on the reverse strand, counting down.
TTCATAATGTCTGTTTTTCTCTATTTCCACTCCATTGACCTCATATTAGTAACATAATATTGTGTATTAGTTATGTACGTCATAAATTTTGTTTTCCTTGTGTTGTTTTGAAGTAAATTATTTTTACATATATATTTCTTGTACAGAAGTACGCTCCGCATAGTATATATTGCAATTCTGAATGTTTGCTTGGTTTCAGAAGTCTGGTAAAATATGCTTTTTAAACATTGTTTTAATTTTTTATTTATTTTTGTTTTAGGAATTTGTCTTGGGATTCTCGTATCTCCATTCGAAAAAAAAAACTAATTTCTTAACTAATTATGTAATTAATTCTTAGAATGAAAGAGGTTGTATTATGTAACTCGTGTATAAGTGCAGAACAGATAATGATAATAATAATCTTAGTAGTACAAATATAGCTGTTATTGTTGGAATTAGCTACGTTCGTAAAATTATTGCCAACTAGTTGCTGCATCGTCCCAATTTCGTGTAGTGGTGGCGAATTTCAGAACTAAAGCAAGTGAATGAAAAAGGCACAAGTCCTAAACGGCACAAGTCCTAAACTGCAGAAGTCCTAAAGTGCAGAAGTCCTAAAATTTAGGACTAGTGCCTATATTTTTAGGACTTCTGCCGTTTAGAACTTTTGCCGTTTAGGACTTCTGGATGTCACCCACTGTACGCACTGTGCAATGCAAGAGGTTACCAGCTATTACGCAACTATTATTATACCACATTGACTTGATCCCTAGTCTTCCGTTGCAAGCGCTGCTATCGTCTGAAGGAATTCCACTCGCTTTCTCTCACTTAGCAACAGCTGAACCCTTATTGGCTCAACGCAAGGGTGTGTGAGAGTGTGAGCTTTAGTTCGCATTTTTGCCACGGCTCAAGACATTTTGGCAGCACAATAGTAAGATACGGGAAATTTCCGAACCGCAGTGAAGAAGGGCATAATCCTCATAGCAGCCAATGAATCCAATGAAGTAAGTCGCTCAGAGCAGTAGTGCAACCGAGTGTGTAAAAGTAATTATTAGTATTACAAACTGCAAAATTTTGGAAACTTTAATATAAATATAGAACAAAATATTTGAATTCCTAAATGTCACTAGGTGCTAAATAAAATTTTTTGTCGTTAGACACTTCCAAAAGTCGTTAGTTCTAGCGACAAAGTCGCTAAATTGGCAACACTGACTTTAGTGATGCGCGATTGCGAGAGGTCCCTTATCGAGAGGTACCGCTTATAGATTGTTTCGATTGCTTAGCGAGAGGTTTGTACAATCGAAAGGTTCCTCTCGATTGTTGCATTCGCTAAGGGAAATCGTCTGCAATTGTCTATATTAACGAGCAGGAGCAGGTTTCAACTTGAATATTCGTACTTCGCTTTTATTGGCTTGCTCCAATTCCATACAGTCTAAGGCCAATTTTGTTATCATTTCTTGCACAAAAACAGGTTTTCGCGATTATCAACATTTCGTTTATGGCACACCAATAAAGATTATAGCAATGTTGTGGAACAGATGTCCTTGTTTAATGTATGGTATGTATAATCAGCTTGGAAAGAATAGGAAAGGAAGATGGACTGTGCAGTACATAAACGGTGCTTAAAGCTATTTGTTTCTTTCTTTCTTTCAATAAACATTTTATTAAAAAAGAAAAAGGCCACAACCACACACGACAAAGAGAATTGAAAGCAGTTTTTGTTAAATTATATAATCTCATTATTTAAAGTTTCGTTTCTTATTGGAAATTGTTCTTCATCCTTATATATACGAGGGTCACTACGAAAGTTTTGCGATGTGAAATAACTTACATACAGTACTTAAAATCAATTTAACACTTACATTTTCTGAAAGTATTCACCATTACACTGTACACACTTTTTATCCTCGAAAACCACTTTTGGAAGTAGTGTTGCCAGTCTTTTTCTTTAAGTGTTGAAAGTTCATTTAAGTTCATTTAAGTGCGGACGCGTTGTCATGATAAAGCAGGATCCCACGCAATCCAGTTCTAGGACGCCGTTCCCGAAGCTTCTGGAACACTTTTGTTAGGCAAACAGTGGTGTACCACTGAGCAGTAACATTCCGTTGTTCTTCAAGTGGAACAGTTGCAACATGGCCAGATTTGGAGAAGAAAATTGCGACCATCTTCTTCCCCACACTTCGCGGTCGCTTCACTTTCGTGGGTGGATTTTCGTCTGGAAAGATCCAAACTGTAACTGGCGTTTATTTTCAGGGTCAAATTGATAGATCCAAGTCTCATAACCAGTAACAAAGTCAGAGACGTGTCGAGAATTGCCTCCATGAAATCTTGCAAGCATTTCATCACACCATTCCACACGCATGCGCTTCTGCTGTTCAGTCAAAGTGTGAGGCACCCAACGAGATGAAACCTTCCTGAGCCGAAGATGATCATGAAGAATTTTTGTTACTGCTGGCGATCCAATGTTCACTGTAGATTCAATGTCCTTGAAAGTTGTTCTAGGATTTTCTCGAATCACTTGTTCCACAGCGGCAATGTTTTCATCTGAGACAGCTGTTGCCGGACGTCCAGGTCTCTCTTCATCTTTAAGCGATGTCCGGCCTCTTCTAAATTCATCAACCCACCGAAAAATTGTAGCACAGGAAGGAGCAAGGTCCCCAAATGTCCCCTCCAAACGGTCAAGGCTTTGTATCTCGTTCAAACCACTTTTGAAATCGTAAAGGATCATTGCCGAAAATGTTCCCTTTTGAGCTCCATTCTAGACAGCCGAATACTGCTCACATCAACAAACAAGTAAAGGCGATACGGCGACGGCGATAAGCGAGGCGAGTTGAAACTTGCATCGCTTCTTCGCTCTGGATACTACTACCGAACGTAATTGTTGGAATTCAAATACTGTGCCACAAAAATGCGTATCTCAAAACTTTCGTAGTGACCCTCGTATAGACACTATATATATTCTCAAGATAGAGAACGACACGAATAACTGATTTCACCTTCGGTGCGAGCGGTGGGGTCACTGGTCGAAAAAATGTAACAGTTTTCTCAGGCTAGGCATCTTGATTGAGGTCTCCAGGCCAGCAACTGAGGACACATTTAACATATCAAAAACCTTGCCGGGAGCGTACTCAACAACTTTCCAAAGTTTCATGGCGATCAGATGAATGTTTTAGGAGACCATAAAGGACACACACACACACACACAAATACTTTCATATATATACACTAGCAGAAATGCCCGCCCTTCGTACATCTCGGTCAGAACCTCTCGGTAAGAACATCTCGCTAAGAACCTCTCGTTAAGGAAATCACAATCGAAATGTCTCGAGAGGTTCAAACAATCGAAATGTTTCGATTGTAACATCTCGCAATCATACATTTCTAACACACTTGTAGTAGTTAATCCTGAGGAACATACTATTTCTGTAATATTTTTTGACATGAATTTCTCGAAAAGAAATAATGGGAATTTTCATCGAAGAAAATGATAAATTCGGACAAATGAGTCTACAACTCTAGAATTTTGTTAGCGGGTCACGAAAAACAAAATGTCTGGTCAGACAGACATCAATCGATATTCTTACCGACAAGGGAAGGTCAAAACTGGCTCCATATAGATCGGAACGGAGAATTGTGTTTGCATTTGATAACTTGATGAATCCCAAAGTAATACGTGCTACCGGTCGGAATATCGTGAGTTAGAACATATTTTATAATATAAAAGCTATTAGCTGCCAGAATAGTTTGAACTGGGTCATTTTTTCGGAAACGGTTGGGTATATGGAAAACTCGAAGAATATGTATCACATCATTTTCAAGGGCACACTGTTTGGGGTAAAAATACTTGCCGCAGGGTCACACATGGTGTCCAAACTCAAACGTTTTAAATAGTAAGGGGGGTTTAAGTAGCACATCGTTTGAAAGCTGTTGTTAAATGAAAGATGATAGAGCAAGTCTCGACTCTACGATAACCCTATGCAAAATGGCGGCGGGTCAAACTGTAAACAAAAACTTAATTGAAAAGTCCATGGCCACCTCTATAAATCAGAAATGGTAAGACAAGTATGAAAACTGGAAAGCTCATGTGGCATTGTAGCGCCCCAGAGGGCCCTAATCCCTGGCAGGCTACGGCTGAGTTTGATGTTCAGTGCCGGGGCACTGAGTTGATTGATATAGGAAAAGGGGTCGCCACCTGTGATCTGCTCGGAACACAGGAAATGAGTAGACAAACTCCAATAACAGAATAAACTTGCATTAAAATTATCTAAAAGAAAATAAAAAAAAACTATGACTATGCAACGGTAAACAAATCCAACCTGTGCGAGACTGCACCCTATACGCTCTACGAGTGCACAGAGAACAGCCCTTTCCTCATGTAGTGATTTCCTTACCTATAGGTGTTCCAAGAGAACTCAGCTGCTGAAAGATAAACCTATAATGTTTGGTTTCATGGAATATAACACTTATAGTTATGGTGTTGTAATATTTATTTGGCTAAACGTATTCTCACAATTAAGATTATTCATTGTACACTGGTAAATAGAACAACGTAATTATACTGAAATTAAGACTGAAACCAGTTTTGAGAATTTTCTGCGATATTTTCCTTTATAACCTATACAGGTACATGACCGAACAAAATCATACTAGATACAACTATACGCTGGTGGTAAAATGAACATTACGATAAGCGATTAAACATACACACAAATAATATAGCTTATAGGAAAAATGTCATGCTAAGGAGTTCACCATGGTTTTGACCATTATTAGGACAAATAGCTCGAGCGAGGTAAACTTTACTGACCACGACTAGTCGCGTGTACACAAGATTAAGTAATGCTTAAGTTCAACCATTATATAACAGTAAGTAATTATTAGAATACTAATAAACCCCAAGGAAACATCATGCTAGATCTAGTTTTCGTTACATTATACGTCGCCATAAAATAAATGAACTACACTAATTGAATAAGGCTATTAAAGTGGACAAATTGGACAGATATGGATACAAGACATAATGACCGGTCCTGACAACAGGTTGCTAACAACCACGCTCCGATCCTGATGCTGGATCACCAAAAACAACAAACGTATCCTGATGCTGGACGTAGTGGAATGCCATATTAATATAAACATAGTGACATGCTTAATAAAACACATGTAATCATTTCACAGTAGGACACTGCTGTGGCTTAGACACACTTTGGCAAAGATTAAGAGGAAAGAACTAGCGAGAAACCAACATGAACTTGCCAAAGTTAATTCAATGGTAACACAAACATAATAAGCTAAAGGGACAACATTCTTGACCAACTCGTGCTAGATAGCCAAGCGACTCTTAAACGCGAGAGACGTGCTCGTGACTTAGACAGTGATAATCTCAAAGGATAGTAATCAACTATGCACTTATATTACTGGTAGATTACTTCCAACATAGCTGAAACGTTGATAAGTGCAAATAAATACCTGCGAAACAACATTCTTTAAACGTGCACCAGCAAATCCACATGAGGGTGCAATATGTACACGTAATTCAACACATCACAAATAATGAAGACAAAAATTCTGTACGAGGCAGAATTATTAGCCGGCTACGAAGGCGGGCTCTTATAACACAAGGTACTTACCCTTTTGGCAGGTATAGAATAAACAAAAATTATTATAATTTTCACAAATGCACTTTCAACATTAACGAAACACATTTCCAACAGGAAACAAATTACACGATATGCACACTGACTACTGCTTTAAGCACACACAAGGCACTGAGGCTTGGATAAATTAAATAATCACTGCTGCTGAGTCGTTCCTCTAAATTATTTGGCATAGGAGATTAAGCGTAAGAAGACATCTTCATTTTACACGATCCAGCCTGGGCAGGTAGGAGCTGGTGTGCATCCACTTCCTGGAGGTCACTAGATAGTCTGGATAATGATGATGATACATCTATTTAAGATTATAAACTCAAATCCAACTGGTAAGTAGAAGGAACATAAGGCTATAGGCCTAACAATGAACTGGAGACTGGACGCCTTGTTGATATTTCAAAGAGATGATTAATGAAAGGATATGAGAGTGACTCTCATTGGCTAACACTCTACATACGAATATATACACCAAATTCCACTTTAACTACTTGACGTGATGCTGCATTTTTAACCTCTTGAATAGCCAAGAAAGATGATTGCTCACATTGATTAAAGGGTTACATACGATTAAGTGGCTGAGCAGTACGTACAAGATTATTATGAACATACGGTAGCCCTGCAGCCATACGTGCTGTTCACGTAACTTGCTGAGGTAGCGGCTTTCTGGACTCCATTCACAGAAAGTTATATTATCACTGGTGAGTTTACTATACACTCTTGGCACTTCCATAGTAAATAACTGCACTGATATAACTAAATAAAACAGACGAAGAGAATGCTTGATTTTTGCCTTGCTTCACGGACATTGTGAATGGGTTGGGGGCCCCGCTGCTAAGAGTTTAGCTGCACATAAAGTTACTTGACTCAAGCTGCAAGTTAAAAATGTGTACTGAGATTAACATGATGACTAAATCACTCCGAAGAACGCATACTGGATATCCAAATATGATAATATAACAGAATGAAAGCAAACTTGAAACACGCACACACACAAAGACGACTCACGTGTGAGCTAGGGCGAATGACTATTTCCCAACTCCATTCAAAATTTGATGTTATTCAAACTAGTTGCACACGAAAAAAATGTGAGAAATTGTTCACCAGGTTACGAGGTAAAGTAAAACCCTTTTTAAATACTACGATGATCACTAGCGAGTGAGATTCAACAAAATTTTGTTAGCAGACAAAAGTTACTGCTACCATTGCGTCTTCATGTCCCTGATTGAGTACCCAGAATCCTTTGCGCGAACCCGCGAACATGATGTTTCAACAGGGTTGCCAAATACAAAAAGGTTACAAGAAGTATATTGTAAATTGTACTAGTAATACAATTGTAAATAAGTTATATAGGGGCGTTACAGCATTATTTTCAAAGTACAACGATTTAAAGTAAAAACGTCTTGTTCCAGCCCCCTCAGTCCCGTAGGGTCCCAAGTGGGGTCCAACTCAAAGGTTTCAAATGATAAACGGGGATTAAGTAGCACATCGTTTGAAAGCTGTTGTTAAATGAAAGAAGGTGGAACAAGTCACGACTCTCTACGATAACCCTGTGCAAACTGATAGCGAGTCAAAATGAAAAAAACAAACTTAATTGAAAAGTCTATGGCCACCTTGAATCCAAGATGGCAACTCAAAACCTATGTCGAAAGTATACACACTCCAAATTGCTGAAGCTAGGAAAACCAAAATTTGGCATGAATATTGATCAAGTAAGCGTAGATGACGAAAAGGTACGAAATGTTCAAAACGCGATATCCTGAGTTCACAATGACGAACAAATTTATGTATATACAAACAGGATAGAAAATGAAAGTGAGAATAACAAAGGAATAAATAAAATTGAAATAATAAATAGATTTAAAAAAGGATAGTTGTCATCGTTCTTTGATGCTTCCAATAATCGTCTGCTGTGGCGATTAGAGCTGACCTGGTGGCAACAACTTCTATACTTCGGTCGGGTCATTCGTAGATCTCTTCATTTCAATTGGTCGAAAGAATGAAGATACAACATAATTGTCAGTTGTGATTGTAAATACAACATAATTGTCAGCATTTATATAGAAACTCATTTTTACGATGGCAGCCATATTGGATTACAGATGACACGTCTTTTACTTTGTGTGGATAGCTACTATTGACAATATACTTAAATACCATATTTCGCTTCTCCAGATACAGTGTTTCGAGCTGGAGATGCGTGTGATACATAGTGTGCATTTTGAACTCAAGATGTCGCGTTTTTGAACATTTTGCATCTTTTTGTCACATACGCTTGCTGACGAACATTCATATCAAATTTGGTTATACTAGCTTCAGCAGTTTGGTATGCCTATACTTTCGACTAGGTTTTAAGTGGCCATCTTGGATTCAACGCTGATTTTTCAATTAAGTTGTTTACATTTTGACCCACCGTCATTTTGCACAGGTTTGTCATAGAGAATCGAGACTTGTTCCATCTTCTTCTATTTAACAACAGCTTTCAAACGATGTGCTTCTTAACCTACTTTACCTTCGAAACTTTTGAGTTGGACACCACTTGGGACCTTGCTGGGACCCTGGGACAGGACGATTTTACATTAAATCGTTGTGCTTTGAAAATAATGCCACACGAGCTTTCCAGTTTTCACATTTTTCTCACCATTTCTGATTTATAGATATAGCCATGTATAACGAAATACTTTGGATAGTTTAATAATTACCTGTACCTTGGGCAGAAAGTGCTCATACATGTGCACTATACTTAATAGAATGTTAATTTAATATTAACAAAAGAAGAATGTTTTTAATATCTGTAAGAGATATAGATAGTGTTATGTAGTTAGTTGCTATGCAGTTGTTTATGGATACCTAATCATCTTATATGTGTGCATGACAATTTGAACAAAAATACATAAAAGTGTATCAACTAATAAACCATTTGATACCGTTCATCGACTTTATAATTTTGATAGAAAAGGTGAGAATAATAGTATATAAAATTATTAAAGATAATTTTACATGCAAATGATTACTACCACTCAAGATTTATATATCCTCGATCGAACCAGGTTGACGACTACCCTTGGTGAGTCGTTTGTTAAAAATTTTGGTTTACCTCACCCGGGACCTTGCTGTAATTTCATATCCCGAAGCAAAGTAATTGTGAATTTACTTTTGTAATAAGGTTAATGAATACAAATTTCACAATACTTAGGAGTGGTAGGATAATTATAAGAAAAATGAACGGTGAAGCAATGGAGAATGAATCCAATAATAGTGACAACGGTGAACATAGTGTAGCACCAGGTATGACATCAGAAGACCGGATCTTGCTAGCCTTATAGCGACAATTGATTCAGATGTCTACCGAGTTGAAGCAGACGATAGAGCATAAGTCAGAAGAATCCAACAAGCAATACGAGGAGTTAAAGCAGACGATAGAGTATAAGTCCGAAGAATCCAACAAGCAATACAAGGAGTTAAAGCAGACGATAGAGCATAAGTAGGAAGAATCTAACAAGCAATATGAGGAATTAAGTAGACGAATGGAACAAAAGTCAGATGAAACGAAACAGTCAATTGTCCAGGCGATGAATCACATCTCCTCGCAGTTCGAGGAAAAGTTAAAAAGGATATCTGAGGATTGTCAAGATAAGCACAACCACCAAATCCAAGAAATCAGTGATGTAAAAAAGGATTTAGAAGTAATAGAATCTTCTGTTCAACAGCAAAAGATTCAGATTATCAATAATTCTAACAACATACGTGCAAATACGCAATTGATAGCTACTCTACAGGAAGAAATTAGGACGCTACAGGTTAAGGACAACACATACCACAATAATATGGGTAGTGAGCGCCTGGAGTTTCCCCACTCACCAGAGATGACTTCGCCTTCACCTGTGTCGGATGAGGATATTATCTTGGAAGAAATTCATCGAAGAGTACAGATGGGCGAAAAATGGGTGGTGCAACGACACATCACGTCATGGATAGGAATTGTCACCCAATAAGTACACGGAATGATAAAAGAAAGGTAAAGTTAAGTGTTAAGATGAGTGAAATACGGGCTATGAGTAAATTCAGTGGTAAATGTAATGAAAACGCTACTTCTTTCCTGGAGAAATTTAAGGACGAATGCAATATAATGTGTATAGATAGATCACAATATATGAAATTAATCCCTCATTTATTACTCCCACCATGTTCTTTATGGTTTAAAGCAGTACGTGATCACATCAATACATATGAGGAATTCAAAGCGGCATTGATCGCGAATTATGAAAATGACTTTTTGCTTGCAAATCGAGATGCCACCATTAGAAATCAACATTTCAATCCTCGTTTGCACAAATCTGTTGTAGAGTTTGTTGTAAATACATACAACGAATTAAAAGTCGTTAATCCCTTGCAATCGGAATCTAGAATAATAGCATCGATTCGAAATTTGCTCCCATTTAAGTTACAACAGATCTTGTTCTCTACACAGTGTATGAGTTTCAACCATTTATTAATGCTTGTCCAATGCTATGAAACTCAATACCATGCTATGAATCAACAAGCAGGAGGGGGTAAAAATAAGAATAATTCAGATCATTTTGTACCTGTTCGGAATCTAAATATCAGAAGTGTGAACGATACGGAACACAACCTAAGCCGAGTAAATTCTAGCAATCAAAACGAGCAAAATAGGCAAAGTTATGTAGGGAATCCGCCTAACCTAATTTTTCGTAGCAATCCTTATGTTAGACCATATAATCAAAATAGGTTTAAAAATAGACGGAATATAGGGCGAAATTATCGAAATACAACAAGCTACATGGATAGACGTAATTGGAGGTCAAGAGATGGCACTTCGTATCAAAATCAGAATCACGATGAAATACATGTACAACATGTTGTGGAACCTAATCATGATTGTGCAGTACAATGTACTTTATTAGAATCATATGCAAGTATGAATGTAAGCTGATTACCGTTAATGAAATTAGGTTAAACCCATATCAGTTACAGATTCTTGTGAACTTTTATTTTTAAGTTTATGTGTTAATATCAATAATGAAAACAATTCTTATAACTTCGCTATACAGACAATATGAGGAATTATAATTCGATTCATAATTGATTAAAAGCATAGATTATTTATATTAGATTGACTTGTGTTGAAAACTTAACTGCCAAAGATTATGTTAAGTGTAAGATTCATTCTATTAAGTTAATTATTCAACGACTATCTTGAATGAGATTCTTCTATATTTTGATGCCTTATTGATCCAATGTTTATTTTAAAATATCACCTAATATAATTATTACATGATGCGCCCTGGATAATGGTAACTCATGTTTGTTTCTTACGATTTTGACTTCGCACCCTTCAAAGATTAAATAAATGGACGACGACATTTTAATAATAAATATAATTAATGTAATGAAAGATAAGTATTAATGAAGTGAAAGATTTGTTATAAATGTATCTATATCTATGATATGTAATGAAGATACATGCGAGGGGCGATCAAAATGTGATGGACATATGCAATGTAAGACCATTATTGTAAATGGACCAGTGGTTCTTGAAGATAAAAGCTAAGCTCGCTTATGACTTTTATATTCAGTCCAATTGTCGGGCGACATTTTATATAACGAAATACTTTGGATAGTTTAATAATTACCTGTACCTTGGGCAGAAAGTGCTCATACATGTGCACTATACTTAATAGAATGTTAATTTAATATTAACAAAAGAAGAATGTTTTTAATATCTGTAAGAGATATAGATAGTGTTATGTAGTTAGTTGCTATGCAGTTGTTTATGGATACCTAATCATCTTATATGTGTGCATGACAATTTGAACAAAAATACATAAAAGTGTATCAACTAATAAACCATTTGATACCGTTCATCGACTTTATAATTTTGATAGAAAAGGTGAGAATAATAGTATATAAAATTATTAAAGATAATTTTACATGCAAATGATTACTACCACTCAAGATTTATATATCCTCGATCGAACCAGGTTGACGGCTACCCTTGGTGAGTCGTTATACATGGACTTTTCCCATAAATTTTTGTTTACATTCTGACCCGCGGCCATTTTTCAAAGGTTTGTCGTAGAGAGTCGAGACTTACTCCATCTTCTTTCACATAACAACAGCTTTCAAACAATGTGCTACTACACCCAATTGCCATTTCAAACTTTTGAGTTGGACCCCGTCTGGAACCTTGCTGGACACTTTGGGGCAAACTTTTTTTAGCCCAAAAAGTGTGCCCTCGAAAATGATGGGATACGTGTTCGTCGAGTTTTCCATATACCCAACCGTTTCTGAACAAATATCCCGTTTCAAGCTATTCCGGCAGCTAATAGCTTTTATATTATAAAATATGTTCTAACTCGCGATATCCCGACCGGTGGCACGTATTACTTTGGGATTCGTCTAGTTATAACATCAAATGCTAACACAATTCTCTCGTTCAGATCTCAGCGAAGCCAATTCGTGACCTTCCCTTGTGAGTACAACAAAACAATATGCATCAATGTAAAAGCTCATGCATAACGCAATTATTTTACAAAAGATAGTACACAGTATGGCTAATGGGATATAGTCCCAAATTCTGATAAACATTTAAACTTTATTTTGTATTTAACGAAAATATCCTTCAAAGATAAAACAGATATTCGTCTATAGTTCACATCAAACACAACAAAATGACATACTTACTTATAAATTCTGATGCGTAGCTTCCGAGAAAATATACAAAAACGAACTTTAAAAAGTACGTTGTTCGTTGCGAATAATATTGATGGTTCTGCTCCAACAGATAGTTTATAGCTAGATTTATGTATCGAATGATATATACATAATACTCTGTTACATATCAAGTCGTATCTTCTTCTAACTGTTTCCGAACACACTACAACACATCGTGAAGATTATCTGAATTCGATTTTCATCACTTTTCGTGCATCTTTTCCAAAACTAGAAACCATGGATAAAAATTTGTAGAGAAATCACAATTTCGTAATGTAAGTATTCAGAACTCTATAATATCCTCCATTTTGATCAGGTCGAAAGTATATAGTTTAAAATGCAATGTAGGCCTACTACGTATATTAAAAATATGACAACATAAAAACATACGTAAACAGTTTTCTCAAAGCAACAATTATTAGAACCGTAAACGGAATAACACTAGCGAAACCAAATATATTAATGGAAAATGTAAAAAAAAAATTTTCTTTCTTCTAACAACGGATCACAAAATTTAGTACCGTTGTGTAAGATTTCATTTGATTATCTGCTGCAAGGCTATATAAGACGTGGACTCAAGGTTTAACGTGGAATCCGGACCACATGAGCTCTCACCGAGAATCAAACCAGTTTGGGTAAGAGATTAAATGCTGTACAGTGTATTTTTCTCCAATTACTGTTTTCTAATTTCTCAGTTGCACTAGATAAATATGATTTTCTCTTGAGATCCTGATTAACGAGATAAATTAATAATGAATTGAGCTTCAAATAAGCAAGCGTACTTTTTGGAAAATGACAAAATGGAGTTTGTATAAAAGTGAAGAATCGGACAAGAAGTACGGATAGTAACAATAATATTAGCGTTTAAAAAAGTCCAAAACTGAAACAAATAACAGTTGGTAGACTCCATTGAACTGAACAAAATGATCCTCACGTGTAGCTTTCGAGGAAGTCGATAAAAACAAGTTTATTTTTTAATATAAAAACGATCGGACAAGAAGTACGGATAGTAACAATATTATTAGCGTTTAAAAAAGTCCAAAACTGAAACAAATAACAGTTGGTAGACTCCATTGAACTTAACAAAATGATCCTCACGTGTAGCTTTCGATGAAGTCGATAAAAACAAGTTTATTTGTTAATATAAAAACGATCGGACCAGAAGTACGGATAGTAACAATATTATTAGCGTTTAAAAAAGTCCAAAACTGAAACAAAATAACAGATGGTAGACTCCATTGAACTGAACAAAAGGATCCTCACGTGTAGCTTTCAAGGAAGTCGATAAAAACAAGTTTATTATTTAACATAAAAACGATCGGACAAGAAGTACGGATAGTAACAATATTATTAGCGTTTAAAAAAGTCCAAAACTGAAACAAAATAACAGTTGGTAGACTCCACTGAACTGAACAAAAGGATCCTCACGTGTAGCTTTCAAGGAAGTCGATAAAAACAAGTTTATTATTTAACATAAAAACGATCGGACAAGAAGTACGGATAGTAACAATATTATTAGCGTTTAAAAAAGTCGAAAACTGAAACAAATAACAGTTGGTAGACTCCATTGAACTGAACACAAGGATCCTCACGTGTAGCTTTCAAGGAAGTCGATAAAAACAAGTTTATTATTTAAGATAAAAACGATCGGACAAGAAGTACGGATAGTAACAATATTATTAGCGTTTAAAAAAGTCCAAAACTGAAACAAATAACAGTTGGTAGACTCCATTGAACTTAGCAAAATGATCCTCACGTGTAGCTTTCAAGGAAGTCGATAAAAACAAGTTTATTATTTAACATAAAAACGATCGGACAAGAAGTACGGATAGTAACAATATTATTAGCGTTTAAAAAAGTCCAAAACTGAAATAAATAACAGTTGGTAGACTCCATTGAACTTAACAAAATGATCCTTACGTGTAGCCTTCGATGAAGTCGATAAAAACAAGTTTATTTGTTAATATAAAAACGATCGGACAAGAAGTACGGATAGTAACAATATTATTAGCGTTTAAAAAAGTCCAAAACTGAAACAAATAACAGTTGGTAGACTCCATTGAACTTAACAAAATGATCCTCACGTGTAGCTTTCGAGGAAGTCGATAAAAACAAGTTTATTTTTTAACATAAAAACGATCGGACAAGAAGTACGGATAGTAACAATATTATTAGCGTTTAAAAAAGTCCAAAACTGAAATAAATAACAGTTGGTAGACTCCATTGAACTGAAGAAAATGATCCTCACGTGTAGCTTTCTAGGAAGTCGATAAGAGCAAGTTTATTTTTTAACATTAAAACGATAATGACCCCAGCTATTAAGATGAAGCTGAACTTGAAATATACACTAATCAGGCACTTCATTACGACACTAGTGTTCCGACACCACTGAGCTGTCGGGATAGAAATGAGAGGTACCTAAAAGGTGCGGGATAACAATACCAAATTCATAGCAATAAAGCACATGCTAAATGAGGGCGACTTCACCACTAATCTTAGGCGACTAGAATCACGAGCAAAATTAGACAGGTTACGAATATGAATTTAGTGTTGAAATAATTTGGAAATAACTAATGCATTTTTCATTGAGAATTGGTAGCAACAAGATGGTAGAGGAAAGGAATAGCAACTAATTTTGAACTGTCTCACCCAATTCGAAGTCGTTCCATTCTCCTCCTATTACTCGTAGGTGATCTTTAGGCGCAGTCCTCGAAGTTCCAGTGACTTGCAGGTTGCGTTGTCCTGATGAAGTCCATGTTGAACACTTGTCCGACAATCAACCATGGCATTGAATGCCGGAACCCAAAGGCAGGGAGACTCCGATGTGTCTCGCGTCGTGGTTCAGATACAAAAGCCCAAGATCATGCTCTTTCAATTGCTTTTGGCCTGACTGTCCCTCTGACGTCAGAATGAAATGATAGTGACACCACAGAGTTTTCCTGAGCGTGGTCGATTACCCAAAACTGACATTGACCAAGTCCATGTTTCTACATGTCGTTGACTCAACACAAAGTTCTCAAACTTGCTCCTGAGATTGCTAACGTTGACAGGTAAATGAACCAAAAAGAGACTCACCTGAGTCAAAGTACTTACTTCTATATACATTACTTCCTTGTTAGTAGTAGAAAATGGATCGATCTGACTCATATGAGAACATATTAGAACAACTCAGGAGCCCCTGGGAAATCGAGCACCTTCAACCGTCGACCCACGATCTTTTACGATCTCCATTTTAGGGGTGTATTTGTTCCCTTTTATGAGCACTTTTTAGGGGGTGTACTCGTTCTCTTTTATGAGCACATTTTAAGGGGTGAACTCGTTCCCTTTTATGAGCATATTTTCCAACCCCCATTTTAACATAGAAGATAATACTTAAGACTACGAAACATAGCATAAGACTATGTAACATAGCAGAACTAATACAAGAGTATGGTTTATTTTCCAACCCCTATTTTAACATAGCAGAAATTACACTGAGACTATGAACACATAGAAGATAATACTTAAGACTACGAAACATAGCATAAGACTATGTAACATAGCAGAAATTACATAAGAACACGAACACATAAAAGAGCAGATTACATAGCAACGGTGTATTCGTTCTCTTTTATTACCACTTTTTCCAACTCCTATTTGAACATGGCAGATAACACATAAGATTACGAACACATATAAGAGCATAAGACTACGAACACATAGCAGGGATGTATTCATTCTTTTTTATGATTATTTTTAGGGGTGTATTCGCTCTCTTTTATGACCACTTTTTCCAACTCCTATTTGTACATAGCAGATTACACATAAGATTACGAACACATATAAGAGCATAAGACTACGAACACATAGCATTGATGTATTCATTCTTTTTTATGATTATTTTTAGGGGTGTATTCGTTCTCTTTTATGACCACTTTTTCCAACCCCTATTTGAACATAGCAGATAACACATAAGATTACGAATACATATAAGAGCACAAGACTACGTAACATAGCAAGGGTGTATTCATTCCCTTTTATGATCACTTTTTCAACCCCCATTTGAACGTAACAGATAACACATAAGATTACGAACATATATAAGAGCATACGACTACATAACATAGCAAGGGTGTATTCATTCCCTTTTATGATTTCTTTTTCAACCCCTATTCGAACATAAGTCTACGAACACATAGCAGAGACTACGAAACATAGCAGGGGTGTATTCATTCCCTTTTCTGAGCACTTTTTAGGGGTGAACTAGTTTCCTTTTATGAGCATATTTTCCAACCCCTATTTTAACATAGCAGAAATCACACTGAGACTATGAACACACAGCAGAGCAGATAATACATAGAACAGCTAATAAAAGAGTATGGCTCATTTTTCAACCCTTATTTTACCATAATAGAAATCACGCAGAGACTACGAAACATAGCGAAGTCCACCTCTATTTAAACATAGTCCATTTTAGGGGTGGACTCATTCTCTTTTATGAGCATATTTTCCAACCCTTATTTTAACATAGTAAAGAATACATAGCAGTTGGCCTATTTTTCCATCCCCATTTGAACATAGTCCATTTTAGGGGTGTACTAGTTCTCTTTTATGAGCTTATTTTTCAACCCCTATTCGAACACAGCAAAAACTAGAAAATAATGGGGATTTTCTTGTTCCCTTTTTAACCCCTATTTTCCACAGTACGGACATAGCAGATTACATAGCAAAGAATTCTTTTTACCTGGGTCTTATAGTTTATGTGGGATACGCCCTTTCTATGACAATTTTAACCGATTTAGATGAAACTCGGTATATGGAGGTTTTCGACCATGCAGATTACGAATACCACACTAATTTTTACCTGGGTTCTATAGTTTATGTGGGATACGCCCTTTCTATGACAATTTTAACCGATTTGGATGAAACTCGGTATATGGGGGTCTTCAGACATGCTGATCACGAATATAATATTTATTTTTACCTGGATCTTATAGTTTATGTGGGATACGCCCTTTGTATGACACTTACAACCCAATCACTCGTAAACGAAGCAACATATTGAGGTGCAGTTTCCAAATCTAGTAATACATCATCAACTACTACAAGTTCCAAAAATAATGACCATCGAGGTCAAAGGTCAAAATACTTAAAACCTAATAGCTCGGAAACGGAGCCACATATTGAGATGGTGTTTCCACATTTAGTAATTGGTCATCAACCACTGCAAGTTCCAAAATAATGACCATCGAGGTCAAAGGTCAAAATACTTAAAACCTAATAACTCGAAAACGGAGCCAAATATTGAGATGGTGTTTCCACATTTAGTAATTGGTCATCAACTACTACAAGTTCCAAAATAATGACCATCGAGGTCAAAGGTCAAATATTTAAGCCTGTGTGACCTATTCAGTTTTGTACCAAGCAGAGAGAAGTGAAGAATGAATAAATATAATTGGCTTACTTCGAGAAAGAAAGCAAAGATATGACATTTTAACTATTTAAACAAACGAAAGGATAAATTTGAATGACCTATTCAATTTTGTACCAACGAGAAATACCATTTTGTACTACTACAATAAACGAAGGAATACCAACCAGAAAAAAAGAAGTGAAGATTGAATAAAATTTAGGTGGATTATTTTCTTTTGTACCAACTGGAAAAGAGAAGAAGAGCTACTTTAACTAGCTTAGAATTTTATATCATTATATACTGTTTAAACAATCTTGACCATTATGTAACTTTTGAACTACTGAAATGTTCTATTTTCTGTATCAATCAGAAAAACCGAAGAAGGATCATAATTTCTGTAACGAAAGAATAATTTCGATGTTCTACTTTTTATACCAACGAGAAAAAATGAACTAGCTGAATATACGGAAGAATAAATTTAAGTGACCTATTCAATTTTGTACCCATGAGAAATTGCATTTTAACTGGCTCAGAATTTGAATGGTCTAAAAAGGCGAAGAAGGACTATTTTATATAATTTTACTACCCAAATAAACAATGGAGTATTTAGTTTTGTACCACCGAGAAAAACAAAGAAATTGTACCATTTTGGAGCATTCAAATAAGCAAAGGACTTATAATTTGTGTCAACTCTAAAAAGGGCCATTTTAACTAGCTGAGTATATTATACCATTTTGTATTATTTCAACAAACAAAAGGAAAAAGCAAAAAAGGATCATTTTAACTAGTCTAATAAACGAAGGCATAAATATGAGTGAGCTATTTAATTTTGTAGCAACCAGAGGATCATTTTATACCATTTTGTACTACTCAAATAAACAAAAGAATAAAATTGTACTAACCAGAAAAAGCGAAGACGGCCCATTTTAACTAACTGAGAATTTATGTACCTTTTTGTACTATTTAAACAAACGATAGAATAAATTTGAGTGGCCTGTTTTTTTGTACTAAACAGAAAAATCGAAGAAGGTCCAATTTACCTAACTCAGAATTTTATGTACAATATACTTTATGTACAGCTAGTTAAAATGTACTAGTCCAATGAACGAAAGAACAAATTTGAGTGTTCTATTTTTTATACCAAACAAAGAACCATTTTAGCTAGCTGAGTATTTTATACCATTTTGTACTACTCAAATAAACGAAAGAATAAAATTGTACTAACCAGAAAAAGCGAAAAAAACATTTTAACTAGCTCAAACACAATTTTGACTAGCTAAGAATTTCTGTACCTTTTTGGGCTATTCAAATAAACGCAAAAATTAATTTGGATGGACTAACAAGAAAGAAAGCAAAGATATGCCATATTAACTAGCTGAGAATTTTATATCATCTTGTACTATTTAAACAAACGAAGGGATAAATTTAAGTGATCTATTCCATTTTGTACCAAGTAGAATTGCCCTTTTAACTAGCTCAGAATTTATAAAAAAGCAAAGAAGGTACATTTTAACTATTTAAATAAACGAAGGAATATATTTGAGTGGTCTATTCAATTTTATACCAATGACAAATGCCATTTTTATCTATCTCAGAATTTCTAGTGCATGTTGTATTATTTAAACAAAACGAAGGGCTAAATGTGAGAAAGCGAACATGGACCATTTTAACTAACTCGGAATTTTATATCATTTTGTAATACTCAAATTTGGATGGATTATTTAGTTTTGTACCAAGCAGAAAAAAGGAAACAAAGGTATAAATTTGTACTGACCAGAAAAGCGAAGACATTTAAAAAATAATAAATTTATTGAGGTGTCTATTTCCTTTTCTACCAACGAGAACCATTTTTAACTGGCTTAGAATTTTATACCTTGTAAAATTTGTACCAAACCGAAAAAAGCAAGGAAATACCATTTTAAATAGCTCAGCATGTTATAACTTTTTGTGCTTTTGGTCTACCCAATTTCTTGAC
Organism: Thermobia domestica; assembly: GCF_964235325.1. Lineage (NCBI taxonomy): Eukaryota > Metazoa > Arthropoda > Insecta > Zygentoma > Lepismatidae > Thermobia > Thermobia domestica. The sequence continues at coordinate 294,219,981 of NC_137461.1, read as the reverse complement.
CATGTACTATTTAAACAAACAAAGGAATAAATTTGTGTGATCTATTCACTTTTGTAACAAGCAGAAAAAGGAAAGAACTAACATTTTATACTAATCAAATTTGGGTGGTCTATTTAGTTTTGTCCATTGTTTAACTAGCTTAATATTTCAGTACCATTGTAACTAACTCAAACAAACGAAAGAATAAATGTGAGTGGCTTAAGCAAAGAAGGTCAATTTATACCTTTTTGTGCTATTAAATTTGAGTGACCTATTCAATTTTATACCAAGTAGAAAAATTTTTGTTTGCAATTAAAAAACGGAGGTCTATTTATGTACTTTCTGTACCAACTAGAGAAAAACAAAAAAAGACCATATTCTGCTACTCAAACAAACGAAGGAATTTCTATATCTTTTTGTGCTATTCAAATAAACGAAGGAATAAATTTGTGTGACCTATTCACTTTTATAGCAAGCAGAAAAAGCTCCTTTTAGTTGTGTACCAACCACGAAAAAAAGGGATGAAGGCCCATTATAACAAGCTCGGTATTTTTATACCATTTTGTATTACTCTAATAAATTTGGGTGGACTGTGTGCTTTCTATTGTGGTAAAATAAGGGTTCAAAAATGAGCCATACTCTTTTATTAGCTGTGCTATGTATTATCTGCTCTGCTGTGTGTTCATAGTCTCAGTGTAATTTCTGCTATGTAAAATAGGGGTTGGAAAATATGCTCATAAAAGGAAACTAGTTCACCCCTAAAAAGAGCTCATAAAAGGAAATGAATACACCCGTGCTATGTTTCGTAGTTTCTGCTATGTGTTCGTAGACTTATGTTCGAATAGGGGTTGAAAAAGAAATCATAAAAGGGAATGAATACACCCTTGCTATGTTACGTAGTCTTATGCTCTTATATGTGTTCGTAATCTTATGTGTTATCTGTTATGTTCAAATAGGGGTTGAAAAAGTGATCATAAAAGGGAATGAATACACCCTTGCTATGTTACGTAGTCTTATGCTCTTATATGTGTTCGTAATCTTATGTGTTATCTGCCATGTTCAAATAGGAGTTGGAAAAAGTGGTAATAAAAGAGAACGAATACACCGTTGCTATGTAATCTGCTCTTTTATGTGTTCGTGTTCTTATGTAATTTCTGCTATGTTACATAGTCTTATGCTATGTTTCGTAGTCTTAAGTATTATCTTCTATGTGTTCATAGTCTCAGTGTAATTTCTGCTATGTTAAAATAGGGGTTGGAAAATAAACCATACTCTTGTATTAGTTCTGCTATGTTACATAGTCTTATGCTATGTTTCGTAGTCTTAAGTATTATCTTCTATGTTAAAATAGGGGTTGGAAAATATGCTCATAAAAAGGAACGAGTTCACCCCTTAAAATGTGCTCATAAAAGAGAACGATTACACCCCCTAAAAAGTGCTCATAAAAGAGAACAAATACAACCCTAAAATGGAGGTCGTAAAAGACCGTGGGTCGACGGTTCAAGGTGCTCGATATCCCAGGGGCTCCTGAGTTGTTCTAATATGTTCTCATATGAGCCAGATCGATCCATTTTCTACTACTCTTGTTGTAACATCGTGTCGTGGGTAAACGAACGAAACGGACAATGTCTTGTAGTAGCCTGACTATGAGGGCCCAATGAGGTCGAACCCATTGAGAGAAACAATGATCTAACAAAGCAAATTAAAACCGTCACGTGTGAAACTGTTAAAGGGTGAAGGTTCTGAAGGTCACTACCACTGTTTATTACAAATTACAAGTACAAAGACTTCCTCAATAACAGCAAAGCAATAGTTAATTAATCTTTCAATCTAAAGTCAGATTGCGACGTACAACAGAATATTGGTGTTAATAACATCAGGCAGTGAACTCTTGAAGGCTGCTTGGCTTCCATTGACGGCTGGTTGAATTTCCACATGAAATAAAGATGTCCTAGCTTGTCCTTACTTCATATCTCGTAACATGGCCTCCCTTCAATATGTGGAATCGGAAGGAGTCGAATCCTTGGAGAATCCTGACGTTTCGACAGCAAAGATCTGTGGAATCGTAGGAAAAAAAGAGATTTTAGATCTCAAGATGGGATAGATGCTGTAAGTAAGATAAACTTCTTACGGCTGGACCATGAAGAATACGATGAGCTGATCTGCAATTAATTGTCCAAGCTGCTGACAGATGGAGGATGCATGTCAGTGCTGGCTAACTACAACATGCAGAACACACACATGATGCAGGTGACATCAGTCAAACTAGTTGTCATGGCTAGTCGTGAATGCACAGTGTTTGTGAAAGAGCTGGTAAACTCGTGTGATAATTCCTTAAAGAAAAAGGCAGAAGGTAAGTCCACAGTTTTGTTTTTAAATAAAGTAAGAAAGTATCGTCACAACTCTATCCAGTAAACACACACTATCACTTTAGCGATGTAGGTGAGATTAACAACAGCTTCCAGTCCATAGAGTTGCTTTAAGGAAATAGGATAAAAGGTTAGGCTACCAGAAGAATATTACCAAGTTTAAATGAAATTAACGGATTAAAAATGATAAGCGCAGATAACAAAATAATGTACCAGTAAAAAACAGAAAACCAAAAATAAAATGTAGAGTAGAATTGAAGCAATCATCGGATCTGCAAAAAAAAAGATAAGGCTCTGAAAATATAAAAGTGAACTCGGTCATACACACTGACCTAATACCATAATTAAAACAACCTCAACTGGGTTACGAAATCATACGAATGGGTCACTGGGTTCAAAACAATACTCCTTAGGGTCCACAATCACGAACTAAAAAAAACAGTACCTAGAAAAATAGACAAAAGCAAAACTTGTGAAAAAAACTAAGAAAAGTAATGGTAGCGTAATTAAGAAACTATGGAATCGAACATACTGAAGAAAAAACATCCCTATTGCTATCCATAAGGGGGGGGGATTTAATCTATCCAAAGAATTAAAGATAGGACAACACAGAAGGGTTTAGAATTTAAGTAGTAGTGGTCCCGTTATATTGAGCCGAGTCAGCAAAAATTTTTGTGACGTCATAGGTCAAAGGTCAATGACCTTGGCCCGGGGTCAATGACCTAGGGGTACCTAGGACCACCCCCTCTAAATTTTGGCAGGGGTACCTTGGCCCACCCCCTAAATTTTGGCAGGGGTACATAGGACCACCCCCCTTAAATTTCGGAAATTGCCAAATTTAAAAATTGGGTATGGTAGCCTAGGACCATAGTATGTACCTCTATTAGTATTGGGTGTCTATGTCGTTCCCTTTCATGGGTAAAAAATTGCCAAAAATTGAAATTTCGGGGGTTTTTGACCTAATTTATCCCCTTTGATGAGGTGTTATTACCTTATATAGTTATATGGGCGTATACAGGGGTTCATTACCTTTCATAAGACATGGGTATATTTGTGCACCCCTTGAGAAATTTGGGAGGGGTACCTTGGCCCACCCCTTAAATTTTGGAAATTGCCCAATTTCAACATTTGGTATTATAGTACAGGACCCTAATATGTATTATGATAAATTTGGGTGGTCCACCTCGTTTCCTTTTAGGGGTACCAAATTGCCAAAATATAAACGTAAGCAATACGTTGTACCACGTATTTGGTTTTTGGCTCAATTTATCCCCTTTGATGAGATGTTATTACCTTATATGGTTATATGGTCATGTATAGGGGTCCATTACCTTTCATAAGACATGGGTATATTAATGCACCCCCGGGAGGGGTACCATGACCCACCCCTTAAATTTTGGAAATTGCCCAATTTTAACATTGGGTATTATAGTACAGGACCCTAACATGTATTATGATAAATTTGGGTGGTCCACCTCGTTCCCTTTTAGGGGTACCAAATTGCCAAATTTTAGTACAACCACGTGTTTGGTTTTTTGGCTCAATTTATCCCCTTTGATGAGATGTTATTACCATATATGGTTATATGGTCATGTATAGGGGTCCATTATCTATTATAAGACATGGGTATATTAATGCACCCCGGGAGGGGTACCATGGCACACCCCTTAAATTTTGGAAATTGCCCAATTTCAACATTTGGTATTATAGTACAGGACCTCAACATGTATCATGATAAATTTGGATGGTCCACATCGTTCCCTTTTAGGGGTACAAAAATTGCCAAAATATAAACGTTGTACCACGTGTTTGTTTTTTTTTTGGTCCATTTTATCCCCTTTGATGAGATTCTATGATTACAGGGGTTCATTTCTTATCATAAGACATGGGCACCCTTCTTAAATTTTGGCAATGGGGGTCCACTGAAATTGTCCAATTGAAGCATAGTACAGGACCTCAATATGTTTCGGTGGTCCTATTACCAAATTTGTTTAGTACAACCACGTGTTCGGTTACTGACTCAATTAAGGTTATAAGGTATGGACGGGTATCCCCTTTCAATTTGGTAGGACCCTTCGGGTGTAGTACAGTCACGTGATCGATGATTTGGTTTTGATGCGCAACGAGGTCCCTGGTCAATGTTCTCTAGGAATTAGGTGGAAACTTTGAACAAGATTCTTGGCATTTAAAACTTTTTTTTTCAACTTTTCAAACTAAAAAAAAATCAAAACAAAAATTGAAACGAAAACTTTTAAAGAAAAATCTTGAAACTAAAAATTTTTCAAAACAAAAATTTGAAACGAAAAATTTAAAACAAAAATTTCGAAACAAAAATTTTCAACAAAAAATTTGAAACGAAAAATTTTCAAACAAAAAATTTTGAAACAATAAATTTACAAACAAAAAAAAATTTGAAACGAAAAAATTTTTAAACAAAATTTGAAACAAAAATTTTGAAACAAAAAAAATTTTTAAACAAAATTTTTGAAACAAAAATTACAAAACAAATTTCAAACGAAAACTTTTCAAATAGAATTTAAATCAAACAGTGATCAGCTTTCACGGTTAACCGTTAAACTTTATCCGGTTTTTAACTATTCGATTAACAAATAAACTGTTTTCAACTATTCGATTAACAAATAAACGGTTTTCAACTATTCGATAAACACATGAACGGATTTTTCCTTTTCACACCAGTGAGTGCAAGAATTGTTGTACTCGCTTTAAATACGCATCATTTTTGAAACAAGGTGTTAGTGTTCATCATGGATACACAGTGGAAACATCCATTTACCTGTATTCTCGCAGGGCCTAGTGGGTGTGGAAAAACGTATTTTGTGAAGCGATTACTGTCACATCTCCCAACCATGATCAATGCAAAATTTCGTAAGATATACTGGTATTATGCAGAATGGCAAGACGTGTATGCAACAATGCCAGTTCCAGTAGAATTTCACGAAGGACTTCCACGAATGAAAGATTTTCAGCCTCAAGATGGACCACATTTGATTATTATTGATGACCATATGCGAGAAGTGAATAGTGATATTGTTGATATGTTCACAAAAGGATCACATCATCGAAATATTAGTGTGATTTTTATAACACAAAATGTATTTCATCAAAGTAAAGCAAATAGAAATATGAGTTTAAATTGTTCGTATTTGGTGTTGTTTAAAAATCCACGTGACAAGTCACAAATCAAGCATATGAGTTATCAAATCATGCCTGAGCATCCACTGTTTCTACAAGAAAGTTATGCAGACGCAACAAGAAATCCACATGGTTATTTACTGATTTATCTTAAACAAGATACACCCGATGAAATGCGATTTCGTACAAATATTTTTCCCGACGATTTGCATCATTATGTTTACGTACCAACAAAACATGTTTAAATTATTGTGCATGTGAAAAGAATGACTTAGTCTGTCACGATGTCTCCTACAGTGAAACACGCTGATCTGCTACGTGCTCTGCACAAAGCTAAACCAAGATTGCGTAAAGCTATTATTGCCAATGCAGACGCTTCATTAATTCATAGTATTTGTGAATGTTGTTATAATGTCTTAACCTCCTCGGTCCTTGCGTCCAGCCCGCTGGACCTTTTTTGTTGAGTAATTGTCGCTACGCTATTAGCAGAAATCCGTTTAAACCATGTGTGCAGGTCACTGGATGTCTCTGCTATCTACGTACGAATTTTTGATTTCATTTGTTTCCACAGAGATCTGGTATTACTGAATGAGTAGCCATGGATGACGAAGGTGGTGCTAATCAACAACCTCCGCATGGAAAACGAGGTAATGTATCACTATTTATTATTTTTCGATTGTAGATCTTTGCTTACCTTTTGTTTATAAAACAGAGAACATAATGAATGTGTAAAATGTTTTAAATATTTCCATTTGAATAGTTTTTTTAAACTCACATTTTCAAGTCCAGCCGGCTGCACATCAGGGCTTTATCCTGACCAAACATCATATTTTAGTATTGTTAACGTAAAATTGCTAATTTTTTCTCAAATATTATTTGTGTCCAACCTTGCAATGATTCATGTACATTTCATCATAAGGAGTTGCAGTTTAATATTTATTATTTTGCTTAGAAACGAGAAGATTGAACAAATACTTGTCATATTAAACTATTAGATAAAATACATATATTAAATATGTGTTGCATGTATTTACCTAAATCTAAATAACATGTCATCGATTATTATTATATTATATATTTTCAGGAAGGTTACATTTAACGAATGAAGAAATATTACAAGAATTGGGTGAAAGCGACGTTGATCTTGGGCTTTCCGATGATTCAGACGCAGATCCAGATTGGGAAGATTCTGAACAAGATGCAAATACGTCGGACTCTGATCTTTCTTGCCAGGTAACTACAGTAAACCTGATTTCTTCTTTATTTTTATTAGCTTAATACTCTTCAGAGACTAAGAGGTATTTTACACTATAAATTTATTAATGGAAGAATAACATTAATACTTTGATTTCCATGAATTTGGTCACTAGTTCAATTCCAGGCAGAGTTATATGCATCGTACTTAAAACCAGAGTAGTTTGTTCAGATCATTTTTATGAAATAGGTTCTGCCTGACTTATTCTCCATGCAGAGAAGGGATGTTAGACTACAAGCAATTAATAAATTAACAGAACACAATGTCAAATATTTAATAATTTTTAAAAATAATATTACACTAAATTTCGTATAATAGTTCTCAGGTAACCATACTAAGAAGATTGTTTTGAATAATTATTTTCCTGTTTGTTATTCCTTGTTCCTAGCGCTCCGTTATTTTATTATACATTATTTCTTAACATTAGATACTATACGGGTAAAGTTAACGATATTTCAACTTTCTTCTACCAGCTGTTTCTGTAAATTGTAGAGAAATGATTTTGAAGATGTCAATTAAAAATGTAAGATGAGAAAATAATACTATTGAATTATTTTTCTATAGATAGGTACAATTACATGATTTTGAAAATCCAGTTAAGTATTTTAATGTGCTTGGAGATTCTACGTTTAAAGTTGTATTATTGTGTATTTAATAATTTACTTTATTTTGTTTCAGGAAGATGACCTACAAGAAACTCAGGTTAGTATGGAGGAAGAAAACAAGGAAAAGCACAAAAGGGAACTCAGGTGGAAAGTGTCAACATTTGAAGACGATTTCACCCAAATTACTGACGCTGAATGGAACGTGGGTACAAGAGAACATTGGACTCCATTGAATTATTTTGAACAATATTTTAATCAGGAATTTTGGGAGATGGTTGCCGATCAAAGTAATAGGAGGGTATTACAGGATCCTAGTGTGTTGACACCGCTTCGTGCAACTTCTGAAGAGTACAGGAAACTAACTGGTGCGCATATAATAACAGGATGCTTAAAATTACCTCGCTTGAGGATGTATTACCGAAAATCCTTAAACGTTCCTATTGTAACACAAATTCCACGTGATAGATTCTTCCGGCTCCGTAATTATATTCATTTTGTTGATAATTTAGCTGTAACAGACGAAGAAATCCAAAGAAATAAACTGTGGAAAGTAAAACCAATATTAGACGCATTTAAAAACAAATGTTTGCAACTTCCGCTTTCAGGAAATTTGTCCATTGACGGACAGATGATCCCGTTTGAGGGGAAAACTAATCTTCGCCAATATGTGAAAGGAAAACCTAATCCTGTAGGTCTGAAAAACTTTGTGTTAGCCAGTCCAGATGGTTTAGTTTTGGATTTCGTAATTTACGAAGGAGCTAATACATGGGTGGATGGACATCCTAATCCTAAGTTAGGTATCGGCGGGACAATAGTTAAAAAGTTATGTGTACGAGTTCCAAATGGCCATGTTGTTCACTTTGATAGATATTTTACGAGTATACCTCTTCTAGATAGCCTTTTGGAAGATAGAATATTTGCTGTAGGGACTATTCTTACAAGTAAATTGAGCAACTCTATTAAAAGCAAATTGCGAAGTGACAAAGCACTTCAGAAAGCTGGAAGAGGAAGTTTTGATGAAGTGGTAAGAGAAGATGGGAAAATATGTGTTGTTAAGTGGTCTGATAACCACAGTGTTTTGGTAGCATCTACAGCAGTAGGCTCTAACCCTGTAACAGAAGTTAAAAGATGGGATAAGAAAACCAAAGCGTATGCATCAGTTTCTAGACCAAAGTGTATTGCAGTCTACAATCAATCCATGGGTGGAGTGGATATGTGTGATAGATTAATTTCATATTACCGAACATCAATGAGAACAAAAAAGTGGCCTGTTCGAGTGTTCCTTCATTTTGTAGATATGGCAATTACAAATTCGTGGTTGGAGTACAAGAGAGACCAAATTGCTTTGGGAATACCTGTGAAGAAAATATTTGATCTTCTGGAATTTAAAATTTATGTTGGAGAAGCACTAGCACTAGGTGCGACAGGTTTGGGCAATGCTTCTCCTAAAGCTAGCATTACTACGAAAACTAAACTCTCTGACTCAGACAATGAAGAAAGTGAAAGACCTAACAAAAAAAAGAGACCAACTCCTCTACCTCAAAAGGACATACGACGAACGGGAAACGATCATCTTCCAATCTGTGCTGTAGAAAATAAAAATGGTTATATGAGATGTAGAAACAAGGACTGTAAAAGTAAAACACGATTCAAATGTATTAAATGTGATGTGTTTTTATGTATTACGAAAGAAAGACAATGTTTTCTTGAATTCCACACGTAGAAATCACCATGTAATTTTGATACAGTGTGATATATTCTTATATTACTTGTAATACTAATGTTATTTTCTATTTTAATTCAAACTATTCCGTATTTCTAAAGAGTAATTTGTCATTTACATTGTTCACTCATTGTTGTGAGTACTAAACACTAATAAACATGTTTAATCTGCACTAACAATGTTGCTATTAAAAAAGTTTTAATTTTTTATTGAATTTTAACATATACAATAAAAGCAGGATAAAGCCCCGAAGTCCAGCTGGCTGGACATCAAATTTCGGGGGGTTGGGGGGGAGGTAAACATTTTATTATAAAACAACATCCTTACTTATCCATAACCTATTAATAAATCAAAGTGAAATGTAAAATACCACGAAAAATATCATCTCGGGACTGAGGAGGTTAAAAGGCAATGTTCCACTGACAAGTGTGCAGAAGTCAAGATTAAAGCGTTACAAGAACACGCTCCGCTATCTCGTAGACAATACAAAATCATTGGATAAAAAGAAGAAACATTTAGCCGTACAACAAGGAGGATTCTTACCTGCATTACTTGCACCTATTGTAGGAAGTGTGTTATCCAGTATTTTGTTTAAACAATAAACATCATGGAACATAGCAAGAAGATGGTTTTAGTGCCACCAGAAATGCTTCAACGAATGCATGCATCATCATCCCGTGTGAGTGAAAATCGAGAATCTAATCTCGATCGTGAAATGCAATCTATATTGAATACATCGTATCCAAGTGATGAAGAAAAATGGAATCAGTACAATAGAATATTACAGAAATATCTTTATGTGATACGTAAACAAGAAGAACCAATACCACTTACAATTACATCAATGAAACCTGATGGTGACGTCCCGAATGTTGACGATAGCACGAAACAAGAAATTTTAGCCGCAATACCACAAATGTATCGTAAGAAAGCCGAACTACTATTCCGTCGTTTAAAACAAGATGACGCAATTACGTGGGATCATAAAGGAACAGTGTACATCAACGATAATAAACTACATGGATCCAATATTGTAGATTTAATGTGCGATGTGACTCGACCGAGGAAACATTCTAATCCTCAAGGCTGGGAATTGTTTTGCAACTACCTTGCATCGTCAAACACACCTCAAGAATTGATTGGTAATCCACGAAGATTAAACTATATTGTCAAGCATAATAGTACAACAGCATCTGAAGGATCTGCACCACCAAAACCGGCACCTGAATTATTTTCTTCCGGAGAAGAAGAAGAAGAAGACGATGATGATGTTTTAGAAGTCCGACCAAAAAGAAAACGTATCATTCCACAATGGTCAACGTACAAACCATGAACAAAAAGTTGAAATCCATTTATTACAATCCAGCACATCCTGCATCGTTTTCTACTGCAAAGAAATTATGGCAAGCCACAGGAAAATCTATACCTCTAACCAAAATAAAACTTTGGTTAAACAAACAACCTACCTACACGTTACATCGTCCTGTACGTCGTCGTTTCCGTAGAGATTTTTATCTTGTCAACAATATTGATGATCAATGGGAATGTGATTTAAATGATTTACAATCACTTCAAAACTATAATGACAATTACCGCTATATTCTTACAGTGATTGATGTGTTTAGTCGGTACGGGTGGGCTGTACCACTAAAATCAAAAAGTGCCGAGGATATAGTGAATGCATTTGAAATGATTTTCCAGGAGAGGAAACCAATTGTACTACGTAGTGATCAAGGAACTGAATTTACCAACAAGACAGTACAAAAGTTTCTCAGGAAACACAACGTGCAACATGTTACAACAAAGGATCCAGATATTAAAGCCAGCATCGCAGAAAGATTTAATCAGACATTGAAACATCGTATGTGGAAATACTTTACCAAATATCAAACATACAATTACATCAAAGTATTGCCTTTACTTGTAAAAGCATACAATGAAAGTCGGCATTCCAGTATTAAAATGGCACCTGCAAACGTTTCTCAGGACAATTTACTGGAGGTGTGGCATAACTTATACGACAAAAAGCTACAACGTTCAAAACAAGATACGGATTTGTCTGTTGGTGATACTGTTCGTATAAGTAAAACAAAACGTATCTTTGACAAGGGTTACCTCGAGAACTGGACTTGGGAAATATTCAGAGTAAAAGCCATTGTACCAAGAAACCCACCAGTGTATCGACTAGAGGATTTAAATCATCAACTTATCGATGGTGTTTTCTACAGAGAAGAATTACAACCAGTACCGCTCCCTTCGACGTTCCTCATCGATAAAATATTACGTACAAGAACAAAAGGTCGCAGAAAGGAGTATCTCGTCCAGTGGAAAGGATATCCTTCCTCATTCAATTCGTGGATCCCTGCAACTTCATTGAAGAAGAAGAAGAAGAATGGAACCTGATCAAGATTTTTACGTTACACTTCCCAGTAATAGTTCCATGGATTATTTTCCAGAAAATACATTGACTTCATATATTACGAAATTACAACGACGTGTAGAGTTTCGCCAGAAATGGGATGTGGCAATTGTAGAGATTCATTATCTACATTCTTTGCTGAACATTAACTGTAAAAACAATAAAATATATTACAAATCATCAAGTAGTAATGATCAGGAACCGTGGAAGGTTGTAACGATCCCTGTACGCTATTATAACAATATACGGGATCTTATTCATGCAATTAATATACATCATAAAGAAACCAATTTATTTATATCTCATGACGCAACTAATAATATATGCCTCATAAGACATCCCAAAAAGAAAATCCATACTTCTGTACAATTGTCACCAAGTGTTAGTTTAATGCTTGGATTTGACCCGAAAAGTGATTTAAAAGATATGGAAAAGGGACAATATACACCGGATGTACGATTAGGCTTACCATCACAAATGTACGTCTATTGTGACATTATTGAATCTGTCATTGTTGGAGATACAATGGTACCATTGCTACGAATTGTCAACATGGATCCTGTGAATCATACTTTTGGAAGTCATGCAGTACAAATCTTTAATCCTGCACATTATGTTCCGGTGGAAAAAATGAATTTTGAGCAAATACAAATCGATATAAGGGATAGCACAGGTCATCCTATGCCATTCACCTTTGGAACGGTGTGTACAAAACTACATTTCCGTCGTCGTCGTCATGACTGATCCGTATTTGCAATACTACCAAAAACAAGCGTTGTCCGGTATCGGCAACGTCTATGTGGGAAGTCCCTATCAAGCAGGGCATGGCATTGGAAGTTTCCTTGGTGGCTTATTTCGTTCAGTGTTAGCACTTGTGAAGCAAGGAGCTAAAACTGTGGGAAAAGAATTATTAAAATCAGGTGCCAATATGATTAATGATGTTGTGATCTCGAATCAACCGCTGGAAGAATCATTTCATCAACGTATGCAAGAGGCAAAATCGAATTTACAAGAAAAAGCTAAAAATAAGTTGAAAACTATGCTGGGAAGTGGATATCATAAACGAAAATGGGATGACTGCTCTCAGTTTGAGGTTGACCTTCCAACGATCAACAACACCATCAATCCTACAAAGAGACGTAAATTATCACATAAGAAGAAGAAGAGATCATTGGCATCGTCACCAGATATTTTTGATTAATTCAACGATGGCTTTCTTACATTATCAATCCTGTGAATGTGTAAAAAGTGAATTGGACATTTTTTCAACGTTGCCCACGCAAACCAGTGTTCTGGACAATCGTATTATAGGCTACAAACCAATTAGTTCAATAGCTGAAAATTCACCAATAGAATTTGTAGTGAGTGGTAGCAGTGATGAATATATTGATTTGCCACAAACCTTATTGTACATCCAAGCACAAATTGTGAAACCAGATGGTTCCTCCTTCATCAATACGGATAAAGCAATTGCACCTGTCAATGATTTTCTAAATGCTATGTTTAGTGAAGTACAAATCTACTTGAACAATAAACTGATTTCATTTCCGTCACATAATCATCCATATCGTTCGTACATGGAAATACTGCTCAATTATAGTGATGGAGCTAAAAATACACATTTACAAACAGCAATGTGGTTTCAAGATACGGCTGGTCATATGAACGCAACCACAAGTGAGAACAAAGGATTTCAACAACGCTATGAACTGACAAAACAAAGTATGAAATTCGATATGATTGGACATCTTCATTGTGACATTTTTAATCAAGATAAATTTTTAATTCATGGAGTGGAATTACGTGTGAAACTTATTCCTGCAAAGCCAAACTTTTGTCTCATGGCCGGTGAAAGTGGTGTCAGTGCAAAAATCAATATTCTAGATGCATCGTTGCAGGTGAAAAAAGTCAGCATCAGCCCTAGTGTCAAATTGGCACACAATAAAATTTTACAATCTACACCGGCAAAGTATCCTCTGACAAGGGTTCAAATGAAATCATTTACCATCCCGAAGGATATACAATCCAAAACTATTGATAACCTGTTTATGGGAACATTGCCAAATCGTATTATTGTAGGATTTACATCGAATGAAGCATCCAGTGGAACTATTACCACCAATCCATTTGAATTTCAACATCTAAACATTAATTTCTTTACACTGTACGTGGATGGAAAAGCTGTACCTTCAAAACCATTGCAACCCAACTTTGAAGAAAATCTCTACATTTCATCGTACCACACATTGTTCTCAGGCTCTGGCATACATTTTACCAATACTGGAAATACAATTTCAAGAGCCGACTACAAGAATGGATATACACTGTTTGTATTTGACCTAACTCCCGATTCTTCTGCTGGAGATTGTCACTATTGGAATTTACAACGACATGGAGCCATCCGATTGGAAGTTCATTTCCAAGAGAAATTAGCAGCACCTGCAAACTGTATTGTGTATGGAGAGTTTTCCTCACTCCTAGAGATCGACCACCAGCGCAACATTATCCTGGACTTTTAAATTACAAGGTACGTATACGTTATGTATCATTTCCATTCACGATGTTGAATACATTACAATTAGCTAGTGCTTTAAACGGTAGTCCATTATTCAGAAATCATTTTACCGGGGTATTTGCAAGCGATGAGTTGCCCTCACGGATTTCTCTTCCTCTGGCAATCATTGTAAATACAGATCCATCTACAAAACTAGGAAGTCATTGGATTGCAATTTATATTGATCATCGCGGTGTTGGAGAATATTTTGACAGCTATGGCCTTCCTCCTTATGTACCACAACATGTTGCATTCTTAAAACTTCATTGTATGTACTATAAATATAATAATAGCCAAATGCAAAGTCTTGGTTCATCCGTATGTGGCTATTATGCTTATTTTTATTTGTGCTGTAAAGCCCAAGGAAAATCTCTGCGTGAAATTCAATACTTGTTCACAACAGTACCCACGGTTAATGATCGTAGACTGTTGCAATATACCTTCCAGGTAATTTTATCATATTTATCATTGTAAGTGTATTTGTTTATCATCATCTATTTCTATACTAATCATCTTTTTCCTCGTTCTTTTTTACAGAATTCACAATACGAAGCTTTGCAAACGGGTGCTATGCTGCAAAACATGGAAACAAATCATTACAATCTTGAAGAGGAGGCGGTCTAATGAAGAAACCCAGCTCAATATACAAACATTGTCAATAAGAAAGAAAAAGAAGAAACCAGAAAAATGAATAAAATACAATTTATACTTATTTATGTGTTTTTATTGTCCATTCCATATACAACGTTATCAGATTCTCCTAAAGAACTGTGCGATATAAGACGAGAACCCTGTGCAAAGTTTCCACCTAATTCCTAGAGAACATTGACCAGGGACCTCGTCGCGCATCAAAACCAAATCATCGATCACCTGACTGTACTACACCCGAAGGGTCCTACCAAATTGAAAGGGGATACCCATCCATACCTTATAACCTTAATTGAGTCAGTAACCGAACACGTGGTTGTACTAAACAAATTTGGTAATAGGACCACCGAAACATATTGAGGTCCTGTACTATGCTTCAATTAGACAATTTCAGTGGACCCCCATTGCCAAAATTTAAGAAGGGTGCCCATGTCTTATGATAAGAAATGAACCCCTGTAATCATAGAATCTCATCAAAGGGAATAAAATGGACCAAAAAAAAAACAAACACGTGGTACAACGTTTATATTTTGGCAATTTTTGTACCCCTAAAAGGGAACGATATGGACCATCCAAATTTATCATGATACATATTGAGGTCCTGTACTATAATACCAAATGTTGAAATTGGGCAATTTCCAAAATTTAAGGGGTGTGCCATGGTACCCCTCCCGGGGTGCATTAATATACCCATGTCTTACAATAGATAATGGACCCCTATACATGACCATATAACCATATATGGTAATAACATCTCATCAAAGGGGATAAATTGAGCCAAAAAACCAAACACGTGGTTGTACTAAAATTTGGCAATTTGGTACCCCTAAAAGGGAACGAGGTGGACCACCCAAATTTATCATAATACATGTTAGGGTCCTGTACTATAATACCCAATGTTAAAATTGGGCAATTTCCAAAATTTAAGGGGTGGGTCATGGTACCCCTCCCGGGGGTGCATTAATATACCCATGTCTTATGAAAGGTAATGGACCCCTATACATGACCATATAACCATATAAGGTAATAACATCTCATCAAAGGGGATAAATTGAGCCAAAAACCAAACACGTGGTACAACGTATTGCTTACGTTTATATTTTGGCAATTTGGTACCCCTAAAAGGAAACGAGGTGGACCACCCAAATTTATCATAATACATATTAGGGTCCTGTACTATAATACCAAATGTTGAAATTGGGCAATTTCCAAAATTTAAGGGGTGGGCCAAGGTACCCCTCCCAAATTTCTCAAGGGGTGCACAAATATACCCATGTCTTATGAAAGGTAATGAACCCCTGTATACGCCCATATAACTATATAAGGTAATAACACCTCATCAAAGGGGATAAATTAGGTCAAAAACCCCCGAAATTTCAATTTTTGGCAATTTTTTACCCATGAAAGGGAACGACATAGACACCCAATACTAATAGAGGTACATACTATGGTCCTAGGCTACCATACCCAATTTTTAAATTTGGCAATTTCCGAAATTTAAGGGGGGTGGTCCTATGTACCCCTGCCAAAATTTAGGGGGTGGGCCAAGGTACCCCTGCCAAAATTTAGAGGGGGTGGTCCTAGGTACCCCTAGGTCATTGACCCCGGGCCAAGGTCATTGACCTTTGACCTATGACGTCACAAAAATTTTTGCTGACTCGGCTCAATATAACGGGACCACTACTACTATTTAATTACTTTCTGGAGACGAAATAAGTTTTGTTTCACATTTCCTTGAAACAAAATAGGACATCGTGGCGGGTTTTGTAGATATCGGCGCCCAACCGCTCGCCGATCAAAAGTAATTAAATCCGAAACAAAGGCTAACACCAAAACCTTAATCACAAGGGCATCATCAATAGTAATATTTAAATGGTAAACAATATATAACATATATAAACACACATGTGGATCAGCATAAGAAAATAAAGTAAGAGAAATCCATAAATGTAATGAAAACAAAACACAAGTTCATAAATCGAAAAATAAATAATAATCAACAATTCTGGCACAATAGTATGAAAAAATGAATTCCAAAAAAAGAAGATTAAAATCGAAATTCAAATTTTAGTATTAAAAGTTTCAAAATTTTGAAAGAAAGTTTGAAATTTAAATAATTATTGGAAAATAGTAACCTTGAATTTAAAGTGTGTATTTAAATAAGAATGCCAAAAGAACACTGAGAAACACTAGAAAATTACGAAAACTAACATGGCAAAAGTCTTCAATAAAAATTCAAATTCAAAATAGCCAGCAAAAGTAAAAAGAAAATTTACATGAATCTTACTTGCATCCATTATGAAGCTTGAACAATATCAAAAGTCAAAATCAGGAAATACATATTCTACGCATGTGTGAATCGATAAATCAACTATATATCTACGCGCGCAAAGTCAAATCAGGTATATAAAAAATAAACCATATTCAGTTTAAATTCAAAATAGGAATTACTAGAATTCGGCCATATTCTAGTAATAACGTAAAAACCTAGGTCAAATGTATCAAGTACACTTACAATAAAATAGAGATAAGATGGCGGTTATCTCTGACAGGTAATCATAAGATAAAGTCTAAATCAAAATATATATCAATGTCAAGTAAATAAACGTAACATGTACTAATTGTCTTCAAATGGCATAACAAATAAGTTCAAGCAATAATATAAATTAAATGGAGCACTAAATAGTTAAATATTCATGTATAAAATAAAGAAAAGAAAATATACCCATATACATGTATGACCTCAAAAATTTTGGCAACAAGACAAAATCAAAGATAATTAAAATATGTGGCATAATAACGTTTACTGGAGTGCAGATTTTCCTAGAATCAAAAACACAAAACCAAAATATTCACTTCAAATAAATAACATTAACAATAATAAAAATATACGTGTATACCCTTAAATATAACCTGTTATTCCTTCAGGTACAAAACACACAAAACATCCCCTCAAAATCGTAAACTTCATGAGTCGTAGATGTGTACGAGCATTATAATATACAGTCGTAGATACGCACACTTATAATCAAACATCTTATTCATTAAACACTTAAATCTCACATATATTCGAGTCGTAGCTGAATATTTATATTTATATTACTATCATTTACTTTACTTCATAATATACAATTTTCAAGGCAAATAAAACCAAACGCACACTAGCAAATAAATCATGGCAGTAAACAACAAACAAGCCATGAAAAAGGGACGGAACTTCCACATCGTCCAAAAATCGAACCACTCATGGTCCATACATAAACATAAGACAAGTGCATGCACAAAAGAAAGGCTAGCGGCAAAACGGGGGAATGCTTGAAGGAATAAAATAAAAAAATAAAAAAGACAAAATTCGGGACGTGGCACCCTGGGCAAAACGCTCTCCTTAACGGTCCACATCGCGTCCCTAACAACAAAATATGGGTATAGCAAACTCTCATAAATATATATCTATAATCTTAAAATTCTTAGTCGTAGGTTACCCATAAGGACAACCAGTGTGCGAATTGAAAAATTTTCCCAGGGGGGGATGAATTTCACCCATATGCGCACCCAGTCCCCCATATATATATATATATATATATATATATATATATATACTAACAAGTATAAAACAGTTGAGATGTGAGATCTTTCATAAATTTTCACTCAAGTAATATTTAGGTTAGCTACGCAAAGTAAGAATTGTTCCCTTTTTCTATCCCTTTCTATCTTCTTTTCTATCTTTATGTCCATTTAAAAATACTCCAGCGGGGGGGATAGTTATCCCTGCCAGGGATAAAATTTTTTTCTCCAGGGTGGGAAAGATTTTTGTCAGGGGGGGAAATCCCTGGCATCCCCCCGCCAATTCGCACCCTGAGGACAACACACAAAACAACAAACGAGGCTACTTAAGGGTATAGCAGTAATTAAAGCATTAAATATATAGCGCCAGAATAGGCAGACTACAATAATTCCAAAAGGCGGGATTCTCAAAATAACTCTTACGGGATCCCAACAAAACGGTGCTAGAAATGTGCTACAACTTTCCATCAGAAAGAAATACGAAAAGTAAAATCTTGGTCGGGGATAGATAACAACAAAATCGAAATCATACTAACAATAATACCAATAATAATAGCAGAATTAGAACAAATAATAGTAATCAAAACTATAATTTTTGGTTATCCCTGACAAAATGAGGCCAAATATGAAAGATAATTTAAAACAGAAAAGGGAAACAGGTAGTGTTGAATTCAGACATTTTCACCCGGGGGGGGGAATGCGAACTCCTTGGAGGGGGTGTTTTTCTGTATTTTTGCAAGAAAGCAGCATATTTAACAATTCCATTCACATGCATATCTTAGCTAATATTGAGACTAATTGCTGATAAATATTCAATGCGAGATTATGATTTAAAAAAGAAAACAATCGTTTAATTTTATCTAAAACATTAAATAAAGACTGGCACAAATATTTTAGACTAAACTTTAACTACTATTTACAGAAGCTACTTTAGTTATTTTTCCTATATTCAGTAGTTACTGTTTGTTACTAATGTAGAACTTTTTAGAAAGATTTAAATCAACTCAAATATTTTTTTCCTAAAACATACATAGGAATATCTTAACAAAAAGTAATCATTTTTTCTCACACTTCTGATTCTAAATCAAGTATATTAGCCTTGGTTTCTTTACTGCATACACATCAATAGTTTAGTTTACGAAATCTTCAGTAGGATTAGTGCCGTGTCGTGCAAAATCAGCGCTTGGGGCGAGAGTATACGACGGCACCCTCGTACATATGAGTGAGATCGACAGACCAGCTGCGAAACATGAGAAAATTTTAAAAAGTAAACCCTGATTTTCCTTGATTTTGAGCACTTTTTATTACTTTTTTCCTTTCATTTTATATATGAGTACATGTGTTTTATTCCACTCTTTTTTTCTTTCCTTCTTTTCTTTTCTTTTCCCCTCCCGAATCGTGCGCCCCTTACTTCGGTGCCCGGGGCCGTCGCCCCGCTTGCCCCTCCTTCGTCACCTTGAATAGCAATCTTTCACTTATATGCTACTATTATATTAGTAAATTCTATATAAATCTCTAACCCAGGAGGGATAACTGTTCCTCCCTGATCCCTCTAAATAACGCCCTCTGAATCTCACTGACTTACTTTTAGTTAAAGAAACATGTGTTTATAGTTACATGGGCACATGGAGGGATATTAAAATTAACAAAAAATTAGCTACTTACCAATGAATCCTCCCTTGAAAAATTTAAAGATTTTTACGTTTCGGAACTCTCAGCTGATTCCTTCCTTAGTGGCAAGGTAAAAAGGATTAAAACGGAAAGGAGATAAAAGAAGTAAAACCAGGAATACCTACCACTATATAAAAATAACGTACAAAAAAGATCGTGAGATGAACAGAGCAGAGTGAAAAAAGAATGAACTGAATAAAAAAGAACGTGGTGTCTATGTTAGGCCATTATTGCCAGATCCAAAGTATGCATCAAAGGTAGGTACCCAAAATCGATCAATGTTGCCAGTATCAAAGTTCAATGCAGGTTTGTACTCATGAATAAAGAACGATTAGAATAAAGATAAAAATAAAGATGAATAAAGATAAATAAAGATAAAAAACAACGGTAAATTAAAGAATCGTTCTTTATTCATAAATACCAACCTGCATTGAATCTTGATACTGGCAACCTTGATCGAACTTGGGTGCCTACCTTTGATGCATACTTTGGATCTGGCAGTAGTGGCCTAACATAGACACCACGTTCTTTTTTATTCAGTTCATTCTTTTTTTCACTCTGCTCTGCTCATCTTAGGATCTTTTTCGTACTTTACTGTTATATAGTGGTATGTATTCCTGGTTTTACTCCTTTGATCTCCTTTCCGTTTAAATCCTTTTTATCTTGCCACTGAGGAAGGAACCAGCTGACAGTTCCGAAACGTAAAAATCTTTAAATTTTTCAAGGGAGGATTCATTGGTAAGTAGCCAATTTTTGGTTAATTTTAAAGGTGTGTTTACTTTAACAATCGTAAAACACATTTACGTCTGTTACTTCCGATGCGAGAAATGGGATTTAGGCGCTCTCTTTCAAATAATGCAAGAACTGTACATTTTCAAGAAGTGAAGTCTGCTGACATCAGAGATCATATGGAATGATCGAAAGATCTTTCCTATCTCAATCTGTGCTAGTGCTACCTATTAATATATAATATAGGGCGAGAGTATAGTACCTATTAAAATACAAACCTTTCTTCAACAGTTGACAATTTCATGTTATGCCTAACTCGGTCATAGCGTTAAAAAATACAGGTTTTATTGACTATTTTGGCATTCTACCTTAGATGTTGCATGTTTAATATTTGTATAGAATAGGTCTGCGTCATTTATATGTATATTGAGAGATCGGATTTCGTCTGCACGTGCACGGAAAGAAAAACAAATAATTGGATGAAGTCATTTCTACATTTTGTAACTGAAATTTTGGGAGTTTCTCCGGGGGGGCGATACATTTTCTTCGGGGGGAGATTCCCCCCGGGCTACCCCCTGAATTCACCCCTTGAAACAGGGCTGCGTTGTAAATTCGTGAAAGGATAAAAAAATAAATTTATTATTAGACATCAAACGAATATTAATTAAAACTGGAGTTAAAAAGAGCGACTTCGAAACAGAGCGAAGAACGGAAATGCTGACATAGAGCAGCCAAGGTTACTGATAACTGAGAAGAATGCTGATCACACAGACTACTAACCTGCCACAACATTACAGTCACAGCTGACACCTTACTCACACAACGAAAACCTCTTTCAAATACAATCTAAACCTAAACGAAAAATGAATAAACTAACTCAGCCAAACTAATATTAAATTGATATAAACGAATAAACAAAACCAAATCAACCCTCAAGAATCAAGTCCGCAAATAAATAAATAAAAAAAAAAAATAACGGTAATAATAATAATAAGACACATACAGGGCCTAACCAAGAACATTACAGAATGAAAGAACTAACTGAATTCCCTGGTAAATGACACTAGCTAAATCCAAATGAATACAGCAATATTATATACAAAACAAGCAATCGGACTGAAGGCCATAATTAAAACCTAGAGTCAAGGGCGGTAGGGAGGAGGTTTCACGAAAGTAAAATTTTAGCAAAAGTTTCAAGGTGGGAGGTAAAACTTTAAAACAAAGTGGATGAAAAGTACTACAGAAAACAAAAATTCCAAATAAAAGAATTCAAAATGACTTCTAAAAGGGTTGATGGGCGGGGGAAATTTTTCTACCACTTATAAAGGTGAGAGGCGAAATTTAAATGCAGCGAGAGCACCACAGAGATACCAGAAACTCATGGCGCAAACCACCATGTTTCGACACCACTGAACAGTCGGGATAGAAATGAGAGGCACCTAAAAGGTGCGGGATAACAATGCCAAATTCATAGCAATAAAGTACTGGTCCACCACTAGCCTTAGGCGACTAGAACCACGAGAAAAATTAGACAGGTTAACGACTATGAATTTAGTGCTAAAACAATTTGAAAATAACTAATGCATTTTTCATTGAGAATTGGTAGCAATAAGGGCGTTCAGGAATGGATGGTAAAGCAAAGGAATAGCAACTAATTTTGAACAGTCTCACCCAATTCGAAGTCGTTCCATTCTTCTCCTTTTACTCGTAGGTGATCTTTAGGCGCAGTCCTCGAAGTTCCAGTGCCTTGCATGTTGGGTTGTCCTGATGAAGTCCATGTTGAACACTTGTCCGACAATCAACCATGGCATTGAATGCCGGACCCTAAAGGCGGGGAGACTCCTATGTGTCTCGCGTCGTGGTTCAGATCCAAAAGCCCAAGATCGTGCTCTCTCAATTGCTTTTGACCTGACTGTCCCTCTGACGTCAGAATGAAATGATGGTGACATCACAGAGTTTCCTGAGCGTGGTCGATTACCCAAAACTGACATTGACCAAGTCCATGTTTCTACATGTCGTCGACTCAACACAAAGCTCTCAACCTTGCTCCTGAGATTGCTAACGTTGATAGGTAAATGAACCAAAAGGAGACTTACCTGAGTCAAAGTACTTACTTCTATATACATTACTTCCTTGTTGTTACATCGTGTCGTGGGTAAACGAACGAAACGGACAATGTCTTGTAGTAGCCTGACTATGAGGGCCAATGAGGTCGAACCAATTGAGAGAAGCAATGATCTAACAAAGCAAATTAAAAACGTCGCGTGTGAGACTGTTAAAGGGTGAAGGTTCTGAAGGTCGCTACCACTGTTTATTACAAATTACAAGTACAAAGACTTCCTCAATAACAGCAAAGCAATAGTTAATTAATCTTTCAATCTAAAGTCAGATTGCGACGTACAACAGAATATTGGTGTTAATAACATCAGGCAGTGAACTCTTGAAGGCTGCTTGGCTTCCATTGATGGCTGGTTGAATTTCCACATGAAATAAAGATGTCCTAGCTTGTCCTTACTTCATATCCCGTAACACTAGCAAGATGATAATAAACAGTAGGTTAATGAGACACATCCTGAAATCATCACTTATTACACACCAGAGGACTAATATTGCGGCGGCGCCGTCGCGGCAGACTCTACTCGGCCGGGGTGCCCAAGGTGCAGCACGCGTGTGGCATGGAAGGCAGCAATTCTACAAACAGGCAGCAGCACTTCTCGCGCACTGTTGAATTAAGTACAAATTAGTATTGGCAATTTATCAAGGATAGAAAATAAAGAGACGAAGAAAGTGCTTCTGGGTTTCTCCAATTATAAACATAAAGCAATAGAAAGTAATCATAAACAAAAAAAAGTTTTTTCCATCTTTTGCACATATTCTTTATGATTTAGCGATTTTTTTATTCGTCAGTTAACAACTCTATCGACATCTTACTATTAAAAATATAACAACATAAAAATATAGGTTATCAGTGTTCTCAAAACAGAACCATAAACAGAACAACAGTACTAAGAACAGATATAAATATATTTTCGCTTGTTACAATTTAGAACAACGAAAGCTAGAAAGTAGCCAGGTTTGTTGGTTTCTACTGTAGACGATTCTTATGGCTTGGAGCAATTGTTTCTTGAACTAGATTATTTCATTATGGAATGTTTTTTTTTATGACATTCCAATAAGCGATAATACCTTTACCACACTTTTTTAAAGTCACATATTGTTGGGATGGTTTGAGTCACTGATGTTGGCTCTTTTCTATTTTCAGCGTATCTTAGCAATCGACTATTTTGTCTCAGCGTTTTCTCCCTCCCCTGCTGGTTTATGCTGAAGTGAAGTGTATACTTCGCTTTTTTTTAAAAAAAAATATTTTTAAAGGTTTATTCTATGTATGTATGTAAATCCATGCTACGATATTATTACATTACTGCACTACCGTGTCTAACTATAAGATAATCTCTCAACCTCCTATATAAAACAGTACACAACTTTCTTTATATAATTATGCGACTTTACCTGTCAATCAAGAACAAGGAAAATCTCGACAGCATCTGCGACAAGAAACCCAAGCATCCGCTCCCTCCCCAACCCTCTATTTGGACATTCCAAGGCAGGCAGAAAGATATCAGCATGAGGGGGTGCACCAAGGACACTTCCGTAAGTACAAAAACATTCGAAGTGAGAGGTGAAAGTGACAATATAGTTAAGGGGAAAGATGACTGTTTTAATATATATATTCAAAACGTAAGGGGAACTCGTACCAAATTAAGAACGCTGACCGAAAATGTATTAAGTAACATTTTCATAATGACTCTGAACTCTTTGATTCGCGGTATGTCGTGCTAAGAGCTCACAGAAATATTGTTACTTCTGGTAAGAAATTTGGTGGTGGTGTTGTATTAGCTGTAAATAGAAAATATCGTGTGCAGAAAATTCCTTCCCCAGACATTCCTGGTGTTGATTGTATTACAGTAAAAGTTTTTGTAGATACGGTTAATTGTATATATATTGATCTTGTATATATTGCACCTGGGTCAAATTAATCAACATATAGAGAATATTTTGAATACATATTTAGTGTACTACAACCAAAGAGTAACATTCTTCTGACAGGCGACTATAATCTCTCACAGGTCACGGGAACTGATTTCAATTTTTTAACATCTACTGGAACCTGTCAAGAGTTATTTCACTTAATGAATTTTTATAATTTACAAACCTTCAATAATATTAAAAACTCGTATGGCAAAACGCTTGACCTAATACTCTCGAATCTTACCAGCGTAGAGGTCATACACGAACACCCTCCCCTTTTACCGGAGGATGCTCATCACCCAGCCCTCCTAGCTGAATATAAATGTATTAACTCTAGAAATGCTAAGTGTACAAACAAAAGCGAAGTAAGAGACTATAATTTTTTTAAAGCTGACTTTGATAAACTGTATCGCGAAATATCACTAACAAATTGGGAATCTATCACAGATAGTTTGACTGTAGATGGCTCTGTGGATTTTTTCTATAATACACTCTATTCTATTTTTGACCGATGCATCCCGAGAAAAAGAGCTAAATTCAATTATCCTACTTGGTTTTCAAGTGACATAATTAGATTAATTAAGAGCAAATCATATCACCATAAGAAATGAAAGCAGGGTTCTCGGGACGCACTTTATCACTATAATAAATTTAAAGAATTGAGAGCTCTTTCTAAAAAAGAAATTTCTAATGCATACAATATATATTTAAACAACTGTGAGGCCAATATTATAAATAATCCTAAGACTTTCTGGCCGTATGTTAAGAATAAAAAGAGTAATTCGGGAAGTAATATCTTTCATTATGATGGTCAAACTTTGAGTGACGATGCTGATATTGCAAACGCGTTTATGGCAAATTTTCAAGTGACACACAATAAATCGAGCTACAATCTTATTCCTATGGAGCAACACAATAATTCGGAAATCCTGGACAAATTAAACATTAACTTTATAGAAATCGAAGATGTGGAGAATGCTATTAAAAAACTTAAACCACGGTCATCTTGTGGACCGGACAAAATACCACCATACATCATTAAAGGCTGCTCAGAAATACTGAAATATCCCCTACAAGTTATTTTTAACAAGTCAATAGCTTCTTCTACATTTCCTACGAAATGTAAGATTGGTGAAGTCTGTCCCATTCCCAAAACAGGCTGTCCTACAGACCAAATAAAAAATTATCGACCGGTAACCCTACTATCTGCCCCATCTAAGATATTTGAAATTATTATATACGAAAAAATTTACTCACATGTACGGTCAGTAATGTCTCCCTTTCAACATGGTTTCATGCCAAAGAGGTCAACCGTAACTAATCTCTCAGAACTTACACATTTTATAGCTAATCAAGTTGATAAAAAGGAACAAGTAGATGTAATTTATACAGATTTCTCCAAGGCGTTCGACGTAATTAATCACAATATACTTCTAAGCAAACTTGTGACATTCAATTTTTCACAAAATCTTCAACAACTTATAGCATCCTATCTTTACCAACGGAAACATCGCGTTCGATACAAGAATATTTTAACTAAGGAATATGTCGTAGACTCTGGTGTGCCTCAGGGATCGAACTTAGGACCTCTGTTATTTATACTATTTGTTAACGATTTACCACCTGTAATAACATCTTCCCACAAACTTTTGTTTGCTGACGATCTAAAAATCTATCGCAGTATCTCCACGGAATTAGACGCAATTTCTTTGCAAAATGACATTAATGCTATTTCCCAATGCTGTGAATCAAACAAGTTGCTACTAAATATTAGAAAATGTAAAGTAGTATCATACACCAGGACAATAAACTATGTACGCAATATGCATACTATTAATCAAACGCCAATTGAGAGAGTGGATAATGTTACTGATCTTGGAGTCACTCTGCAGTCAAACCTATCATTCGATATTCATGTCAACAGAGTAATTGGTGAGGCCTTTAGGAATCTTGGCTTTGTGATGAGATTAGGAGGTGATTTTTCTAATACTAATGCTCTCAAAACATTATACACTGCCTATGTACGGTCTAAGGTGGAATATGCAGCGATAATATGGGGTTCTAATAGTAAGAAATATATAAATAAAATCGAAAACATTCAAAATAAGTTTGTGCGCTTTTTGACATATAAAGAAGCAGGTATATATCCAAAATTTGAGAACTACGAAGGTTTTCGAAACAAATATTCATTACAATCTCTTGAAAGCAGAAACAGTCATTTCATATTATCTTTCTTACATAAAATAATTCATGGTGCAATAGATTCAGAATATTTGTTATCAGAAATCAAAATTCGCGTCCCACATAGAGCAAACGTGACCCCATAATGACATATTCCATCTCTCAGCGCAAAGGACTAATGCATTAGATGTATCGCCTGTCAGAAAAATGTGTATATTGTATAATAAGATGTCACAAGAGCACCCAGACATAGATATTTTTAGATGCAAACAAAATTTTCATTTTACATAAATTTGTTGTATCCTGTATATCGTGCTGTTTGTATTTTAACGTATATTTCGCTTTCATATTATTATTTTATTATATGTGTATTTTAGAGTGTATTACGATAGAATTGAGGTCATATTAGTATATTATCATATGTGTATTTTAAAGTGTATTAAATACACTTTACAATAAGGGAAAACTGCAATTAGGCATTTGCCTGTTGTTTTTCCGAAATAAATAAATAAATAAATAAAAACTTTAATGCAAATCGGCGTATGGGGAACTCAGAGGTCAAGTTGGATTCCACACTAAAATCTAAAATTTGGGACATTTTGGGACTAGTACAAAACTTTTTATTGTTGGTAGAAAACAGTACAAAACTAGTACAAAACTCTGGTACAAATTATTTTTGTAAATAGACATGTGGAACTCCATCTTGACGGACCTTAACATATGTCCCCTCTTGAATATTATTTTATTTTTATTTTTTCTGGAAGCTAAAAAACCGATAGGAGGAAAGAATGAATGCGATTTCAAATTCGCTGTTGTTTGTTTAGTAAAATTAATTGGCTACACAAATCTTCCGAAAACCTTCCGTTTTTAGGTGAGACCATAGGCGGCGATTTTGGGGGTGGGGTGGAAAAAGGGGGCAGTTGTCCCCCCACTTTTCTGAAATGGCCTATCAATGTATATAGTTTGATTTGGAATTGTAAAGTTTTTGCATGTATTTATAAAAAATGGTGCCATAGTCTCAATAATATTTGTCATTGCGTGAGTACGTGTTGGTTGTCTCCCCGTGGAGT
Source organism: Thermobia domestica (assembly GCF_964235325.1). NCBI lineage: Eukaryota > Metazoa > Arthropoda > Insecta > Zygentoma > Lepismatidae > Thermobia > Thermobia domestica. The sequence goes on along the minus strand of NC_137461.1, from coordinate 294,192,032 downwards.
TAAGAAAGCTACAAGAATTGCGTTTTAATTGCCACAAAAAATTGTCCAAATATTTACCAACATTTCGAATATGCTTTCATTTTTTCTTAGAAGAGCTCGATATAAGTCCAATATGAATTAATCAGCCGCCTTGAAATTAACTGAGATAGTATTTTTGCAAAGAAAAAAAAAATCACAAGTCATTCTTTAAATGCACAAATATTATTGACAGTTCGTAAAATGTCTTTTCTTCTTTCTAATAGTAAGGATTATTTTGATTTGATTTTTCTTGAGTTTAACATCCGTTCAGCAGCAAAGCTATAGGAGACGTAGACCTACTGATTAACGTAGAATCCGATGAGCTTCCGTCGGGAATCGAACCCAGGTCTCCCATTCCAAAAGCGCATACGCTAACCGCTTAACCACGAATGAGCTCAGTAAGGAATATTAATTAAAAAGAGAGTAATAAGAAATAACTTCTACCTTTTCCATTGTTTTGCAGTGTAATAAACGAGCGAAGTGCTGTGTTAGGGGTGTACGAGAACGAACTTGTTTTGGGATTTCTTTAAATGTCGTACCATATTCTTGTGGTATTTATTGTCTAAAAGTAATAACATACATATAATAACATGCGTGGAATTAACCTTTTTTTTTTTTTTTCAATTGAGTGGAGAGAAAGTTACAAAAATATGTCTGTGGGGTATTCAGGACACATGGAACTCGACGATATGTTCCAGGAACGCAACAGATCACCATAGCGGTAAATTAGCCAGCGAAAACAGAATAACCCCACAATCCTTAAAGGGTTAAAAATATGTTGTTCATTAACCCTTTTAAATTCCGCCTTTTTTAAAGGTAAATTATAGGCTTTCAGTCAAGCGGCTACAGCATCTTCCCTATTTATCCTAGAATCATGGTTCATACCTCCACTTTCAGTACAATTGTTGTAAAACAAGTCTCATTATTCATTACTGTGATTAATATTTTCCTTTCTATTTATATGTTTTGTAAGTTTGTTATTAAATAATCTGATCACAAAATTTTTCAAAAAATTTTAAGATGTTCATGAGCAAGGAATCAAATCTTGCATCTTCGTTTAAGAGTACAAAGGGCTAGTACCTACTTGCGTTGCTCTTATCAATTTATTTAATAAAATTTGAAATCCGATATAAGGTATTTTAACTGAAAAAAGATAGTATCCTATTAGTTATACAACCTTTCGTCAAACATAGTGTTAGAAGCAACAAGGGAAATCAACATTAATATACAAATATTCGGATCATGTCTTGTCCCCCCCCCCACTTTTAACGCCCAATCGCCGCCATTGGGTGAGACATACTATTTCTTGCAGGTTCAATCTTTTTCAACCTGAAGAATAAAACCGGGACAAACGGGCGTCCCGAAAGCCCTTTCGGGACAGTTAGTTCTTTCACTGAAAACGACGACTGTCTCGGAAAAACCGGGACGTCTGGCAACCCTAGTTTTGTCCATATCAGATGGTGTAACACGTTGTTTGCAAAGTACTGTACTAGGTAGTCTTGGCCCCTCCCGAAATAAAATCCCGTTTGCGCCATCGGCCATGCCACAAGCCCTTTCTCATGTACGTTTTCTTTTACACACAAGCTTATGTGATTTTTTAAACTACCTCTGAATATTTAAACATCTCAATTTTAATGAAGTTTTACGTAGAGTAGTAATGTACTGCTATAGAATTGTTGGTAGGGATACATACGATTGTTTAAGAAAAACAGCATATAGTACGGGGGGGGGGGATTCCACAAAGGTCTCAAAAAAGAAATATTTAGAAATAAAACGGCACAAAACGATGTTTGCTCGATGCTCAACAGATGACAGCTCTAGTAAACTACAACAAAATAGGAGGAAATGTAAAGATTTATATACAAGTTTACTTGCTCTTTCAAACTATTTAAATGTTCCTAATCATTGTCATTAGAAAATGGACCTGTACTTTCGTTCACTTATTTACAAATTAATAACATTCAAATGTAAGCTACAACTCCGAGTGAGATATTAAGTCTTTTCGGTATTTTAAAAGTATTCTCATCGTGCTCCGTCGCGTTGAAAGGTGTGATCACGTTTATCTTATTGATTTTTGAAAGGGTGATAGTTCTTTTATAACTAATCCCTAGTTTTTTAGATACATTTAGGAAATTTATCTATGTACACTTCAATTGACAGTTAGTCAAGTTTTGCTAACTCGCCAGTGTGAATTGTTGTTAGAAGTCGCTTAACGCCTCTTGCTAAGTCGCTATATAATTTTACAAAGAAATTAAAATAATTTAAAAACTTTTCATGTACAATGGAAGACTGGAGTATTTTTTCTTTTAAAAAGTGATCATCTTTACAAAACCACTGCACTAGTGATGGGCAAAACGAATCATTTCGGAGAATCGATTCATTTACTTTGATTCACTAAAATGATTCGATCATTTAATTCGTTCATATGAATTGGTCGTCCGCGCATTCCTTTTGCGCAAGTGAATTGGTTGGGATGATTCGCCTATTGAATCAGTTAGGTTTCCGCGCATCTCTTTTGCGCAAATGAATTATTCGATCATATGAATTGAGTGGGAATTATTCGATCATATGAATCGCTTGGGCTACTGCACTTCTTTTCTGCGCAACTTTATAAATTGCTTGTGAGAAAATGCAATCTCGTTTGCCACATGACACGGACAGCGTTGCATTGGGGTGAGTGGAGTGGCTCGGGAACTCTTAAGATTCAGTGCAATTATAAAGTTTTAATAATATGCTGTTGCTCTCTTCCCATTGTTGTTATTTTTGCATCCTGCTTTCATATTAGAGCTAGAGACAAACACTAAAAGTGTTGCAATCTCCACGTTTTTTCTGCCAACTTCAGTTTTTCGAGGAAATATTTTGTTAAAATATTCTCCGTAAGATTTTCGCGGGATATGAGCAGTTATAACAATTTATTTTCAAATTCTTCTTGTCGTATATATTAATATGGGGAAAAATATAGAGCTCTGTATAGGCGACATTCATGCTTTTGGTTTTCAATACAGAAAGCTTTATACAATGAGTCTGTAGTGTTATTTTCATTTCTAGTGGGTATTATTTGCCCAGGTCATAAACTTTGTAAAGTACACATCATGTTAATGGATTTCTTTTGTTGCTGTAAGTCAGAGTTATACCCTGTAGGGTAATGAAGATGTGGATGATTAATTAAAGTAAATTGTTATCTCGCAGTCCTTTCTTTTCTATTTTAGGGATCACCGTGGCTCACTGATAAAACTCTTGCCTCCTTTGCGCGGGGTCCCTGAATTGATCCACTGCTAAGTAAGTTTGTGGTGTACATCATCATGTCCGTGGGTTTTATCGGTTACTCCCCTTTCCTTCCACACTCTCATTCCAACTATTCTTCCATCGTGATTTGCTTGCCTTAATCATTCGTTTTCCTTAGGCTAATGGACATAAACATGGAAGGTTAAGCTGCAAGATTTCTATTTTATTCTGTTATGTTCTAAAATATGTTCTATTTTATTCTTGACTGGAAAAGATACTCATCTTCGAGGTAGAGAAAAAGAGGGAGTTTACACATGAACATATATTTAATAATATTGTGATAATTTTAAAAGATTTAGCTCGGGAAGACATTGAATAAACGCAAAATGAAATGAAATTTTAAAGTTTTACGTTCCATGATTATCATCGTGTAGACTAAAGGAAATGATAATGATGAGAATAAATGAAATGGTGAAATGAAGGAAGTGAGCGAAAACAAGAGAACCCCGAGAAAACCCACACATATGGTGTTTGTCCACTATAAATCCCATTTGGCGCAAATAGGAGAAAGCCAGATACGCCATCCAAAAAAAGTGAATGCTTTACCACTGAGCCACCACATCAATAAACAAGAGATGAACATATATTTGCGAAAATACTGGTAACCCCAGTTGCACCCAATCTGAGAAATGCCCCGGGAGAAACTTCTTAGCCAGGCAGATTTTCTTCCCAGCCACCCCTGGAATCATCAGTGTTTGTCTACATTCTTAACAGAAAACCGTTAGTTAGTTAAATTTCAGTTGAGTTGATTTTCAGTTTAACGTCCGGTTCAGCAGCGAGGTTATATGAGGCGTGGACCTAATGATTAACATGAAATCCGAACCACATGAGCTTCCGCTGGGAATCGATCCCGGGTCTCTCACATCTTGTTTGCATGGAAGCTCAAAAAACTATTTGTGTCTTCTTGTATGTTTCAATAGAAGTACAGCAAAAAGTAGGTACCACTAAGCTTCGTTCCATGGGAACCAGTGTTTTTACTGAAAGATGCTATATACTGTCTTCCCAGAAAGAACCTTTATTCGTCTTTCTACATATACATTTTTAAAATCAATGATGTACAATACAAATAATTTACAGTGCACTTTTTCTGTGTAAGTACTGTATTTATATTGAATATAATATAGTACTTTGAGTTGATTATAAAACATTAAAATTGACCTTTTTGACTACTGCAGTTGAAAGTGATGAAAATAATTTTATCCAATGCACATACAGTATCTTAATAAAATGGATAAATGCTCATCAAGAGTATGTTGATATTAACTACGAAATCGTATTACATCTAACTGAGCAACAATGCCAGTACTTCACGACAAGAAGCAAGCAACAAGAAAATTTATTCTGAAAGTAATCTAACAACGCGGCTTCCTTTCTTCCTAGGAAACAACCCTACCACGCAGAAAGAAAAAAAATCGCACGCATCTACAAAAGCAGGAAGAAAAGGCGCGCGTATGGTATTCTTTCTTTTTTCACTCCCCGTGAACTGCAAGCGCATTTGCAGAAGCAACCTCACCAATTGTCTCACACAAGCTGGCACCCAGCCTGGCAGTGTGTGATTCTCAATTCATTTCCATCACGGCAAACAATTCGGTGAAGTACAAATGATTCATTAGAAGAGTCGATTCATTTGTGAAAAGAATCATAATTCATTTGATTCACGCCATGATTCGTTCATAATGATCGAATCGTTCATGATCGACACAACACTACACTGCACTATGCGCTTTGAAGAATACAGAATTAATAAATATAGAATAAAAGTTTGAAATACTTAAAATTTTGGATCACTTTTCCCCATTCCTTCTTATAGAGTACGGTTATCTTTTTTTTTTGGGGGGGGGGGGGGTAGGGAATTCATGTTGGTTTTTTTTATTGGAACACTTCACCGAACTCACCCCACGAAATTTCTGTGTAATTTATATTAAGAACAACCGCAGTTCAATTAATATATAAATCACACGCACTACACTGAACCAGAAAAGCATCATGTTCTTCAGCGTCGCAAGAGGTTACCAGCTATTACGCAACTAGTAAGATACGGGAAATTTCCGGAAGCAGCCGATGAATCCAATGAAGTAAGTCGCTCATAGCAGTAGTGCAAACGAGTGTGTAAAAATAATTATTAGTATTACAAACTGCAAAATTTTGAAAACTTAATATAAATATAGAACAAAATATTTGAATTCCTAAATGTTGCTAGACGCTAAATAAAATTTTTTGTCGTTAGACACTTCCAAAAGTCGTTAGTTCTAGCGACAAAGTCGCTGAATTGGCAACACTGACTTTAGTGATGCACGATTGCGAGAGGTTCCGCTTATAGATTGTTTCGATTGCTTAGCGAGAGGTTTGTACAATCGAAAGGTTCCTCTCGATTGTTGCATTCGCTAAGGGAAATCGTCTGCAATTGTCTGTATTAACGAGGATGAGCAGGTTTCAACTTGAATATTCGTACTTCGCTTTTATTGGCTCGCTCCAATTCCATACAGTCTAAGGCCAATTTTGTTATCATTTCTTGCACAATGGCACACCAATAAAGATTATAGAAAGTGTTGTGGAACAGATGTCCTTGTTTAATGTATGGTATGTATAATCAGATTAAAAAGAAAAGGAAAGGAAGATGGACTGCGAAGTAAATAAACGGTGCTTAAAGCTATTTGTTTCTTTCTTTATTTCAATAAACATTTTGTTAAAAATGTAAAAGAAAAAACACGACAAAGAGAATTGAAAGCAGCTTGTGTTGAATTACATAACCTCATTATTTAAAGTTTCGTTTCTTATTGGAAATTGTTCTTTATCCTTGTATATATATATATATATATATATATATATATATATATATATATATATATATATATATATATATATATATATATATATATATATATATATATATATATATATACACTATATATATTCTCAAAATAGAGAACGAAACGAATAATTCATTTCATCTTCGGTGCGAGCGGTGGGGTCACTGGTCGAGAAAATGCAACAGCTTTCTCAGGCTAGTGATGGGCAGTGGGAATATTCCCCGTGGGAAGGAAAAGAAAAAATGGGAATATTCCCGGTTTTTCCCCTGGCATATAAATTCCCGGGAATTCCATTTCTTTATTATTTCAATTTCTTTACTTTATATTCCAAGTTATAAGAACCATGTGTCTAATTACTTTATTTTCGTTTATTATTATTTACTTCTAGGTTTTAAATAATTTGGAGATTAAAAAAATAAAATTCTTTGACTAAATTAAATAACTAATAATATGATATTTAAATTCCATTTCCATTTGCACTACAAAGTAGCAAAGTACCAGTGACGACGCCATGGGGGGCAAGGGGGGCGAGCGCCCCCTGGTGGCTACTCCTGCCCCCCTGACTGACATCCAGACTGCCCCCCCAGACTCCTACAATCATAAAACATTCTACATATAGTATTTTATATCAGTATCATAACCAATCTCATTGTCAGATCGTACTATCTATGCAGAGTACTATGTAGCAGGTTAGTTCTCAAGCTTTCTTCTTTGAGCGTCTTGGTATGCACGCTTATTTCTGTTTTCTAATTTAGCGCCTTTTCCGGTAAATTTTAGTTACAGTTCTTTCTTATGAATTTTAATTACTGTGCCTAGCGAACAATAGTAGATTTGGTCGACTTGTTTTCTTCTTATTGGATCAACTTTGATTAGAAACAAAAGAAAGGTAAAACCAATTACATAACTTGTTTGCATTTATCCAGTTTTGAAGTTTTCAGTTTCATATTTTGTTTTATTTAAAGGTTCTATACTTCTATTTCCTGAAACATTATTCTCGGCTTTCAATATTCGGAGGATGGTCTTATAACAGCTTAACTCGCGACTACCAGGGCTTAATTTTTTGAAGGAAAAAAAAGTTGTGTTTTCCCTTCCTGCAAATGATAATAATAATAAATATATGGAATTAAATCGATTATTTATTTAGTTCCCAATAAAACGTATTGTCAGAGTATTGATCTTTATTTAGTAATTGGTATGTACTAATGCTCCCTTACTTATTTTGTTTCAAAGTACTGACATGACGTCTAACACATTGACTAGAAATGTACGTGGAGCTGCTGAAAAATTCGTAGCCCAACCCAGGAGTGCACGTGGAATGGTGAAGTTTTACTTCTTCTACACTTCCCCCGAGAGTCAATATACTACCTTGTACATTGACTCCAGTTTTGCAGAAGTTAAAAAAATCTGGAGACTTCCTCGCACCACTGTTCGTAACACTACCCTTATCAGATCTAAGTTTGGAAAATAAATACAGGCAATAGTTAAACGGATCTAAATCTGGGAAATAAGGATTATGATCTAGACATTGAAATCCTAGATTATGCAATGGTAATTGTGTTCGCAGGGGTTCGATGGACAGGTGTATTCTCTTAAAGGAACACAATTCCTTTCTTTTCATTTTCCGCGGTGTTGAACTTTAATTTTTCTTACAGTTTTGTGAGTAATGTAGAGATTCTGAATTAACTATCTGACCGTTGCGGAGGTAGTCTATGAGTACGACTCCATACTTATCCCAGGAGAATGTTGCAAATAGTTTTTCAACCTACTTCTGTGTCTTGAACTTCTTGCGGCGAGGGAGAGATGAGTGCTACTACTCCATTGACTGTTGTTTCGTTTCAGGATCATAGTGTTACAACCATATTTCGTTCATGGTTACTATTCGTGAGCGAAATGATCAGCATTACATTCAAATTGGAAGAAGACTTCTCTTAATGCCGTCACTCTTTTATTCTCTTGACAGATTTTTTTGGAACCCATTGTGTCAAGAACTTGGGCATACCCAAGCCATTCTGAATTATAATACCGACGCGTTCCAAAGAAATGCCCACAATCTCTGACACAAGTTTTACTGAGACGGTGAAAACTGGGGAAGGGTGTTGCAGCCAGACCTCAGACTATAATAAGTATATCGTGAGTAGACAATACACTTTAAAAAGTGTATAAACAATAGCTTAAATTCTTTTTGTCAGTCAAAAACTGAGGTAGCGTAGGAACCCCGGCCCCAGGTTATATCTACCACTGGCTGAAATGCTGCAATTTTCAAGAATAATGTCACAAATTGCATCCATGATTTCGGGAACAGTCACTGGATGTAAAGCATAATTTGTTGAGAAACCGCCACGTTTGAACTAAGCCATCACTTCTACACCACTGTATATAATGGAGGAGGGTGCCGTAGTGTTTCACTGATTTTCTCATTAATTTACTTTGGTGACTATCCTTGGTGGAACAAAAATTTTATAATAGTTGTGATCTGGATGTTCGTGAAATTCGCTGTTTGGGCACACATAATCACTTCAGAGGCCTGAGAAAGCAATAAGAATTTCATTATTAATATGAAAATTTGTTGAAAACATGTTTTTTCAAAACTACAGTTTCATCATTCTACCTAGTACCTACACTCCTTCTGGGTTGGATTACGAGATTTTCAGCAGCCCCTCGTAAATTATATATATATATATATATATATATATATATATATATATATATATATATATATATATATATATATATATATATAGTACTAGACGAATTTGTTATTTGTAGCAAACGCGAAACTAATTCAATTTAGGTATCAAAAGTTGCATTGAAAAATATTTCATGTGCAGACGTTACTTGAAATAAGTTTATCATATAGGCCTAATATAAAAACAACGAAATACACAATGTAAAGTAAGTCAAACATAATAAATGTCATTTTTGGTGTGGAAAATAGCCGCCCCCCGAAAATGTATCTGCCCCTCCTTTGCCCCCCTAGGAACTTATAGCTGGCGTCGTCACTGCAAAATACTAATTTAAAAATGATGAAAAGGAGCCAGTTTGTAAAGCAATGTAGAAATTATGTAGAAATAGAGATGAAGTACTATCAATACACCCCGAACCACCTTTAGTAATAGACGTCGGTCTGTCTCCTGGCTGTGATTCAAATTTCTGAAAAGGTGCTCAGACTTCTCTTATATGTGAATTAACGCATGAAATTTCGAGAAATAGGTGGGAAGAAAGGCCGTGTGTTACAATGTTACGTGCTAAATTATAAAACTAGGTCAGTATCTTGCAAATATTGTGAACATAAATATGTATGCGCAAATGTGTCTTCTGAGACATGGTGAGACATATGTCTTCTGACAGTTACCTAACCTAATTTGTTTATAACATACAAAAGTTTAATATGTTATATCAATAGTAGAGTCAAGTTTAGAAAATCGACTTACATATAAATTTAATCTGTTTAACGGTGTAAGAGTATGTGGACTTACTATACCATTTTACCACATATTTACTTGCATAGAACATATTGTAAGTAAATATACATTTATGCGTATTCTCTAAATATAATAAAATATTAATAAATTTAGATAATGCCGTTCATAATATACATTTTGAAGAATCCTCTGGACATAACAGTAATAATATACGGTGATAAGAAACGAGTTTACCTTTGAACTCATAATATAGTAATAGAATTCAATTTTCTTTGTGTTTGTACATAAATTCCCGGAATATTCCCATTTTGGGAATCTTCCCGGGAATTTTCCAAGGGAATATTCCCGAAAAATATCTTCCCGGGAATTTACCTATCACTATCTCAGGCTAGGCATCCTGAGTGTGGTTTTTCCTGGGTCTCCAGGCCAGTCACTGAGGACACATTTAATATGCCAAAAAACCTTGCCGGGAGCAAGTTTCATGGCGATCGGATGAATGGTTTAGGAGACTATAAGTCCCTCTTCATATTCAGCCACTGCAGTGGCGCAACTCGGTGGAGCAACTGCTTGTGAAACATTGCTTTAAATTGCTGCCTTCGTTTGCTTCCACTGCAGTTGCTTCCACTAAAACGGTTGCCGCCACCGACCGCTCTCGCGCAACTGTCTCGAGCAACTCTCAGTGTCCGTCACTCAAAGAAAAGCATTGCTTTAAATTGTAGCCTTCGTACGGGGACACTGCAGTGGCGGTCACCGCACAAGGTTGCCAGTGTATCTCGATGCCAATGTATGTATATGTTGTTAAAAAAAAAAGAAAAGAATAAAAGGTACTGATCAGACGAAACATGCACACTTGATCTTTCCGTGCCTGGCCTAGTCGCGGGTTTACTACCCCTCCCCGATGGGGGAAATTTTTAACACAATAGAAAATAATAATGAAAAACTTATTTTATGCATACCTTTATTTCGTTTTAGTATAAATTTTACATATGTTATGGAGAAAGACTTTAATTACTATAAATTCACGATCTTTTTTTGTTTGAAATAGTTACAGAGAATGATGAGTTTTACAATATCCGTTGGCTCAATAATGGAATACATTCGTTTTGAATTTTCGCCCGTAATAGTTTGAATATTCCAACACTAAGAATTTCATTAAAGGAAATAAAATAATCGGATTGCAAGGACACCCATCAGGAGGGGCAAGGTGGGGCGATCGCCCGCCTAGAGGAAATTGTACTTCAGAATATCGAAAATCCAATAGAATTTTTACATTAGTTACAGCAAAATTTGAAACTATTTTTGAAACGTCGCTTATACTGACCCCCTTGTAAACCACAACGTGGGCGCCCTTGTCGGATTGTTGAACTTTATCTAGATTTATATTGTGACAAGGTATTAAGGAGCACATGCACAGAGGGATACGAGGGAAGTGCAGCACACCATAATTACCCGCCTCTTCGCTACTGTCTACTGCAAGTAGAACGTTAAAATTCTATTTAGCTTCAACGACCAATGATTAACGCCAATAGGCTTCCTAAATCAGTTATTATTTGGAGACTGTTTGACTTGTGTTATTATTATTATTAATAATAATATAATATCTTTGCAGTTTCCTCGTCTTGCTAATTAATTTTTTATTCAAAGTGCTCCCCTCAAAACATTGCGCCCCTAGACTCGGGCCTAGTGGTAAATCCAACTCTGCCTAGTCGTTTATTATGTTTTGTTCTTTGGGTATTAGTCATTCATCACCAGATTAGTAGCCACCCCTTATGCCAAATGAATCATTTCCGGATACGTTTATAACTATTATTATTATCACGTAACGGGACTTATAATATTATATTCTTAGTCCGTCCGTTCGTTACTCCTACGATAACTCTTGAACAAATGCCAAATTGTTATATTCTGTTTTTACAATAGATATGTGGAGCGATTATGGTATCTCGTCCGAGTTCGTTAACGAAGACGATTAATCAACCGGACGTGGTAAAAATCAACCATTTCCGGTTTTAACGTTGCCATTATAAAGCGAAAGCCATAATAGATAGCGAGAAGGGGTTTAAGTGTTACAAGAATATCTTCCATGTTTATCCTTAATACTGTATTAAAACCGGAAGTGGTAGAAATCCAGTACGACTTCCGGTTTCAATATTAATCTATATAAAGAAAACCGATAAGAGAGCAAGTTCAGTTTCCTTGGAATCGACTTAGCGTTCTAAGAATAGTTCGCATTTTCTCTTTTCACACTTTATTCATATCGGTAGTGGCAGAAATCAACCATTTCCGCTTCCAGTGTTAATCGCCATAGAATAAAAATGATAATAGATAGCGAAAAGTGTTTTTGTAATCAATTTAGCATTTCAAATATATGTACTATTTCCCCTCTTAACCCTCTATTTAAACCAGAAATGGCATAAATCAACTACTTCCGGTTTAAACGTTGATTACTATAAGGTAAAAACAGTAATAGGTGGTGAGAAGCGGTTTTCTGTAATCAATTGTGTCCCAAGAATAATATTCCACCTCGACTCTAATCTGTTTACTAAAACCAAACCTGGTACACATGTACCATTTTTGGTTTCCAGACTAATTTGAAAAAAATATTGGCACGCTCCACTTTATTGTCTTTACAGAATTATGTATTATTATTATTATTATTATTATTATTATTATTATTATTATTATTATTATTATTAAATCATTAAGGAAAGAAGTAAAGGACGGAAATATGTTGTTGACAAAACCAAATATATATTTATGGGATTCTTTGTGGCTAAATGCTTAGAACTTGCACCCTTGCAGGAGTCGGGTTCGATTTCCGGTGGCAGGTACTGTGGTTTGTAGATCTACGTCCTATTTAGCCTAGTAGCTTAGGTGTTGAAATGAACTTGAACTCTAAGTAATAAAAATGAAAAATGAAATGAAATCTTTAAGTTTTACGTCCCACGGATATGCCGGTTAGGCTAAAGGAGACGGTGATGATGAGAAATGAATGAAATGATGGAATGAAGAAAGTGGGAGGAAACGGGAAACCCCGAGAAAACCCACGAGCACGGTGTTTGTCCACCACAAAGTCCACACGGCGCGAGCTGGGATCGAACTAGGGACCACAAGCACCGGAGTAAGTAATAAAAATATATAAACAAAAATATAGGTAAGTGGAAGAGTATTACCTGCGTCTAACAAAAGAATATAAATTGAGAAATTAATTACAAAGTTTATGTTGACTTTGGAGCTGCAACACCTAAAAAAAAAAAAAGTATGGAAATAATATGCATATGTATATACTCCTAATGACACGATTGCTCTCATGCAAATCCTCCTCTAAGGCAAATCTCTTAGCAGAAAGAGAGCCGTCCTGTGAATCCTCAGGAATCTCATTTAAGCTAGTCCAGGCCAACTGTCATCCGGGGAATCTAAAATATTCCCCTTCATGTCAGCATCTTCAAAACCCAGGGAACTCACTCAATTAAAAGGATTTAGTTCTAAATATCTAAAATTTTTCGACATACGGAAGTAGTTAAAGAACTTCATTTTGTCTGCACAGAGATCACGATACAAAGTATGATACAGGCCGGTTTGCAATCTCGTTGATAGCATAGGATGCACGGACATTCGTTTTTTCCCTCTACGTTTCTTCTTTTTGAGCAGCAAAATAAGAAAAAGTGCTTGCTTACTATTAACAGCCATAACACAAAGTGGAATAACTTGAGACAGTGGAAATGCTTCTACGAACTATATGAACCGGATAGTCGCCGAATGGACACTGAAATCTCGAACCATGAACGGTTGTATGTGTGTTTATGCGTGTTCCATGTATTTCTGTGTGTCCTGGCAACACCACTCATAGCTTGGGCAATAAAAGGGAGGGGGGGGGGAACAGAAAATAACAAGAAGCCCTGGTACCTGCTGTCGGTTGCTCGTCTTTTCAGAAACAGTGGCGCAACTCAGTGTTTCCACTCAGTGGTCGCGAATGAAGGGGACTTAAAGGACAGACACACACACACACACATATATATATATATTTATATATATAGACTAGCAGAAATGCCCGCCCTTCGTACATCTAGTTTAGAACCTCTCCCTTAAGACTTCGATTGTCCAGTACGAGAATAGATGCTACATCTAAACGAAACATTTCGTTAGAAACATCTCGGCCAGAACCTCTCGGTAAGAACATCTAGCTAAGAACTTCTCGTTAAGGAAATCATAATCGAAATGTCTCGAGAGGTTCAAACAATCGAAATGTTCCGATTGTAACATCTCAATATCGCACATTTCTAATACACTTGTAGTAGTTAATCGTGAGGAACATACTATTTCTGTAATATTTTTTATATGAATTTCTCGAAAAGAAATAATGGGTATTTTCATCGAAGAAAATGATAAATTCGGACAAATGAGTCTACAACTCTAGAATATTCTTAGCGTGGAACGAAAAACAAAATGTCAGGTCAGGCAGACATCAATAGATATTCTTACTGACAAGGGAGGGTCATGAAGTGGCTCCGCTTAGGTCGGAACGGAGAATTGTGTTTGCATTTGATAAGTTATAACTAGACGAATCCTAAAGTAATACGTGCAACCGGTCGGGATATCGCGAGTTACAACATATTTTATAATATAAAAGCTATTAGCTGGCACAATATTTGAACCGGGTCATTTGTTCGGAAACGGTTGGGTATATGGAAAACTCGAAGAATATGTATCCCATCATTTTCAAGGGCACACTGTTTGGGGTAAAAATTGTTGCTCTAGGGTCACACATGGTGTCCAAACTCAAATGTTTTAAATAGTAAGGGGGGTTTAAGTAGCACATCGTTTGAAAGCTGTTGTTAAATGAAAGATGATAGACTAAGTCTCGACTCTACGACAACCCTATGCAAAATGGCGGCGGCGGGTCAAACTGTAAACAAAAACTTAATTGAAAAGTCCATGGCCACCTCTATAAATGAGAAATGGTGAGACAAATATGAAAACAGGAAAGCTCATGTAGCATTATTTTCAAACTATAACGATTTAAAGTAAAGACGTCTTGTTTGTGCCCCCCCCCCCCGTAGAGTCCCAAGTGGGGTACAACTCAAAGGTTTCAAATGGTAAACGGGGATTAAGTAGCACATCGTTTGAAAGCTGTTCTTAAATGAAAGAAGGTGGAACAAGTCACGACTCTCTACGATAACCTGTGCAAAATGACAGAGGGTCAAAATGAAAACACAAACTTAATTTAAAAGTCTATGGCCACCTTGAATCCAAGATGGCAACTCAAAACCTATGTCCAAACTATACACACTCCAAATTGCTGAAGCTAGAAAAAACAAAATTTGGCATGAATGTTAATCAAGCAAGCGTAGATGACGAAAAGATACGAAATGTTCAAAACGCGATATCTTGAATTCACAATAACGAACAAATTTATGTATGTACAAACAGGATAGGCAATGAAAGTGAGAATAACAAAGGAATAAATAAAATTGAAATAGTAAATAAATTTTAAAAAACGGTAGTTGTCTTCGTTCTTTGATGCTTGCAATAATCGTCTGCTGCGGCGATTAGAGCTGCTACCTGGTGCCAACCACTTCTATACTTCGGTCGGGTCACTCGTAGATCTCTTTATTTCAATTGGTCGAAAGAATGAAGATACAACATAATTGTCAGTTGTGATTGTCAATACAATATAATTGTCAGCATTTATATACAAACTCATTTTTACAATGGCAGCCATATTGGATTACACATGATACGTCTTTAACTTTTTGTGGATATCTACTATTGACAATAACGTAAATACCATATTTCGCTTCTCCAGATACACTGGTTTGAGCTGGAGATGCGTGTGATACATAGTGCGGCATTTTGAACTGAAGATGTCGCGTTTTTGAACATTTCGTATCTTTTTGTCACATACGCTTACTGATCAGCATTCATATCAAATTTTGTTATCCTAGCTTCAGCAGTTTGGTATGCCTATACTTTCGACTAGGTTTTAAGCGGCCATCTTGGATTCAAGGCTGATTTTTCAATTAAGTTGTTTACATTTTGACCCACCTTCATTTTGCACAGGGTTGTCATAGAGAATCGAGACTTGTTCCATCTTCTTCTATTTAACAACAGCTTTCAAACGATGTGCTACTTAAACCCCCCTTGCTATTTAAAACATTTGAGTTGGACCCCGTCTGGAACGTTGCTAGAGACTTTGGGGCAAACCTTTTTACCCAAAAAGGTGTGCCCTTGAAAATGATGGGTTACGTGTTCGTCGAGTTTTCCATATACCCAACCGTTTCCGAACAAATGGCCCGGTTCAAACTATTCTGGCAGCTAATAGCTTTTATATTATAAAATATATTCTAACTCACGATATCCCGACCAGTGGCACGTATAACTTTGATATTCGTCTAGTTATAACATATCAAATGCAAACACAATTGTCTCGTTCAAATCTCAGCGAAGCCAATTCGTGACCTT
Source organism: Thermobia domestica (assembly GCF_964235325.1). Classification (NCBI taxonomy): domain Eukaryota; kingdom Metazoa; phylum Arthropoda; class Insecta; order Zygentoma; family Lepismatidae; genus Thermobia; species Thermobia domestica. The sequence continues at coordinate 294,176,035 of NC_137461.1, read as the reverse complement.
CCCTTGTGAGTACAAGATGATATGCATCAATATAAAAGATCATGCATAAAGCAATTATTTTGCAAAAGATCATACGCAGTATGGCTAATGGGATATAGTCCCAAATTCTGATAAACATTTAAACTTTATTTTCTATTTAACGAAAATATTCTTTAAAGATAAAACAGATATTCGTCTATAGTTCACATCAAACTCAACAAAATGACATGCTTACTTATAAATTCTGATGCGTAGCTTCCGAGAAAATAGACAAAAACGAACTTTAAAAAGTACGTTGTTCGTTGCGAATAATATTGATGGTTCTGCTCCAACAGATAGTTTATAGCTAGATTTATGTATCGAATGATATATACATAATACTCTGTTACATATCAAGTCGCATCCTCTCCTAACAGTTTCCGAACACACTACTATAACATCGTGAAGATTATCTGAATTCGATTTTCATCACTTTTCGTGTATCTTTTCCAAAACCAGAAACCATGGATAAAAATTTGTAGAAAAATCAGAATTTTGTAATGTAAGTACTCAGAACTCTATAATATCCTCCATTTTGATTAGTTCGAAAGTACATAGTTTAAAATGCAATGTAGACCTACTGCGTATATTAAAAATATCACAACATAAAAACATACGTAAACAGTTTTCTCAAAGCAAAAATTATTAGGACCGTAAACGGAATAATACTAATGAAAAAATATATAAATGTAATATGTAAAAAAAAATGACATTAGTAAGTAAAATGAACATATCATCCGGGAGGAATCATCTCAGGTAGCTCAACGAGTCGTTGTTTTTCTTCCCACGCAACAGGAAAAAGAAGTCTTTATCGTTTATTCATCTCTCTCTCTCTCTCTCTCTCTCTATATATATATATATATATATATATATATATACAGGGGAGGATCCAGGATATGATCAAGGGAGGGGCTAAACCATATTTTGCCGTTTTATCCAGTGTATACTTGAGCGTCAAGCCTCCCCTTGGATCCGCAACTATATATATATATATATATATATATATATATATATATATATATATATATATATATATATATATATATATATATATATATATATATATATAGAGAGAGAGAGAGAGAGAGAGAGAGAGAGAGAGAGAGATATGAATAAACGATAAAGACTTCTTTGTCCTTTTGCGTGGGAAGGGAAACAGTTCCCATCGAAGAAACAACTTATTTGCGTCCATAGGCGTTTCTGGCGGGGGGGGACGAGAGGGTCGCGTCCCCCCTAATATTTTGAAGTACAAAATATTCAATATTTCATTCTAATTTAATTTATTTACTAACGACAGAATAACAAATAAACTTTCTTCGATGTCCCCCCCAAATTTTACATGCCTGAGACGCCAGTGTTTGCGTCGCAGAATAAAGTATAAATCGAAAAATAATTACTGTCTTTACGAAATATACAGAGCATCCACAAAAATACTTCTATAGCTTGGTGGCGGTTATAGTGGACAGCCAGATGAAACATTGCAGCGAATTCTTATGCAGAAGTTCACAACAAAAGTGGTCACCCAGGGCCGGCCTGAAGCCGATTGGACCGATTGCTCCCAATCGGGCTCCACGCTAGTGCCGTCTACCCTACCCTCTAGTCTAATTTTCTCTCCAGTGCCATTTTTACAGCATATAAGGCCCCAGAGCAAACAAGTGTGTTGTAATCCCTATGACTAAATTTTGCTCCTGTATATGTAATTAATACATGCCATTCTCCTCGCGGGCCGCCCTACCAAGTGGCTATGGTACCGTTAGGATGGTTCTGTTATTATCTGTTGTCAAGTACACACCACAACATATTGCAATACATTTATACCCATGGACTCCACAACGGAGGGCATGGCCTCTCCTTAACAAGTAAATGAATAGTTTATATTAAGTTCCAGGCATTATCAAATATTTCCTGAATTTAATGCTGCAGTAGTTTCTTTATTTTTATTTTTGTTTTACAACTTTTGTTGTAAAAGTAGATATTATGTCCATGGGGTATTCTGTACACTCCTAACACTCCCCCAAAGTTTCTCACACACACCCTTGGGCGTAAAAATATTGTTTTATTAGTGTTTGTATAAAAATGAAGGCTATATCATTTTTCTGGGTGCACATTCTCTCTTATTTTCAACACCCCACTAAGTAAAAATTCCTGGCGTTCTTAGTGATTATGTCATGTGATACTACCGTGAATACCGAGATGGTATCAAATAAATTAGCCTCAGTGCGACTTCTTTGCATATCCTTTCTCTTATTATAGCTATATTAAAATACAAAACCAGGAGATAAACTTTCCCTTCTCCTGCGAAAATCCCGTGGATTTTTTAAAAATGAAATGAGGAAAAGCGATTGTATACTAGTGCATACTGAATAGGTGGCTGCTAATGAAGGTTTGTCTTCTAACTCGAATAATCCAATGGAAAATATGTCATCCATCTTCCTTCAGTTCCTTAAGGTTTGTAATCGTCTCATCACCATTTTATTTTGTCTGTAGTCGATAACGATTTCAAGTTGATTATACCGTTTATAAGTAGCTACCTATGATGTACTCACTAGCGTACATTAGGGTTTTCTGACTTGAATTCTTTTCAAAAATATAGCCAGAAATTTTTGAACCAAGGAATGCATATTACTGTGTATTTCATTATGTCTTACAAATATAAACTTATGGAAACTTAGATTTCACCGTTGTATTTCTCTTAAAATTCTATCCCAATTCGATATATTACATGACCCTCCTCCTATTTAGAAAAAGGTCGAGCGAGATACAAGATGGCCGACTTCAAGATGGCGGCCATGATAAGCAAACTTTCAAATAAATACCTACTTCCTCCCGGTGACAGTTAATGTGTTTCTATTTTTCATCCCTTTCCCCGTTTTACAAATAAAATAAAATTTTCAAACTTGAAACACATTGTTGTGGCATATTCTGATCAGTAGGGAACGGAACTTTATTTAAATAAATGTTTTTTCTGCAGTGAGATAGAGGCCCATTCTTTTGCCAAAATGCTGATCATATCCTTTTATGCCACCTCAGCAAATTTTATTTTACATAAAAACACATATTTTCCAATTTTCCGTATGTAAATACATATTTTAAGAGTTTTCGTTTTAAAAACATAAAATCACTCATTGAGGACTGCTACATCGAAATCTTCGGAAGAAAAAATGCTTATTTTCCCACACCTCTTTCATATGTGTCAGGTTTGTTTTGTCTTTGAACACGTTGACTGGCAGATTTCTGGTGTCTTACTTTAATCTACACGTAAGGTCCTGTTGAGGGAATTCTACCCAGCCACAAGCCAGTTACAACACTGCAGGACTTTGAATCCACTTCGTGTCTTTTCGTTTATTCTATTCTAAGTAGTGCTTCAGCACAGTATATGTATTTCCTTACTGTAAAATGCCTAAAATAAAAGCAAGTATTTCATATCGTTTGCAGAAGCTCTGTGGTGAATATAAAGATGTATTTTCTATTGATGACAAAGTGCTATTTTGCCAACCGTGTGGTAAATCTGTCGCGGCTGACCAACGTTCACAAATTAAGCAGCATTTGGAGAGCAAAACGCATATTTTTGCTGCTTCACGTTTGAGCAAGAGACAGGCATTTATCTGTCAACCAATTGTGTCTAATTCTGGTAAACCGTCAAAATTGTCCGCTTTTTCAATGAATTTGTGCAGAGCTTTTGTATCCGCAGATATTCCACTGTTCAAATTAAAGAACCCTGAAATACGACAGTTTCTCGTGAAATATACGAACTTCGAACCGCCTGACGAATCAACATTGCGAAAAACTTATCTGCACAGGTGTTAGGAGCAAACTTTACAACATATTCGCTCGGAATGTGGGCATCAAAATATTTGGGTATATATGGACGAAACTACAGACTCCAGTGGTAAAAAAGTGGGAAACGTGATTGTAGGAGTGCTAAGTAATGGTGACGAAACTGTGTTGGCGAAAAATTATTTGCTAATGTGTAAAGAGCTATCTGCTGCTACACATGTAACAATAGCAAGGCTTTTCAACGAAGCAATGCAACTTGTGGCCAGAAGTCATAAAATTTGACAATGTTCTTCTTGTTACAGATGCTGCAGCTTACATGAAAAAAGCTGCAATAGGCCTTGCCATCAGCTACCCCAAAAGGGTGCATGTTGCCTTGTGGCTCATGCGTTGCATAGAATATGTGAAACGATAAGAGTCCCTAGGTCGATAGACTAGTTTCAAATGGAAAGAAAATTTTTACCAAGTCACCTAAACGAATAGACATTTTTAATCAAAAATATTCTGGGATTCCTCTTCCAACCGTTCCTGTAGTTACACTATGGGGCATTTGGTTGAATGCCGTTGAGTATTATGCCCAAAACTTTGAACAATTCGTATTTGTCGTAAATGATCTCGACAAAGACGAAGCATCGTCCATAGAAATTATACAAGAACTGTTAAAAGATCCATCCGTAAAACTCGAGTTAGCATTCATTTCAACAAACCTGTCCTTTCTTTCTCGTTGTATAGAAAAACTCGAATCTTCATCGAACGTACTGTCAGCTTCAGTGGGTGAAATCCACATAATAGAAACGAAACTGACAGAACTTACTGTTGCTAACGGACAAGTGCAATGTCTAAATTTACAGACATTTTTGAAAGAAACCTAGGTTTTCAAACATTGTGTAAAATTGCACCTGTTTTGGAAGGGGAAATGGTGAAGGAAGATGTAGCCAATTACGGAGTTAGTGAAATTTCGTGTTTCAAATATGCGAGAATTGTTTCTTGTGACGTAGAGCGATCTTTCTCGCAATATAAGGTGCTTTTTAGGGATAATCATCACAAATTTACAATGGAGAACTTAGAGAAAATTATGGTAGTCTAAAGAATAGCTCGCTAGAAGGTAAACATTTCAAATCTGAATTTAAGATGTTCACAATACACGTAATATTTAAGTTTCTGTTGCCAAATATTTTTATTTTTGTCACATATTTTTCTAATTTTATCACATATTTTCAAAATTTATAGCACATAAATAAATAAATATTTCTGAGTTTTTTAGCACATGAAGTTCCGTTCCCTACTGATCAGTCTGGATTTTGGCCACTGCAACTGTCTTTATGGACGGAAGCACTTGAAATTTTGCTTACGCTCATTTCTTGATATTCCATACTTCTCTGCCAAGTTTGGTCTAGAAACTAGATTTCGACATCTATAAGTTTACTTGAGAGAGAAAAAAACTAGGAAATACTGGTACGGAACCTTCTTGAAAAATTGCGAGGCACAAGGATGAAATATGTATTTTAAAATTCATTCACTGTTTGCATTTTCATTTGAGTAATTTCTCTGAAAAATTAACTGATATAAGTAATGAACAGAGCGTTTTCACCAGAACATTTTGCAGAACTTATTATATATGTTCAGGATCTTAATACAAGAAAAATGTTTTTCTGCGACTTTGGTCGGAAACGCTTAATTAGGAGACAGAGCTAATTAAAAGTAATTCCTGGAATTGGCCGTTCCTCTTATCTTTTTATTATCCCTATCTCCATAACTAAGCGTTTTGGATTAAAGTTGTACATTTTTTTTTCTTGTACTGAGGTTCTGAACACTTGTACGAAGTTTGTCGGCTATTCCCGGAACACTCAGTATATGAATACGTAATAACAATATACACATAAGTTTGTAAATGATATGTTTGCAATGTTTAGTATCACATACATGTATTTCTTTAATTAAAACTTAGAATTTACCTTCACAAATACCTTTTATTTTATACATTAAATTACATTTACTCGTGTCAGTAGTTAATCATCATCATTACCATAGCCGAAAATCTGAGGATGACACGAAAAACTGACTGCATTTTCGTTTTCAGGACCTTTGATTTAGTAAGGATTGCATTGTTTTATGTCTGCATGTTTTTGAAAGTTGAAATTTGTAGATATGTGTTATCAGTGCTACAAAGTTTATTACTGAAACTATATGTACGGCGGGGGACACTTCTAAATGGTACACCTTAGCCGTAAATCTGCATATGGCTGTACCATTTAGAAGTGTCCCCCGCTGTACAAATAAATAAGTGAATAAATATATAAATAAATTTATAAATAAATATATAAATAAATTTATAAATAAATATATAAATAAAGATATAAATAAATTTAATCCGCTGCTGCTATTACTTATGTTCTCTAAAGTTTTAAATTAAGGGAGACTAGATTTCGCCCTTCATTTCTCGCTTCTTCACTAACCTTACTAACCAAAGAAATAATCGAAAAAGGACGCTAGTGTAACCTATGTGCGGGAGAATACTGAAGTGCGCCCGTCGCGTCGTCAGATTTCCGTTTGTTGGTTTCATAGAATAAATGAGGGTATGACTCGTGTGTGTTATCATGCTATGAACACAGTTGATTGGGATTTACGATTATTACATCATTGAAATATAATTGAGGTAAGTTTGTGATCAATATATAAATAATGTATCACAAATATGAAGTCACTGATTTTTAAATAAAGAATAGCATAAAAAGCAGTAGGAAGTGTCAATAAAACATCAGGTAAAAGATTATCGTGTATCATTGAGTGTGACTGAAACAATGAAGATGAATTCATTTTCTCATTTATTCATTCAAGTATGCCTTTAGTAACGGGCGACTTTTCATAAGAAATTATATGCAGGCATTGTGTTTTATTCAGTCATACATCCACGCAATGCTAGTACAGCCTATTATTTAAACCTTAAATTTCAAAATAACTTTCGAAAGTCAATTCGTGTAAGTCCAAATTGTCAAAGAAACTATGGTATTTATAGTTATTCGAGACAATGTACACCACTGGCGCACACGCTAACCAACTAGACAGCAGTAAGAGCGCAATATATATATATATATATATATATATATATATATATATATATATATATATATATATATATATATATATATATATATACAGTGGTGGATCCAGGATATGATCAAGGGAGGGGCTAAGCCATATTTTGCCGTTTTATCCAGTGTAAAGCAAGATTGAAGTCCATTTTATCCAGTGTAAACCTGAGCGTCAAGGGGGTGGGGGCTATAGCCCCTTAGCCCCCCTTGGATCCGCCCTTGTATATATATATATGTAATATTGGTTCTATAGACCTTGGTGCAAGTTAGTTTAAACCTATTGCCCCGCTCCACCTAAGGTCGGCCCTGAGGTAAAGGACAAAATATAAAACCAAAATTATTGAATTAGTGCATAGTATCTTTAGAAATATTTATCTGTATATGGGAAAATATGCTAAAGACAACTCTGTTCCCAGAAGAAATTGTGCCTAAGAAGACGGCAGACAGGACAAAATAGAGAGTTTACATAAATGCGGTTAACATGTAGCGACTGAGACAGTGGTGGATCCAGGATATGATCAAGGGAGGGGCTAAGCCATATTTTGCCGTTTTATCCAGTGTAAAGCAAGATTGAAGTCCATTTTATCCAGTGTAAATCTGAGCGTCAAGGGGGGGGGGGCTATAGCCCCTTAGCCCCCCTTGGATCCGCCCTTGTATATATATATATATATATATGTAATATTGGTTCTATAGACCTTGGTGCAAGTTAGTTGTAAACCTATTGCCCAGCTCCACCTAAGGTCGGCCCTGAGGTAAAGGACAAAATATAAAACCAAAATTATTGAATTAGTGCATAGTATCTTTAGAAATATTTATCTGTATATGGGAAAATATGTTAAAGACAACTCTGTTCCCAGAAGAAATTGTGCCTAAGAAGACGGCAGACAGGACAAAATAGAGAGTTTACATAAATGCGGTTAACATGTAGCGACTGAGACAGTGGCGGAGCCAAGGGAGAGCCTGGGGGGTCAGGTCCCCTTGCTCAAAGTCTTGGCACCCCTAGTGGCCACCCCACACAGGGTGATACTGCTATAGGTCAACAAACGGTGAGTTGATAGTAGCCACAAGTAAAACTACTACCGAAACATCTCTCGACAACAGAGTTACCAACTACAGAATACCATATGTTGCAACAGTCTGCGTTTCGAGAAAAAAATCTCCAGGCTCGTTTTTGTTTGTAGTACAGCAAGATCTAATTCATTGAAATCTGTAAGGTGCATGCATTGACCTCACCATCTGAACGATTCGTTTAACCTCTATCCCTTATCTGGCTATCTTCTTTGTTATCGACAAAGAACCAGAAAAACGGCAAAATCAGTCGGCTTTCTCATTCGTTTCGATCTTGAAAGTCATACTAAACTAAGAGATGCTTACCTGCAAATAGCATGCACTGCAGTAAAACATTACACTCGTGTTGGATGAAAGAAGTCTTCGCACATTTAGTAATTAATTTCCATCGATTGTAGCGGCATAGAACAAATGCATAGCATCCATTAAATAATTTGGTATTATTATTATTATTATTATTATTATTATTATTATTATTATTATTATTATTATTATTATTATTATTATTATTATTATTATTATATGCTACTGATACTGGTTCTCCTTCTCGACTATCTTCTGGTCTTGTCTCCAGTACGTCTAGTTTCCTAACGCTCTTGGCCGTTGGCAACTCAGCAGAAACTCAGTAAGCGATACTAGCGATCTCCAAGGAAAATGAAGTCAGCGATTGGTGAACCTATACTACTAACTAAAGCCTGGGGAAATGAGGCTAACAGAAGTCATTGATTCTTAATAAATAAATCGTTCAGAAGTGTTTTCTTTTAAACGATTTTAACTGTAGCATAACCTCAAAACTGCTACTACTAGAGAAATTCCGAAATTTTATCACAGAGCCAGTGCTATAATCTCCTGATTACTAACCATCAGGCAAGATATCAAGATGATACAATACTTGGTCGCGGCAGTAAAAGTGGTAGTCATTCTCATGACCAGGTTGTATCATCCTGTTACCTGTTGTTTAGTAATCAGAGTGATATCCGGAGTTTGTGTGACTGGTCCACAGATATTTCATTCAGTAAGTTCAGTCAGTGAATACCCATTTTTATCACAGATTTATATTTGTTCTTCGTCAAAATATGCATTTCTGAGAAAATTAAGCCCTAAGCTTTTCTGAGAAAATTACATTGTAGGAATTATGCAGAACAGTAAATCAGTGGTGACGTGAATTTTCAACAGGATATACTAATTAATGTCCCTCCTTCAAATCTAATCTCAAAACCTACAATATTAATTTAGTATCAATTACAGGATAGTATGTTAAGTTATTTCAACTACATTTGAATTTATTTAGAGGCTTTGAAACACCCGAGACTCAGAGGATATAAATAAGGGATATGAGTCAATAGGGCCATAAAAATTTCCCTTGTGACACCGAGGAAGATTCTTGGTAATCTCCTCAGTTGAAATATTTATCCACGAGGGATCAATCACACCATCTTAAACTGATGTTCTACTGCTGACCTTTGACTATTCGGTGTTTGTGTATTTGAATTCACGTCAAATTCTAAAAAACTAGTGAAGGTAAAGAAACAAACGAAAGAAAAAGGCCACGTATACTTCTTTTGCGATAAGGAGTCCCGATTGAAATGTCTGTTATAACACTGTTTGATATTAGGGAAAGAAAAATATTCCCCTTTTTGCTTCAAAGAGTGCTCACTTCATCATTTTAATAAAGTAAAGGCACATACATTACTCAGTTTTAGAGATCAAGGCTAAAAGTAACCAAAAATAATTGAACTACGGACAGATCAAAACACGATGCTGCAACCGGGGCAGTTGCCTCGGGCGCCAGCAAACTAATGTGTGTTTATTGGTGTAGATGTAGATGAAAGGGATATTAATCTCAAAATATGTCCTGGGCACCAAATGGTTAGTTTCGTCACTGATAAGGCTACCATGTTTTTACAGCGTGAAATCGGGACGTTTTTCTGAAATATTAAGAATACATGATAATTATTGGCAGTTTACTTTAAAGTGAAACTTAAGCTTCAAGAGCAAGGCTTATAATTAAAAATGGGTTGGAACGGCAAATCAGTGTCCTCTTAGAGTTCAGTTCCTGTTTCTGTGCGACGTTTGTCTCGTAAGCACTTTTGTCCTTGTCTATCACTTTTTACTTTATTATTATTATTATTATTATTATTATTATTATTATTATTATTATTATTATTATTATTATTATTATTATTATTATTATTATTATTATTATTATTAATACAGTTTATCTACCAAACAACTATTTATATTATCATGCTGTATCAAACCAAGTCTGGAACTTGTGATATTTATTTACCTCGATCATTCCATCCGGCAAATAAGTGTGATCTGTACGACAGGGAATGTTTTCGTGCTGGTAAAATTTCAGATGACTGCTTCTATGCTGTAACTTTGAGCTTCGACTTATCTCAAGTAGATGCAGACATGTCGGAAGGTGTGATTCTTGTAGATTCACTGGTTCAAACGCTGTCGAAGTTGAGATCTGGAGAATATGACTCTCAACGAACAACATTCGAACAAATTTATCAAGAATATTTGTGAATATGCAAAGAAAATGGTCTTTAAATTCCAGAGCCGGAAACAGATAGAATATAGGGGTTCCTCATGGAAACGAACTAGACATTCGCCATCGAAATATCACAAATTCATTTTGGATGAATCTCTTCCTTCATTGGAGGCAGAAAACGAATTTTCTAAAGATAATATACTAAGAGACATTTTTCTGTCTATTATTGATAAGGCAATCACTGAGACGGAAAAACGCTTTGGATCAAGTAGCAAAATCATTAGATCAATCACCACTCTCTACATCCAAAAAGTTAAAACTTTCTGAATTACAACATTATGGAACATATGGCCCAGCATTACGGAAGTGATCTGGAAATATTCAAATGTGAACTCAAAATCCTCCCAAACACAAGACGAAGACGAGAAAAAACCGAAATTGATTTCTCGTTGATCTTTGCGTCTATAAAAAAGCATTCCTACAAATCTGCAAGCTAGATATCACCTCTGTCACTATATCAGTTCCTAATGCTACATGTGAAAGGCCATTCTCATATTTGAAAACATTAAAGACATATAGACAATTCAATGACTGATGATAGGTTGAAAAATTTAGGATTGCTTTATATTGAAGAAAATTGCTAAATCGTTAGATCTTGAAGAAGTTGTTGATAACTTTGCTGCTGCCCACAAGAATAGAAAGATCCTCTTTTAAATAGAGGCATGAACATATAAGTTCTCTCTTGACCTCTGACCTGTAAAAGTGTATTTCTCTGCTTTCACTTAAATCAACTAGCCACACATATTTTAAAGGCAGCGATTAAATAACTATTTATATTAGAAATCAATTGTGTTAATGTATCCTAGTTGTTTGAAGTAGTAAATTCTTACATTTTCACCGTAAAAGAGTAAAATCATGAACAAAATAGATGAAAACATTCACCACCTTGAACACACGCATACACACATTATATATATATATATATATATATATATATATATATATATATATATATATATATATATATATATATATATATATATATATATATATATATATATATATATATATATATATATATATATATATATATATATATATGTGTGTGTGTGTGTGTGTGTGTGTGTGTGTGTGTGCGTGTGTTTATGTAAAATAAATTTTTCATTCATTGGAGCTCTCCCCCTCAAAATTTTCTTGGGTCTTTCATTGCTCCCCCCCTGAAAAAATTCTAGCTACCCTACTGGACTGAGAGCATTATCGTCATTGTTGATTGAAGTTCCAACAATGAAGCAGTTATGTGAAGGCGACCGAAGTAGAAAATAACTAATAGTAAGCTTATCACGTTCTTTCCTATCAAAAAAAAAAAAAAAAAAAACGTTCTTTCCTATTGAAAAGGATATTCAAGAAATTATTTGCATAACACTTGTCCTCTCTTGAATATTGTTTTATTATTTTTTTTTTCTAGAAGGTAAACAACCCATAGGAGGAAAGAATGGATGTGATTTCAAATTCCCTGTTGTTTGTTTAGTAAAATTAATTGACTACACAAATCTTCCGAAAACCTTCCATTTTCAGTGAGTCCATGGGCGGCGTTTGGGGGGTGGGGTGGGAAAAGGAGGCAGTTGTCCCCCACTTTTCTGAAATGGCCTATTAATGTATATAGTTTGGTTTGAAAATGTAAAGTTTTTGTATGTATTTATAAAAAATGGTGCCATAGTCTCTATAATATTTGTTGTTGCGTGAGTACGTGTTGGTTGTCTCCCCGTGAGTTAAGAAAGTTACAAGAATTGCGTTTTAATTGCCACAAAAAATGCTCCAAAAATTTACCTGTTGGTGCCCAACATTTCGAATACACTTTCATTTTTTCTTACAAGAGCTCGATATAACTCCAATATGAGTTAATCAGCCGCTTTGAAACTAATTGAGACAGCATTTCGAAAGAAAAAAAAACTCACAAGTCATTTTTTAATTGCACAAATATTGACAGTTCGTAAAATGTCTTTTCTTCTTTCTAATCGTAAGGAATATTTTGATTTTTCTTGAGTTTAACATCCGTTCAGCAGCAAAGCTATAGGAGACGTAGACCTACTGATTAACGTGGAATCCGATGAGCTTCCGCCGGGAATCGAACCCAGGCCTCCCACGCCAAAGGCGCGTACGCTAACCGCTTAGCCACGAAGAAGCTCAGTAACGAATATTAATTGAAAAGAGAGTAAGTAATAAGTAATAACTTCTACCTTTTCCATTGCTTTGCAGTGTAATAAACGAGCGAAGTGGTGTGTTAGGGGTGTACGAGAACGAACTTGTTTTGGGATTTCTTTAAATGTCGTAGCATATGCTTGTGGTATTTATTGTCTAAGAGTAATAACATACATATAATAACATGCATGGAATTAACTTTTTTTTTTTTTTTTGCAATTAAGTGGAGAGAAAATTACGAAAATATGTCTGTGAGGTATTTAGGACACATGGCAGCAATAGGCACATACTCAGCGACTTGTTGCAGGAACGCAACAAATCACCATAGCGGTAAATTAGCCAGCGATAGCAGAATAACACCACAATCCTTAATGGGTTAAAAATATAACTTGTTCATTAACCCTTTTAAATTCCGGCTTTCTTTTTTTAAGGTAAATTATAGTCTTTCAGTCAAGCGGCTACAGCATCTTCCCTATTTATCCTAGAATCATGGTTCATACCTCCACTTTCAATATAACTTTTGTAAAACAAGTCTCATTATTCATTACTGTGTTTAATATTTTCCTTTCTATTTATATGTTTTGCAAATTTGTTATTAAATAATCTGATCACACAATTTTCCAAACAAAATTTTAAGATGTTCATGAGCAAGGAATCAAATCTTGCATCTTCGTTTAAGAATACAACGGACTAGTACCTACTTGCGTTGCTCTTGTCAATTTATTTAATAAAATTTGAAATACGATATACGGCATTTTAACTGAAAAAGATAGTATGCTATTAGATATACAACCTTTCGTCAAACAAAGTGTTAGAAGCAACCAGGGAAATTAACATTAATACACAATTATTCAGATTATGTTTTGCCCCCACTTATAAAGTCAAATCTTCGCCACTGGGTGAGACACACTATTTCATGCAAGTTGAATCTTTTTCAACCTGAAGAACGAAAACCGGGACAAACAGGCGTCCCGAAAGCCTTTTCGGGACAGTTAATTCTTTCGCTGAAAACGACGAGTGTCTCGGAAAAACCGGGACGTCTGGCAACCCTAGTTTTGTCCATATCAGATGGTGTAGCACGTTGTTTGCAAAGTACTGTACTAGGTAGTCTTGGCCCCTCCCGAAATAAAATTCCGCTTGCGCTACTGGCCATGCCACAAACCCTTTCTCATGTACGTTTTCTTTTACACACAAGCTTATGTGGATTTTTAAATTACCTCTGAATATTTAAACATCTCAATTTTAATGACATTTTACGTAGAATAGTAATGTTCTGCTATAGAATTGTTGGTAGGCATACATACGATTGTTTAAAAAAAAAATAGCATATAGTAGGGGAGGGCATTCACAAAGGTCTCAAAAAAGAAATATTTAGAAATAAAACGGCACAAAACAATGTTTGAACGATGCTCAACAGATGTCAGTACTAGTTAACTACGACAAAATAGAAGAAAATGTAAAGATTTATATACAAGTTTACTTGCTCTTTCGATCTATTTAAATGTCCCTAATGATTGTCATTAGAAAATGGACCTGTACTTTCGTTCACTTATTTACAAATTAATAACATTTAAATGTAAGCTACATTTCTGAGTAAAAAATATGGTCTTTTACAAGTATTCTCATCGTGCTCCGTCGCGTCGCACGCATTACAGACCGCAGGAATATAATAGTATCGATTTTTGAAAGGGTGATAGTTCTTTTATAACTAAACCCTAGTTTTTAAAGTACACTTTAGTTATTGTTTCCAACTCGCCAGTGTGAAATGTTGCTAGTTTAATACTATAAAGTCGCTATATAATTTTACAAAGGAATTTACATATTGTTCATGTACAATGGAAGACTCGAGTATTTTTTTTTTTTTAATGACTATCTTGACAAAACCACTGCACTATGCGCTTTGAAGAATACAGAATTAATAAATATAGCATTAAAAGTCTGCAAATACTTAAAATTTTGGATTACGTTTCCCCATTCCCTCTTATAGGGTACGATTATCTTTTTTGGGGGAGGGGTTACGGAATTCATGTTGGTTTTGTATTGGAACACTTCACCGAACTCACCCCACGAAATTTCTGTATAATTTATGTTAAGAACAACCGCAGTTAAATTAATATATAAATCACACGCACTACACTGAACCAGAAAAGCACAATGTTCTACAGCGTCACTGTCACTGTACGGCGGACGCGGCAGAAGTCCTAAAATGCACAAGACCTAAACGGCATTAGACCTAAAATGCACAAGTCCTAAAATTATTTCGCGGCACAAGTCCTAAATGGCAGAGGTCCTAAAAGTCAGAAGTCTTAAAAGGCAGAAGTCCTAAACGGCAGAAGTCCTAAAAATCATTTCGCGGCACAAGTCCTAAACTGTAGAAGTCCTAAAAGGCAGAAGTCCTAAAAATCTCTTATGGCGCTACCATCGCGTCCGTAACAAGAATACTGTCAATCTGTTAGTCAAAGTTTTAGACATATTGTTTCAAATTACAGAACCTTAGTTCTTACAAGTTATTTGTATAAATACATATTCTATCGTTCTGAAATAATAAATAAATAAATGAAACCTATTGTCCTGTCTTGCTCTTTCCATGATATAATTCTATGTTGACAAAATTTTAACTTCCTACCAAATGTGATTCCCAGATCTTTCATAATGTCTGTTTTTCTCTATTTCCACTCCATTGACCTCATATTAGTAACATAATATTGTGTATTAGTTATGTACGTCATAAATTTTGTTTTCCTTGTGTTGTTTTGAAGTAAATTATTTTTACATATATATTTCTTGTACAGAAGTACAGAAGTACGCTCCGCATAGTATATATTGCAATTCTGAATGTTTGTTTGGTTTCAGAAGTCTGGTAAAATATGCTTTTTAAACATTGTTTTAATTTTTTATTTATTTTTGTTTTAGGAATTTGTCTTGGGATTCTCGTATCTCCATTCGAAAAAAAAAAACTAATTTCTTAACTAATTATGTAATTAATTCTTAGAATGAAAGAGGTTGTATTATGTAACTCGTGTATAAGTGCAGAACAGATAATGATAATAATAATCTTAGTAGTACAAATATAGCTGTTATTGTTGGAATTAGCTACGTTCGTAAAATTATTGCCAACTAGTTGCTGCATCGTCCCAATTTCGTGTAGTGGTGGCGAATTTCAGAACTAAAGCAAGTGAATGAAAAAGGCACAAGTCCTAAACGGCACAAGTCCTAAAAGGCAGAAGTCCTAAAAATCATACCGCGGCACAAGTCCTAAACGGCAGAAGTCCTAAACTGCAGAAGTCCTAAACTGCAGAAGTCCTAAACGGCAGAAGTCCTAAAGTGCAGAAGTCCTAAAATTTAGGACTAGTGCCTATATTTTTAGGACTTCTGCCGTTTAGAACTTCTGCCGTTTAGGACTTCTGGATGTCACCCACTGTACGCACTGTGCAATGCAAGAGGTTACCAGCTATTACGCAACTATTATTATACCACATTGACTTGATCCCTAGTCTTCCGTTGCAAGCGCTGCTATCGTCTGAAGGAAATCCACTCGCTTTCTCTCACTTAGCAACAGCTGAACCCTTATTGGCTCAACGCAAGGGTGTGTGAGGGTGTGAGCTTTAGTTCGCATTTTTGCCACGGCTCAAGACATGCAGCAGAATAGTAAGATACGGGAAATTTCCGAACCGCAGTGAAGAAGGGCATAATCCTCATAGCAGCCAATGAATCCAATGAAGTAAGTCGCTCAGAGCAGTAGTGCAACTGAGTGTATAAAAGTAATTATTAGTATTACAAACTGCAAAATTTTGGAAACTTTAATATAAATATAGAACAAAATATTTGAATTCCTAAATGTCACTAGGCGCTAAATAAAATTTTTTGTCGTTAGACACTTCCAAAAGTCGTTAGTTCTAGCGACAAAGTCTCTGAATTGGCAACACTGACTTTAGTGATGCGCGATTGCGAGAGGTCCCTTATCGAGAGGTACCGCTTATAGATTGTTTCGATTGCTTAGCGAGAGGTTTGTACAATCGAAAGGTTCCTCTCGATTGTTGCATTCGCTAAGGGAAATCGTCTGCAATTGTCTATATTAACGAGCAGGAGCAGGTTTCAACTTGAATATTCGTACTTCGCTTTTATTGGCTCGCTCCAATTCCATACAGTCTAAGGCCAATTTTGTTATCATTTCTTGCACAAAAACACATTTTCGCGATTATCAACATTTCGTTTATGGCACACCAATAAAGATTATAGCAATGTTGTGGAACAGATGTCCTTGTTTAATGTATGGTATGTATAATCAGATTGGAAAGAATAGGAAAGGAAGATGGACTGTGCAGTACATAAACGGTGCTTAAAGCTATTTGTTTCTTTCTTTCTTTCAATAAACATTTTATTAAAAAAGAAAAAGGCCACAACCACACACGACAAAGAGAATTGAAAGCAGTTTTTGTTATATTATATAATCTCATTATTTAAAGTTTCGTTTCTTATTGGAAATTGTTCTTCATCCTTATATATACGAGGGTCACTACGAAAGTTTTGCGATGTGAAATAACTTACATACAGTACTTAAAATCAATTTAACACTTACATTTTCTGAAAGTATTCACCATTACACTGTACACACTTTTTCATCCTCGAAAACCACTTTTGGAAGTAGTGTTGCCAGTCTTTTTCTTTAAGTGTTGAAAGTTCATTCTCGTAAGCCACTACAGCTTCTTCAGGGCTGCAAAATCTCTTCCCACGCATGCGATCTTTGATCCTGGGGAACAAAAAAAATCACATGGGGCCAGGTCATGGCTATACGGCGGATGAATCATAAGTTTGACCTCCGTAGGTTCTAAAAAACTGAATTGTGATGGCCGTGTGTGCGGACGCGTTGTCATGATAAAGCAGGATCCCACGCAATCCAGTTCTAGGACGCCGTTCCCGAAGCTTCTGGAACACTTTTGTTAGGCAAACAGTGGTGTACCACTGAGCAGTAACATTCCGTTGTTCTTCAAGTGGAACAGTTGCAACATGGCCAGATTTGGAGAAGAAAATTGCGACCATCTTCTTCCCCACACTTCGCGGTCGCTTCACTTTCGTGGGTGGATTTTCGTCTGGAAAGATCCAAACTGTAACTGGCGTTTATTTTCAGGGTCAAATTGATAGATCCAAGTCTCATAACCAGTAACAAAGTCAGAGACGTGTCGAGAATTGCCTCCATGAAATCTTGCAAGCATTTCATCACACCATTCCACACGCATGCGCTTCTGCTGTTCAGTCAAAGTGTGAGGCACCCAACGAGATGAAACCTTCCTGAGCCGAAGATGATCATGAAGAATTTTTGTTACTGCTGGCGATCCAATGTTCACTGTAGATTCAATGTCCTTGAAAGTTGTTCTAGGATTTTCTCGAATCACTTGTTCCACAGCGGCAATGTTTTCATCTGAGACAGCTGTTGCCGGACGTCCAGGTCTCTCTTCATCTTTAAGCGATGTCCGGCCTCTTCTAAATTCATCAACCCACCGAAAAATTGTAGCACAGGAAGGAGCAAGGTCCCCAAATGTCCCCTCCAAACGGTCAAGGCTTTGTATCTCGTTCAAACCACTTTTGAAATCGTAAAGGATCATTGCCCGAAAATGTTCCCTTTTGAGCTCCATTCTAGACAGCCGAATACTGCTCACATCAACAAACAAGTAAAGGCGATACGGCGACGGCGATAAGCGAGGCGAGTTGAAACTTGCATCGCTTCTTCGCTCTGGATACTACTACCGAACGTAATTGTTGGAATTCAAATACTGTGCCACAAAAATGCGTATCTCAAAACTTTCGTAGTGACCCTCGTATAGACACTATATATATTCTCAAGATAGAGAACGACACGAATAACTGATTTCACCTTCGGTGCGAGCGGTGGGGTCACTGGTCGAAAAAATGTAACAGTTTTCTCAGGCTAGGCATCTTGATTGAGGTCTCCAGGCCAGCCACTGAGGACACATTTAATATATCAAAAACCTTGCCGGGAGTGTACTCAACTTTCCAAAGTTTCATGGCGATCAGATGAATGTTTTAGGAGACCATAAAGGACACACACACACACACACACACAAATACTTTCATATATATATACTAGCAGAAATGCCCGTCCTTCGTACATCTCGGTCAGAACCTCTCGGTAAGAACATCTCGCTAAGAACCTCTCGTTAAGGAAATCACAATCGAAATGTCTCGAGAGGTTCAAACAATCGAAATGTTTCGATTGTAACATCTCGCAATCATACATTTCTAACACACTTGTAGTAGTTAATCCTGAGGAACATACTATTTCTGTAATATTTTTTGACATGAATTTCTCGAAAAGAAATAATGGGAATTTTCATCGAAGAAAATGATAAATTCGGACAAATGAGTCTACAACTCTAGAATTTTGTTAGCGGGTCACGAAAAACAAAATGTCTGGTCAGACAGACATCAATCGATATTCTTACCGACAAGGGAAGGTCAAAACTGGCTCCGCTTAGATCGGAACGGAGAATTGTGTTTGCATTTGATAACTTGATGAATCCCAAAGTAATACGTGCTACCGGTCGGAATATCGTGAGTTAGAACATATTTTATAATATAAAAGCTATTAGCTGCCAGAATAGTTTGAACCGGGTCATTTTTTCGGAAACGGTTGGGTATATGGAAAACTCGAAGAATATGTATCACATCATTTTCAAGGGCACACTGTTTGGGGTAAAAATACTTGCCCCAGGGTCACACATGGTGTCCAAACTCAAACGTTTTAAATAGTAAGGGGGGTTTAAGTAGCACATCGTTTGAAAGCTGTTGTTAAATGAAAGATGATAGAGCAAGTCTCGACTCTACGACAACCCTATGCAAAATGGCGGCGGGTCAAACTGTAAACGAAAACTTAATTGAAAAGTCCATGGCCACCTCTATAAATCAGAAATGGTAAGACAAGTATGAAAACTGGAAAGCTCATGTGGCATTATTTTCAAAGTACAACGATTTAAAGTAAAAACGTCTTGTTCCAGCCCCCTCAGTCCCGTAGGGTCCCAAGTGGGGTCCAACTCAAAGGTTTCAAATGATAAACGGGGACTAAGTAGCACATCGTTTGAAAGCTGTTGTTAAATGAAAGAAGGTGGAACAAGTCACGACTCTCTACGATAACCCTGTGCAAACTGATAGAGAGTCAAAATGAAAAAACAAACTTAATTGAAAAGTCTATGGCCACCTTGAATCCAAGATGGCAACTCAAAACCTATGTCGAAAGTATACACACTCCAAATTGCTGAAGCTAGGAAAACCAAAATTTGGCATGAATATTGATCAAGTAAGCGTAGATGACGAAAAGGTACGAAATGTTCAAAACGCGATATCTTGAGTTCACAATGACGAACAAATTTATGTATATACAAACAGGATAGAAAATGAAAGTGAGAATAACAAAGGAATAAATAAAATTGAAATAATAAATAGATTTAAAAAAAGGATAGTTGTCATCGTTCTTTGATGCTTCCAATAATCGTCTGCTGTGGCGATTAGAGCTGACCTGGTGGCAACAACTTCTATACTTCGGTCGGGTCATTCGTAGATCTCTTTATTTCAATTGGTCGAAAGAATGAAGATACAACATAATTGTCAGTTGTGATTGTAAATACAACATAATTGTCAGCATTTATATAGAAACTCATTTTTACGATGGCAGCCATATTGGATTACAGATGACACGTCTTTTACTTTGTGTGGATAGCTACTATTGACAATATACTTAAATACCATACTTCGCTTCTCCAGATACAGTGTTTCGAGCTGGAGATGCGTGTGATACATAGTGTGCATTTTGAACTCAAGATGTCGCGTTTTTGAATATTTCGTATCTTTTTGTCACATACGCTTGCTGATCAGCATTCATATCAAATTTGGTTATCCTAGCTTCAGCAGTTTGGTATGCCTATACTTTCGACTAGGTTTTAAGTGGCCATCTTGGATTCAACGCTGATTTTTCAATTAAGTTGTTTACATTTTGACCCACCGTCATTTTGCACAGGTTTGTCATAGAGAATCGAGACTTGTTCCATCTTCTTCTATTTAACAACAGCTTTCAAACGATGTGCTTCTTAACCTACTTTACCTTCGAAACTTTTGAGTTGGACACCACTTGGGACCTTGCTGGGACCCTGGGACAGGACGATTTTACATTAAATCGTTGTGCTTTGAAAATAATGCCACACGAGCTTTCCAGTTTTCACATTTTTCTCACCATTTCTGATTTATAGATATAGCCATGGACTTTTCACATAAATTTTTGCTTACATTCTGACCCGCGGCCATTTTTCAAAGGTTTGTCGTAGAGAGTCGAGACTTACTCCATCTTCTTTCACATAACAACAGCTTTCAAACAATGTGCTACTACACCCAATTGCCATTTCAAACTTTTGAGTTGGACCCCGTCTGGAACCTTGCTGGAGACTTTGGGGCAAACTTTTTTTAGCCCAAAAAATGTGCCCTCGAAAATGATGGGATACGTGTTCGTCGAGTTTTCCATATACCTAACCGTTTCTGAACAAATATCCCGTTTCAAGCTATTCCGGCAGCTAATAGCTTTTATATTATAAAATATGTTCTAACTCGCGATATCCCGACCGGTGGCACGTATTACTTTGGGATTCGTCTAGTTATAACATCAAATGCTAACACAATTCTCTCGTTCAGATCTCAGCGAAGCCAATTGGTGACCTTCCCTTGTGAGTACAACAAAACAATATGCATCAATGTAAAAGCTCATGCATAACGCAATTATTTTACAAAAGATAGTACACAGTATGGCTAATGGGATATAGTCCCAAATTCTGATAAACATTTAACCTTTATTTTGTATTTAACGAAAATATCCTTCAAAGATAAAACAGATATTCGTCTATAGTTCACATCAAACACAACAAAATGACATACTTACTTATAAATTCTGATGCGTAGCTTCCGAGAAAATAGACAAAAACGAACTTTAAAAAGTACGTTGTTCGTTGCGAATAATATTGATGGTTCTGCTCCAACAGATAGTTTATAGCTAGATTTATGTATCGAATGATATATACATAATAATCTGTTAAATATCAGGTCATATCTTCTCCTAACAGTTTCCGAACACACTACAACACATCGTGAAGATTATCTGAATTCGATTTTCATCACTTTTCGTGCATCTTTTCCAAAACTAGAAACCATGGATAAAAATTTGTAGAGAAATCACAATTTCGTAATGTAAGTATTCAGAACTCTATAATATCCTCCATTTTGATCAGGTCGAAAGTATATAGTTTAAAATGCAATGTAGGCCTACTACGTATATTAAAAATATGACAACATAAAAACATACGTAAACAGTTTTCTCAAAGCAACAATTATTAGAACCGTAAACGGAAAAACACTAGCGAAACCAAATATATTAATGGAATATGTAAAAAAAAATTTTTTTTCTTTCTTCTAACAACGGATCACAAAATTTAGTACCGTTGTGTAAGATTTCATTTGATTATCTGCTGCAAAGCTATATAAGACGTGGTCTCAAGGTTTAACGTGGAATCCAGACCACATGAGCTCCCGCCGGGAATCAAACCAGTTGTGTGTAAGAGATTAAATGCTGTACACTGTATTTTTCTCCAATTACTGTTTTCTAATTTCTGAGTTGCACTAGAGAAATATGATTTTCTCTTGAGATACTGATTAACGAGATAAATTAATAATGAATTGAGCTTCAAAGAAGCAAGCGTCCTTTTTGGAAAATGACAAAATGGAGTTTGTAAAAAAAAAAAAAAAAAAAAGTGAACAATTGGACAAGAAGTACGGATAGCAACAATATCATTAGCGTTTAATAAAGTCCGAAACTGAAACAAATAACAGTTAGTAGACTCCATTGAATTGAACAAAATGGTCCTCGCGTGTAGCTTTCTAGGAAGTCGGTAAAAACAAGTTTATTTTTTAACATAAAAACGATAATGACCTCAGCTATTAGGATGAAACTGAACTTGAAATATACACTAATCAGGCACTTCATTACGACACTAGCAAGAAGACAATAAACAGTAGGTTAATGAGACACATCCTGAAATCAAGATTAACTCTTAGCGTTATTACACTTATTACATACCTAACGCTCGCGCCTTCGGTGCGAGCGGTCCCGGGTTCGATTCCCGGTGGGGGCACTCGGTCGAAAAAGTGTAAAACGCTTTTTCAGGCCAGCTACCCGGAATGAGGTTTTCCTGGGTTTTCCTCATTCACACCAGGTAAATGCCGGGGTGGTACCGAACTCATAGGTCCCAGGCCGCTTCCTTCCTTCCCTTTCCCCGGATTGTGTGCTCGCCGAGGGACGTCATCCCTCAGAAACGTGAAGGGCTAACTGGCCTTAGATGCCGAAAGCCCAGAAATCTAAATCCTAAATCCTAAAAATCCTTATTACACACGAGAGGACTAATATTGCGACGGCGCCGTCGCGGCAGATTCGATTTGTCTGTTCACGGGGCGGCCAAAGTGCAGCACGCGTATTGCGTGGAAGCCGCGCGGTCGACAAACAGGCAGCACTTCTCGCGCACTGTTGAGTTAAGTAAATTAGTATTGGCAATTTATCAAAGATAGAAAATAAATACATGAAGAAAGTGCTTCTGGGTTTCTCCGATTATAAACATAAAGCAATAGAAAGTAATCATAAACAAAATCCCCCTCCCCCATCTTTCGCAGACATTCTTTGTGATTTAGCGATTTTTTATTTGTCAGTTAACAACTCTATTTACCTCTTACTATTAAAAATATAACAACATAAAAATATAGGTTATCAGTGTTCTCAAAATAGAACCATAAACAGAACAACAGTACTAATAGAACAGATATAAATATATTTTCGCTTGTTACAATTTAGAACAATGAAATCTAGAAAGTAGTCAGGTTTGTTGGTTCTTACTGTAGACGATTCTTTTGGCTTGAAGCAATTGTTTCTTGAAGTAGGTTATTTCGTTATGGATTTTTTTTCTGACATTCCAATAAGCCATAATACCTTTACCACACTTTTTTTTAAGTCACATATTGTTGGGATGGTTTGAGTCACTGATGTTGGCTCTTTTCTATTTTCAGCGAATCTTGGCAATCGACTATTTTATCTGAGTGTTTTCTTCCTCCCCTGCTGGTTCATACAGAAGTGAAGTGTATACTTCGCTTTTTTAAAATATATTTTAAAAGGTTTATTCTATGTATATATGTAAATCCATGCTACGATATTATTACATTACTGTACTACCGTGTCTAACTATAAGATAATCTCTCAACCTCCTGTATAAAACAGTACAAAACTTTCTTTATATAATGAAGCGACTTTGATGCAAATAGGCGTATGTAGAACTCAAGAGCTCAAGTTGGAGTTCCACACTAAAATCTAAAATTTGGGACATTTTGGGACTGGTACAAAACTTTTTATTGTTGGTACAAAACAGTACAAAACTAGTACAAAACTCTGGTATAAATTATTTTTGTAAATGGCGATGTGGAACTCCATCTTGACCGACCTGAACATATGTCCCTTCTTGAATATTGTTTTATTTATTTTTTTTTCTAGAAGGTAAACAACCCATAGGAGGAAAGAATGGATGTGATTTCAAATTCCCTGTTGTTTCTTTAGTAAAATTAATTGGCTACACAAATCTTCCCAAAAACCTTCCGTTTTTAAGTGAGACCATAGGCGGCGATTTAGGGGTGGGGTGGCAAAAGGGGGCAGTTGTCCCCCACTCTTCTGAAATGGCCTATTAATGTATATAGTTTGATTTGGAAATGTAAAGTTTTTGCATGTATTTATAAAAAATGGTGCCATAGTCTCTATAATATTTGTCGTTGCGTGAGTACGTGTTGGTTGTCTCCCCGTGGAGTTAAGAAAGCTACAAGAACTGCGTTTTAATTGCCACAAAAATTGTCAAAATATTTACCTGTTGATGCGCAACATTTCGAATATACTTTCATTTTTTCTTAGAAGAGCTCGGTATAAGTCCGATATGAATTAATCAGCCGCTTTGAAATTAACTGAGATAGCATTTTTGCAAAGAAAAAAATCACAAGTCATTCTTTAAATGCACAAATATTACTGATAGTTCGTAAAATGTCTTTTCTTCTTTCTAATAGTAAGGAATATTTTGATTTGATTTTTCTTGAGTTTAACATCCATTCAGCAGCAAAGCTATAGGAGACGTAGACCTACTGATTAACGTAGAATCCGATGAGCTTCCGTTGCGAATCGAACCCAGGTCTCCCACTCCAAAAGCGCGTACGCTAACCGCTTAGCCACGAATGAGCTCAGTAAGGAACATTTATTAAAAAGAGAGTAATAAGAAATAACTTCCACATTTTCCATTGTTTTGCAGTGTAATAAACGAGCGAAGTGATGTGTTAGGGGTGTACGAGAACGAACTTGTTTCGGGATTTCTTTAAATGTCGTACCATATTCTTGTGGTATTTGCTGTCTAAGAGTAATAACATACATATAATAACATGCATGGAATTAACTTTTTTTTTTCAATTGAGTGGAGAGAAAGTTACGAAAATATGTCTGTGGGGTATTTAGGACACATGGCAGCAATAGGTACATACTCGACGACATGTTGCAGGATCGCAACAAATCACCATAGTGGGAAATTAGCCAGCGAAAACAGAAAAACATCACTATTTCTAAAGGGTTAAAAATTTAAGTTGTTCATTAACCCTTATAAATTCCGCCTTTTTTTTTAAGGTAAATTATAGGCTTTCAGTCAAGCGGCTGCAGCATCTTCCCTATTTATCCTAGAATATTGGTTCATACCTCCACTTTCAATATAACTTTTGTAAAACAAGTCTCATTATTCATTACTGTGATTAATATTTTCCTTCCTATTTATATGTTTTGCAAATTTGTTATTAAATAATCTGATCACATAATTTTCCAAACAAAATTTTAAGATGTTCATGAGCAAGGAATCAAATCTTGCATCTCCGTTTCAGAGTACAAAGGGCTAGTACCCACTTGCGTTGCTCTTATCAATTTATTAAATAAAATTTAAAATACGATATACGGTATTTTAACTCAAAAAGATAGTATCCTATTAGTTATACAACCTTTCGTCAAACAAAGTGTTAGAAGCAATCAGGGAAATTAACATTAATATACAAATATTCGGATCATGTCTTGTCCCCCCTACTTTTAACGTCCAATCGCTGCCACTGGGTGAGACATACTATTTCTTGTAGATTCAATCTTTTTCAACCTGAAGAACGAAAACCGGGACAAACGGGCGTCCCGAAAGCCCTTTAGGGACAGTTAATTCTTTCGCTGAAAACGAGGACTGTCTTGGAAAAACCGGGACGTCTGGCAACCCTAGTTTTGTCCATATCAGATGGTGTAGCACGTTGTTTGCAAAGTACTGTACTAGGTAGTCTTGGCCCGTCCCGAAATAAAATCCCGCTTGCGCCATCGGCCATGCCATAAGCCCATTCTCTTGTACGTTTTCTTTTACACACATGCTTTTGTGATTTTTTTAAATTACCTCTGAATATTTAAACATCTCAATTTTAATGAAATTTTACGTAGAGTAGTAATGTACTGGTATAGAATTGTTGGTAGGCATACGTACGATTGTTTTTTAAAAAAAATAGCGTATAGAAGGAGGAGCAGTTCACAAAGGTCTCGAGAAAGAAATATTTGGAAATAAAACGGCAATAAACGATGTTTGCACGATGCTCAACAGATGTCAGCACTCATAAACTACAACAAAATAAGAGGAAAAGTACAAGTTTACTTACTCTTTCGATCTATTTAAATTTCTCTAAAGATTCTCATTTGAAAATGGACCTGTACTTTCGCTCACTTATTTACAAATTAATAACATTTAAATGTAAGCTACACTTCTGAGTGAAAGATAAGGTCTTTTACAACTATTCTCATCGTGCTCCGTCGCCCTCCCGTTTCATACTAACTAAGCCTCTGTATGTTATCGATTTTTGAAAGGGTGATAGTTCTTTTATAACTAAACCCTAGTTTTTTTTAGAGTGTATCTAGGTACACTTCGATTGAGTTAGTGTTGCCAATTCGCCAGTGTGAGATGTTGCAAGAAGTCGCTATATAATTTTACAAAGGAATTAATTTAAAAATTTTTCATGTACAATGGAGTATTACTCGAGTATTTTTTCTTTTAAAAAATGATCATCTTTACAAAACCACTGCACTATGCGCTTTGAAGAATACAGAATTAATAAATATAGAATAAAAATTTGCAAATACTTAAAATTTTGGATCACTTTTCCGCATTCCCTCTTATAGAGTACGGTTATCTTTTTTGGGGGGGGGATTAGGGAATTGATGTTGCTTTTGTATTGGAACACTTCACCGAACTCATCCCACGAAATTTCTGTATAATTTATATTAAGAACAACCGCAGTTAAATTAATATATAAATCACACGCACTACACTGAACCAGAAAAGCATCATGTTCTTCAGCGTCACTGTCACTGTAATGCAAGAGGTTACCAGCTATTACGCAACCAGTAAGATACGGTAAATCTCCGAACCGCAGTGAAGAAGGGCATAATCCTCATAGCAGCCGATGAATCCAATGAAGTAAGTCGCTCATAGCGGTAGTGCAAACGAGTGTGTAAAAGTAATTATTAGTATTACAAACTGCAAAATTTTGGGAACTTAATATAAATATAGAACAAAATATTTGAATTCCTAAATGTTGCTAGGCGCTAAATAAAAATTTTTCTCGTAAAGTCGTTAGTTCTAGCGACAAAGTCGCTGAATTGGCCACACTGACTTTAGTGATGCACGATTGCGAGAGGTTCCGCTTATAGATTGTTTCGATTGCTTAGCGAGAGGTTTGTACAATCGAAAGGTTCCTCTCGATTGTTGCATTCGCTAAGGGAAATCGTTTGCAATTGTCTATATTAACGAGTAGGAGCAGGTTTCAACTTGAATATTCGTACTTCGCTTTTATTGGCTCGCTCCAATTCCATGTCTAAGAAGCAAGAGGCGCGATATCGAGACTCGAATTGCGCAATAAGAGTCACATATACTGAAAGAACATCAGGTAGTTAGTAAGTTACCAAATTATTAGCTGCAGTCCGCCAGTAGGGAAAAAGTTATGGGACTGTAAAGTTCAGAGCCTGGCGTACGAAAACCACACAAAACTTAGCATTTGGCTTGTTCCTCTTTGTATTGACAAGAGATAATGAACTCTAACGTATTCCCATCACAGAACATGATGTTTGACATAAGAAAATCTGTATGAGAAGAATTGTCAGTGTTGCCATCCATAGAAATTACAGTGTTGCCCGAATAAGAATACCGCGAAAAGCTTGGTTTGCAGCGAATGAAAGAGTGAACACAACGGTGTTTTGTGACATCATGTTTTCGTGGTTCGCACGAAATTACGTTTTGTATAATACGTTATTTAGTTTGTAAGAATCAAAGTAGTTATAATATACTTGTATTAACATTACACAATATTATTTAAACAGAAGTGCACCGTGACAATTTCCTGCGTCTCCAGTCGTTCACGCTGTACCAATTCTGCGCTCCCCTGTTCCGCAACATGATTCGCTTTGCTTTCTATAAAGCGGGATACCTGGATATCTGGAAGCATTCCAGACACCAATTCAGTACTGTTTTGACTCCCTTACCACAGAAATGTGTTATCACTGCGCGTCGCTGGCTATCGTCCGATGTGCATATTGTACTAACTGTTTTTGTTTGGATCACTCGATACTTTCTGCTCTTCATATCAATTGTGTGGCATAACACTGTCATTTACATAGCTATCTCCCCTTCCCAAACAAATACCATTTGCTCTTCCTTCTAGTTAGCCATAGTCTCTCATGTTCACTTTGCAGCCCCATAATTTTGCCCTACTGGCGGTCTGCAGCTAATAACGTGGTCACTTCATGATTGACGCTCTTTCAGAACATACTTTATAACCCGTATTGTGCAACGCAAGTCCCGATCATGTACTATTTGCTTGGAAGCTTTTCGAGGTATTCTTATTCGGGCAACACTGTAATTTCTATGGATGGCAACACTGACAATTCTTCTCATACAGATTTTCTTATGTCAAACATCATGTTCTGTGATGGGAATACGTTAGAGTTCATTATCTCTTGTCAATACAAAGAGGAACAAGCCAAATGCTAAGTTTTGTGTGGTTTTCGTACGCCAGGCTCTGAACTTTACAGTCCCATAACTTTTTCCCTACTGGCGGACTGCAGCTAATAATTTGGTAACTTACTAACTAGGCTACCTGATGCTCTTTCAGTATATGTAACTCTTATTGCGCAATTCGAGTCTCGATATCGCGCCCCTTGCTTGTAAGGCCAATTTTGTTATCATTTCTTGCACAATGGCACACCAATAAAGATTATAGAAAGTGTTGTGGAAAGATGTCCTTGTTTAATATATGGTATGTATAATCAGATTGGAAAGAAAAGGAAAGGAAGGTGGACTGCGAAGTACATAAACGGTGCTTAAAGCTATTTATTTCTTTCTTTTTTTCAATAAATATTTTGTTAGACATGTAAAAGAAAAAAAACACGACAAAGAGAATTGAAAGCAGCTTGTGTTGAATTACATAACCTCATTATTTAAAGTTTCGTTTCTTATTGGAAATTGTTCTTCATCCTTATACAGTATATAGACACTATATATATTCTCAAAATAGAATTCATCGAATAATTGATTTCATCTTTGGTGCGAGCGGTGGGGTCACTGGTCGAAAAAATGTAACAGCTTTCTCAGGGGGGAATGCGGCGTAGGATCGACACTGCGTACGATCGAAAAATTCAGCTCAAAACCTGTTTCGATCGTACGCAGTTTCGACGCTACGCAGTTTCGACCGTACGCAGTTTCGATCCTACGCAGTTGCCCTGAAATAATTTAAGTTTTAATCATGCGCTCAAAAAATATATATTTTTTTCTCTTTCTTTAATTTGTTTAACCTGTGCAGCTATAAATTAGGATTATATTCATGGACTCCACACGCATGGGCGGCGATTAGGGGGGGGCAAGAGGGGGCAGTTTCCCCCCCACTTTTTTGAAGTGACCACTTAACTCTTTTAAATTATATCATCTATTTTTCAGTGATAGGCTAGAATCTTCATTATTCGATTTAAAAAAGTACCAAAAAAGCTTTTTACTTCTTTTTTTCTCAAGTCTGGAGGCATTGTAGAACACGTTACGTATGCTTTCACGCCTTTCTGCGTCGAGACGTAGAGTGTGATGACGTCATAACAAGAATATTTTTTGTTATGACTTTTTTTTATTTAATTATTTTATTTATTTTTTTTTTTTTTACTTTTGCAGGCCTTACTTTTGTACCTAGAAGATTGAAATTTTGCACACACATTCAGTGCACCCCTTAATATTTTCCAGATTCTTATCAGATTTCTGCGATAAAACAGGGGTGTCCGGAGGGGACAAAACGTAAAAAAAAAAAGGATATCTTTTTAACAAAGATCCCTTTTTTCGCGATTTTCCCTCCTCAGATACATGATGGAGACATGTGAATGATACCGTTTGAAAGGCTGTTCTGTCCCAAAAAGAATGATGTACGAACCATGATTTTAGTATAAATAGGGATGTCTCAGGGAATTTTTACCTGAGATCCTTTTTATACGGGAATCTGGAGTATTCTAGAGATACTATTTTTGGCGGGCTTACTTTTGCTCCTAGAAGATTGAAATTTTGCACACACATTTAGTACACTCCTTAGTATTTTTCAGATTTGTTTCAGATCTCTGCGTTAAAACAGCGGGGTACAGAGGGGCAAAAAAGTACAAAGAAGGAATATTTTTTAAACAAATAATCCATTTTTTAATGATTTTCCCACCTCACTTGTCAGGTACATAATGGAGACATGTGAGTGGTACCGTTTGAAATTATTTTCTATTCTAAAGGGAATGATGTACGAACAATGATCATAGGATAAATAGGGATGTTTCAGAAAAATTTTATATTACATCCGGGTCATCTGGGGCATTGTGGGAATGTTCTTAGCTCATTTGTGAACATTTTCCCGCACTTAGTTTTTAAGATAGAAGCTTGAATTTTTTTTATACACATTTAATACACCCCTTCGTATTTTTCATTTGATTTTGCGATCTGTGCATTAACAAAGGGGATCCAGAGGGGATCAAAGTTTGAAAAAAATCCAGATTTCCCTCAAAATTTCCCATTCTTAGGGACACGATAGGAAAACGTAAATGGAACCGTTTGAAAGGTGTTCTATTCTGAAGGAAATTAGGTACTAACCATGATCCTAGGATAAATAGGGATGATGCTGTAGCTGGTTGACTGAAATTCAATAATTTACCTTTAAAAAGCCATAATTTAAAAGGTTAATGTATATAGTTTAATTTGGAAATGTAACGTTTTTGCATATATTACTGGTTCATAGAAAAAAATGGTACCATATAATATTTGTCGTTGCGTAAGTGTGTATTGGTTATTTGTCTTCCCGTGGAGTTAAGACAGCTACAGGAATTGCGTTTTAATTGCAATTCAAAGGAATTAATATTACAATTGCATCGTAGCATATGCTTGTAGTATTTACTGTCTTTCATTTTCTAAGAGTAATCACATACATTTAATGACAAGTGTGGAATTAAAAATGTAAGTTGTTCATTAATCCCCAGTTTCAATATAACTTTTACAAAACAAGCCTCATTATTCATTAGTGTGATTAATAATATCCTTTCTATTTATTTGTTTTACAAGTATATTATTAAATAATTCGATCACACAATTTTTCTGACAGAATTTTAAGATGTTCATGAGCAAGGAATCAAGGGTTAGTACCTATGTGCGTTTCTCTTGTCAATTTCCCTAATTAAATATGAAACACGATATACGGTGTTTTAACTGAAAAAGATGGTATCCTATTAGTTATACAACCATTCGTCAAACAAAGTGTTAGAAACAACCAGGAACAGTAACATTGATATACACATATTCAGATCATATCTTGCCCCCCCACTTTTAACGTCCAATCGCCGCCACTGTCCACACGACCTAAACTGCGTAGGATCGAAACTGCGTACGGTCGAAACTGCGTAGCGTCGAAACTGCGTAGGATCGAAACTGCGTACGGTCGAAACTGCGTAGCGTCGAAACTGCGTACGATCGAAACTGCGTAGAATCGAAACTGCGTAGGATCCACACTGCAGGTAGGATGGACATGTACAGGCGTATGGATTGAGAATCAATTATGATTTGTAATGATAACTATGTCAGAAGTGTAATACTAACTTTGAAACAGCTTCGACGGAATATAATGTAAAATAGTTATGTAATATGAAGAATTTAAAGTAATGAAGAATATGATGTATGATGAATATTGAAGGATAACAATAATAATAATGTTTAACGAATATTTCGATTGTAAAGATATTATTTCGTAGAGATGCAAAAAAGCCGGCTTTTTTGGGAAAAAAACGAGAATTTTGGAAATTTTGGCTTTTTTCATTTTCATGATTTTTCTATCTAAATAGCTTTCTTATAGTATATTCTATGCTTAGATAAGAATTCCATGACCTAAATGCCATATTTCGCTCTAAAATTCACCATCAAGATGGATGGAGCACATGTTTTACGAATTAAAGCTAACATGAAGAATGTAGTATTTGAGGGCAATTTTAGAGGCTATTTAACTTTATTTTAACTTTTGAGTTATCGATATTTTTTCTTCTCGATATCATTTCAGTTTGTCGTCTGTTTCATTTCTAAGAGCTTAGTACTCTAGCTTCTAACGCAGAAGTTAAACTTACGTTTTTCTATATATCCGTCAAAGCGTACGTTTTTCAATATATCCGTCTATCCGTTCCACATTTCTGTTATACTGTAGCTGTGCAACGATTTAGCAATAATTTTCCGGATACAACCTTGAATACTTATTTATACAAATAATCAGTAGCGGATTTAGAAACGTACTTTGGGACGGGTTTCTCTGATTGTTTCATTTTCTAAAATCTCCTAATTTTATTTGGGAGGAGCTTGAAGTTTATGAGTACAGGCATAAATAATACTGTATTTCGTTTCGTTTATATATTTAGCGATAATCTTCCGGATACAACCTTGAAGATCATTTTATACTGAGAATCAGTGGCGGATTTAGAAAAGTATTTTGGGAGGGTTTTTTTCTTACTAATGTTTAGTTTTTCTAAACACTCGTAATTTTTATTTGACGGCAGCTTAAAGTTTATGAGTAAAGGCATAGCTAATAGATATTTCGTTTGTTTTAGACATTCCGTAATTTTGGGGAACAGGCTTCAGTCCGAAAGACCGCCCCCCTAACCCTCGCAAAACCGTCACTGCTGGTAATTAGTAATAATAACGATTTAAAAACAATAAGAAATGAAGTCAGCCAACTCACAGTACGCGCACTATTTCTACTTCATAGATGGAATGAAGAAAAGTTTTGTCAGAATGGTCGAATGCTGAGTTGAATTCCGGACTTCTCGATAGAAGCGCAAAAGCTCCAGTCAATCATGTTTGTTGTGCAGTTGTATTTATCTTAACTTAAATATATTCCGTAGTCCTTTTTTTTGTGTGTGTTGGTGTGGTGGGTAGAGTTCCATAATGATATGAAGGGAGTGAGCCAAGAACATGGTACCGTAACTAACAAATTTTCAATTGCTGAGTTACGCAGCATCAGATAGGCAGCAACGCATACCGCTTCGTTTAATCCCTCATGTATAGACTTATGTGACAAATCAGCTTTCCGACTTTCAAAATGGATTGTGCAGCAGAAAATTTCTAATTTCTTAAAATAGTAAAATTATGGGTTATCATGTTCTTATCTCACACCCTTCATGTTCAATCCCTCTTGTTAAAAATACAGAAAACTTGAGGACTGAATAAACCGTGATGGTGCTTATATAAAACTGTAGAATTTCAAGAATATACAAAACCAAAAGCTCTAGGTGTGCAGCCTTTAAGTGTATCATATACACTAAATCTAAGTATTTTTCTTATGTTTTATTTTAATTTTATTTTGTTCCAAAAAGAGGGTATGGAATATTTTGAAGTAAAAATACTACATAGAATTTTGCTATTTATTTGAGTATTTTTTTAAAAGAAGTATTTACTTTTAGGGTTGGCTGGTTTACACCAGCTGTTTTTCTTCTTTTTTTAAAATAAACAACTGGTTTAAACCGAAAAAAAAATAAAAGATACGAAAAATGCGAATCATGGTGACGTTTCCATACATCAAACCATCTGCATTAGTTTTATTTCCTTTTCACCTTTTAATCAAGGTGTCCCATGTTCAATTCTCGGTCGAACCACAACCCTTCTTTCATGCGTAAACAAAGTAGCGGTTCGGATGTCATTTTAAGCGAAAGTCTTCTCCTTGATAACCTCGGTATTACGTAAGGATGTTAAGCCTGAACATACGAAACGAAACTAAATTGTATATTTCTGCATGCCTGAATGCCTGTTGTTTTATAAAGAAGCCAAGGTTGCTTAAATATACTGATATAAATTGACAAAATTTATCGATTGCCTACGTAGCTTCCAACATTAGCTTGGATTGTACTTTCAATGATATGTACGCACTAAATTTGTAATTTAATACCTCAGTTTTAGCGTACTGATTATGATACGTTGACCTTTAAATTTTACATGCAAAGCAATAACAGGATTTTTTCCGTTATTGTTTTACATTTAGAGTAATGACGGGATTTTCCCGATGGCTAGGGCGGGAGTTTCTCAATTTAAGAAATTTACTGACCGGACTTCTTTAAGCTTATGTGACCTCTTCCAGCATAACCCCGTTATTGCATAATAACACCAAGGCGAAACAAACTTATTTCTGTCAATATGTAATATAAATACATAAAGCAAAATATCTAAACCCCAAAAAACCTGGTTTAAACCAAAAAAGCCTAGTTTAAACTCCCCCCAAAAAACGGGTTTTTGGCATTTTCAAACACAACCATGGCTCTTGCCAACCCTGCTTACTTTTGTATGTAGGAGGTTACAAAAAATCTTATTATATACATTGGTTAATCCTTTAGAATTCATAATGTAAATATGTTGAGAAGTAAAACTGTTTGAAATATCTTTTCGAAATTCATGGTTTATTTTCGAGGTTTTATATTATTATCGGCATCAACCACTAATTAAATGGCTTTTTGTGTTGTAGAGAAGCGAAATAAAATCTGGTTTATCAATTTAAAGCAGAATTTTGAAAAAAGCCCAAAATTTCCCAAGCAAAAAAGCGAAGCAGAAAAAACCGTTTTTTTTTTTTCAAAAAAAAAAGCCGGTTTTTTTCCGAGCCCTTGCATCTCTATTATTTCGTAAAGGCTGTCAGAAAGTTAGAGAAACAAAAGTCAGATAAAGATTCATATGCTGTTCTGTGTGTACTTGTCTGCGTAATATGAATGAAAATTTATATGATTTTATGTACAGCTTAACGACCTAATCACCAGTTATTCATATGTATGTCAACAACGTTACAATATTGTACTTCGCTTTGGGAGTTTCTCATTTGTACACTGAACCTCAAATCGATTTATAATTGGAACACGTACCCGTGGGAGTAGGAGCATTTCAATGTATTCCGTTACATTTCACAAAAAAATATTTTTAACCGCAAAAGATTCGAAATTAAACTACTATTCAAATAGAGAATAAAATTACGAAAGTTTACAACTATTACTGGAAATCAATGCTGTCATCCATTTTGAACATTTTAAAAGAACATAGTTTCTAATGTATTGAAATTTCATTTCTTATGAATAGTTTGAAACGTTGTAAATAGTTGTAAAGAACCTGGAGAAAATTCATCAAAATCCTCCTACAATGGGGAAGCCGTTTTAGACATGGAGTTAGTGGATGCAGATGGTGGCATTGGAAAAGTCCGGGTCTCCCGAGCACAGTGGTGATATCAGAAACCGGGCCCCAGCCATGAGGCTCCAGAAAAATGGGGTGCCGAAGTTTTGGGCGCGGGTTCTTTCTATACGCCTATTAAACATGGAATTGTATGTGGGTGGTGAAGTTGGAAATGTTCGGGTCGTCTGAGCACAGTGTTAACGTCAGAAATTGGGCCCTTGTCTCAAAGGTCCAAAAATGGTGTCCGGAAATTTTGAGCTTGGCTTCATTATATTTTTCTTTTAAGCATGGAGTTATTGGATACATATTGTGGTGTTGGAAAGCTCCGGGACCTGAGACTCCAGAAATGAGATCCCAAAAGTTTGGGTTCAGGTTTCTTTTATTTGCCTATTTAACATGGTGTTGTACTATAGTGTTAGCGTTTGAAAGGTCGGGGTCGATTAACGAAAGCGGTAATGTCAAAAATTGGGCCCTGGCCTCGAAGCTCCAGAAAATGTGGTTCCGAAATGTTGGGCTCGAGTTCACTCTATTTCTCGTTTAAGCATGGAGTTGTTGCATACAGATGGTGACGTTGGAAAGATCCGATTCCCCTCAGCACAGTGCTGGTCAGGAACCGGGTCCCCACCATGGGGTCCCAGAAATGGAGTCCCAATGTTTTGGGCATGAGCCCCTTCTATACGCCTATTAAACATGAATTGTTGTACGAAGGTGAAAAACTTGTATCTTCCTATAAAAAAAAAAAAAAAAAAAAAAACAAACTTGTATCTTCCTTATAATTATTAGATAATATACTCAGCTCCTAAACACGTATAAAAGATACCGAAGTTATATTTCAGCAAAAAACAATTACCATAAAACATCTATTTGCATGTGTAATGACTGATATGTATTATACTTTGCTTCCCTCCCAAATAAATTCATTTCACCATTCCATTTATTCTCATCATCTGCGTCTCCTTTAGTCTACCCAGGATGACAGTCGGACATAAAACTTAAAGATTGCATTTTCATTTTCACATTTGGAGACCCTGGATCTGTGTTCCTTGAGTGCCCCAAATTCTAAATAATAATGGGTTGGAAGGCCCATGAAGTTTAGTACCTGGTACACCCATTATCTCAACTTGCCCAAAAAGTTAAGGGCTCACGTTAAGTTAACGCCCCAAAACTTTGGTTTTCACACCTTATTAACTATAGTGGCCCAAAAGATGAAATTTGTTAGCCCGTCGATCTTTATCTCGACTAGCCCAGAAAGTTGGGAGGCTCAGGTGAAGTTAGCCTCCAAATTTTCGGCGCCTATATCACATTAACTATGGGAGAACGAAAGCTGAAATTTGGTAGCCCATCCAGCCCGTAGACAGTACTATGTAGGCCATTCATTCTATGGACCAGCCCAGAAACTTGAAAGAGGGGGGGGCTCACGTTAAATTAGAGCCCGAAATCTTTGGCACGCATATCTCATTAACCCTTTCGGGACAAAATCGATTTTGGGGTTTTCGTAGACTTTCAGTTAATGATTTATTGCCCAAACACTGTTAGCCCGATTGATATCGTTTACGTCTTGTATTTTAGAAGAGGGACATGGCTATTTTTTGGTGTAAGTTAGATTGCAGTGTTGCTAACGGGAGGGATTATTGAAAAAATGTAGGAGTGATTGTTTTTTTTTTAAATCCCTAGCCGAATTTCATGATTTTTTCTAGCTGGCAACACCGAACCCACATGGGTTCAAGTCACCTAAAAAGAATTTTCTGGTATTTTGACAAGGTACAGTAAAAACCTGAAGTCGCTGGCTGCCATACAAAGAGAGAAAGAAAAAAACTCTCTCATAATACACATAAAATTTTGGCACTTCTTACGCGTCAGAAGCAAAAATCAGC
Source organism: Thermobia domestica (assembly GCF_964235325.1). NCBI lineage: Eukaryota > Metazoa > Arthropoda > Insecta > Zygentoma > Lepismatidae > Thermobia > Thermobia domestica. The sequence goes on along the minus strand of NC_137461.1, from coordinate 294,138,642 downwards.
ATACATGGTGGTTCACCGGCTTCCCTAATTATCCAATCGTGCTCCTCTATGGTGCGTTTTGTAGGCCAAGAATGATTCCAGACAGTTGTACGTTGGTTTGAATATAGCCAAGGACACTGAAATAATAGGGGGAAAGGATAAATTTCCCAAAATTTTCACAAACAATTACAATTAACATTAAATTACAATTAAAAAAAGTTTTAATCATTTGTTTTAAATATTTTGTTTTAAACAAAACAACCCTGGAAGTTAGTAAATTTGGGACGAAGCCCGAACTAGCAAAAACTTGAACTAATTACATGAACCTTCGATTGTGCCACCTGCAAAGTCTATAAAAGAAGTGACAATTCACAGCAACTAGGTAACTAAGAAAATGTTAAGCTAAGTCAATTGAACTTAACGGCAATCTTCTGAACAAGGAATTTGCCAACTTGATCAGAAGTAGTGGTTTTTGGGGGGAGGCTTCTCCTTTCTCCCTGCTGAGACAAGACTTAACTTTTTTGGTCCTCCTGAATAAGTCATAGTCCCCCAAGAAAAACTTCCTGGGTACACCCCAGTATGATTATTTAATTATATTTGTCACTATTTTATTTGTCAGTTTCGTTTCTATGCAGTTTCGATCGTACGCAGTTTCGACCGTACGCAGTTTCGACGCTACGCAGTTTCCATCCTACGCAGTTTCGACCGTACGCAGTTTCGATCCTACTCAGTTTCGACGCTACGCAGTTTCGGTCGTATACAGTTTTGATCCTACTCCGGTTTTTCCCCATATAACTTTAAAAAAATACTATTACTTAATATTCTGTGATTATAAAATAATTGTTTTTTTTTATTGTTCGATCATATTACCTTATCTGTTTTCGATCCTACGCCGGTTTTAGTTTCGATCGTACGCAGTTTCGATCGTACGCAGTGTGGATGCTACGCAGTGTCGATCCTACGCATGTAACCCTCTCAGGGTAGTGATGGGCAGTGGGAATATTCCCGGTGGGAAGGAAAATAAAAAATGGGAATATTCCGGGTTTTTTTCCCTGGCATATAAATTCTTGGGAAGGAATTTATTTCCATTTCTTTATATTCCAAGTTATAAGAACCATGTGTCTAATTACTTTATTTTCGTTTATTATTATTTACTTCTAGGTTTTAAATAATTTGGAGATTAAAAAAATAAAATTCTTTGACTAAATTAAATAACTAATAATATAATATTTAAATACCATTTCCATTTGCACTAAAAGGTAGCAAAGTACTAATTTAAAAATGATGAAAAGGAGCCAGTTTGTAAAGCAATGTAGAAATTATGTAGAAATAGAGATGAAGTACTATCAATACACCCCGAACCACCTTTAGTAATAGACGTCGGTCTGTCTCCTGGCTCTGATTCAAATTTCTGAAAAGGTGCTCAGACTTCTCTTATATGTGAATTAACGCATGAAATTTCGATAAATAGGTAGGAAGAAAGGCCGTGTGTTACGATGTTACGTGCTAAATTATAAAACTAGGTCAGTATCTTGCAAATATTGTGAACATAAATATGTATGCGCAAATGTGTCTTCTGAGACATGGTGAGACATATGTCTTCTGACAGTTGCCCAACCTAATTTGTTTATAACATATAAAAGTTTAATATGTTTATAATATCAATAGTACAGTCAAGTTTAGAAAATCCACTTACATATAAATTTAAACTGTTTAACGGTGTAAGAGTATGTGGACTTACTATACCATTTTACCACATATTTACTTGCATAGAACATATTGTAAGTAAATATACATTTATGCGTATTCTCTAAATATAATAAAATATTAATAAATTTAGATAATGCCGTTCATAATATACATTTTGAAGAATCCTCTGGACATAACAGTAATAATATACGGTGATAAGAAACGAGTTTACCTTTGAACTCATAATATAGTAATAGAATTCAATTTTCTTTGTGTTTGTACATAAATTCCCGGAATATTCCCATTTTTGGGAATCTTCCCGGGAATTTTCCAAGGGAATATTCCCGAAAAATATCTTCCCCGGAATTTATTTATCACTATCTCAGGCTAGGCATCCTGAGTGTGGTTTTTCCTGGGTCTCCAGGCCAGTAACTGAGGACACATTTAATATGCCAAAAAACCTTGCCGGGAGCAAGTTTCATGGCGATCGGATGAATGGTTTAGGAGACTATAAGTCCCTCTTCATATTCAGCCACTGCAGTGGCGCAACTCGGTGGAGCAACTGCTTGTGAAGCATTGCTTTAAATTGCTGCCTTCGTTTGCTTCCACTGCAGTTGCTTCCACTAAAACGGTTGCCGCCACCGACCGCTCTCGCGCAACTGTCTCGAGCAACTCTCAGTGTCCGTCACTCAAAGAAAAGCATTGCTTTAAATTGTAGCCTTCGTACGGGGACACTGCAGTGGCGGTCACCGCACAAGGTTGCCAGTGTATCTCGATGCCAATGTATGTATATGTTGTTAAAAAAAAAAGAAAAGAATAAAAGGTACTGATCAGACGAAACATGCACACTTGATCTTTCCGTGCCTGTCCTAGTCGCGGGTTTACTACCCCTCCCCGATGGGGGAAATTTTTAACACAATAGAAAATAATAATGAAAAACTTATTTTATGCATACCTTTATTTCGTTTTAGTATAAATTTTACATATGTTGTGGAGAAAGACTTTAATTACTATAAATTCACGATCTTTTTTTGTTTGAAATAGTTACAGAGAATGATGAGTTTTACAATATGCGTTGGCGCAATAATGGAATAAATTCGTTTTGAATTTTCGCCCGTAATAGTTTGAATATTCCAACACTAAGAATTTCATTAAAGGAAATAAAATAATCGGATTGCAAGGACACCCATCAGGAGGGGCAAGGTGGGGCGATCGCCCGCCTAGAGGAAATTGTACTTCAGAATATCGAAAATCCAATAGAATTTTTACATTAGTTACAGCAAAATTTGAAACTATTTTTGAAACGTCGCTTATACTGACCCCCTTGTAAACCACAATGTAGGCGCCCTTGTCGGATTGTTGAACTTTATCTAGATTTATATTGTGACAAGGTATTAAGGAGCACATGCACAGAGGGTTACGAGGGAAGTGCAGCACACCATAATTACCCGCCTCTTCGCTACTGTCTACTGCAAGTAGAACGTTAAAATTCTATTTAGCTTCAACGACCAATGATTAACGCCAATAGGCTTCCTAAATCAGTTATTATTTGGAGACTGTTTGACTTATGTTATTATTATTATTATTATTATTATTATTATTATTATTATTATTAATAATAATAATAATAATAATAATAATAATAATAATAATAATGTTTATTTCTGTGCCATGAACAGCCTAACGGCAAAAATACAGCACTTTATCAGACAAGATAAACACATATTACATACAATGTAAGCTACGTACTAAAACAATAAAACATAATGATAAAATATAGTAAAATAATATCGGATTAATAATTCCTTGTCAAATTAACACCTCTTTTTTCTTTTTTAAGTATCAAAACAGTCGTCATAAACAGTAAAAATAATAGTTGTCAAACTCTAAAATTCATGCTTTTATACTGATAAAAAATTAAACTAAATTAAAAGAATCGGTCAATCTTCTTAAAATTACAGATTTCTGATTCAAAGGAACTAATGTTGATTTATTTCTTGTATTATACATTGGTACCCTTATACCTATATTATGCAAGCAATATTCACTATGATAGCTATTGTCTAGTAGTTTCTTAATAAAATCTCTTTCAATAACTTTTCTCCTGTCGCTCAGTGCCTGCAATCCCCAAAATTGACACCAATATTCATAACTACGTGAGTAGTAATCTCTATTCATTTTATAGCAGAGTAACCTAATAAAACATTTTTGTACTGATTCAATTTTGTTTGCCAATGTTATACCTATACTATTCCAAATAACTACACCGAACTCTAATTTTGATCTTGCTAGCATCTTGTATAAATATATATATGAACTGGCATTTCTAAACTCAGGCCATTGTTTGAAAATAAACCCTATTATTCTTCTAGTCCCTTGAATTGTGTCATTTATATGATAGGTAAATTTCATGTTTCTGTCAAACACTATACCCAAATCCTTAATCTGTTCGGCTTTATGCAATGTTACTCCATTAATTACATATTTGCTCACGTAGTATTGGGTTTTGTTAGTATATGATATGTATTTAGTTTTCTCACAATTTATTTTCAATAAGTTACTTTTACACCATGTACTAACAGTATCTAGATCTTCCTGTAGTAAGTAGTTATCATACTCACTATTTACTATTCTAAATAATTTTAAATCATCGGCATACAACAAAATATTCGAGTATTTAATTTTCTCAGGCAAATCATTAATAAATATTGAAAAAAGAAGGGGTCCTAGAGGAGATCCCTGAGGTATGCCAATCTTTATATAACCGTAACTAGAGGTTATTTGACCAATTTTTACTTTAAACGTTCTGTTTGCTAGATAGCTTACAAACCATCGAATGTACAACGGAGATAGACCTATGTTTCTTAATTTCTCAATAAGAAGTTCATGCTCTATGGAATCAAAAGCTTTTGACATATCTATATGTATAGTGTCTACTTGTAGTCTATTCTTAAGTCCTAAATGTGTAAAATCAGTAAAATGTACAAGATTTGTTACAATCGATTTCCCTTTATAAAATCCATGCTGAAATTCAGTTAATTTGTTTTTTACATTAAAATATAAATGTTTGTGTATTATAATTTCGAAAATCTTGCAAAATGCGTTGACTAGCGTTATTGGTCTATAATTTTTTATAATTCTACGATCACCTGCTTTGTGTACTGGTACAATGTATACTTGTTTCCACATTGAAGGAAACTCACCATTTCTCAGGGATGCATTAAATATATTTGTTAAAACAGTTGACAATTCGGTACTACAGGCTTTAATTATAAAAAAGGGGATATTGTCAGGACCAGGAGCTGTGCTCGCCTTAATAACTTTGATTGCATGAATTACATCAGACTCAGTGATATTCGGTATATCTATGACGTCATGGTTGCTAATGAGCGAAGGAGAATTCATAACCTGGCTATCTGGGTAATGTCCTAATTCTAAATTAAAATTTTCACTAAAAACATCTTTAAATAATTCCACAACATTATTTAATTCTGTAACTGATTTATCATTATGTTTCATTTCAGTTGGTATTTGCTTGCCATCAGAATTTTTAAATATTTTCCAGAAAAACATATTGTTATTGACAACACTATTTTCCAGACTCATATAATATGATTTTCTCGCCTCTAAGTATTTCTTTTTGACAATTTTCCGTAAATCGGAGTATCTTTGATACCATGTATTACTATTTGTTTGTCTTGCTTTAACAAAATATTTGGTTTTCTTATTAATTAATGATTTCAACTCCTTGTTCATCCAGGGGTCTTTGTATTTAGGCCTATTGCTAATTGGTTTCTTAGGTACACATTTATCTAGCACATCATATATATTGTTATACAATATATTGGTCAATTCATTAATATTACTACTCTTTGTATCTATCCGATCCATTTCCTTAATTCCATTATATACACCTAGAAAATCAGCATTTTTAAAATCATAAATTCTGGCTTGATTTGAGGTGTTCCCAAAGTCATTACTATTATTTTTTGTTATTTTCCATTCAAATAGAAAAGGTGGATGGAAATGATCAATTTTTGTTAACGGTGGAATTTCAAATATTATTGAATTATTTTCTATATTGGTTAACAGTAGGTCTAATACTTTATCCGGATATAGTATACGAGAGTGCCTCATCATTTAGCGAGGACTCACGAAGTGCAGTCTTTTAATGATTATTCATTGAGGATATAGGAACTTGAAAATGAGGTAAAAATGCGACTTTCATTTAATTACTGAGTAATATAAAATAAAATGTACGTCGGTTTGCGTTGCGTTTCGTTGTGTTTTATGGTATGCGAAGAATAATAATGTGCCCTTGTACGTAGTGTATGAGTATATGTGGGGGATTTGAAACACATATCGCATGTCACGTGCACGTGGATGCTTCTTACTACTTCTAAATGTAATAAAATCATTTTTATACGTAGTGCAACAGTAGGAAGTATCCACGCGCACAGATCATGAGGCACTGTTGTATACTATTACCCTTTATCCTTCTTAAAGGGGTCATATGATCTATTCAATTGAATTAACTGGAGAACATTACATAGTTCAACTATTTTTTCAGCTTTTTTCTTAATATAATAATTACTTATATTTATATTTCCGGTAACCCAATCTATTCCACCTACGTTAAAATCACCTAAAATTATAAAATTATAGTTTTTTGTGAGTAAAAACGTACATAGCCAGTCACAATAATTAGTAAAATTCGTCAACGGTAAATCTGGTGGAAAGTAGTGCAAGCATAACAATAATGGTTTATTTTCAGGGATTAAAACTTTAATTATAATAACATCAAGTATTTCATCTGGAGGATTTATTATTTCATACGAGTATTCGTTTCTTATTATGATCATACATCCTCCACCCTTTGTTTTATTTACTAATGTCAAGTTTCTATCTTTTCGTACGACATTATAATTTTTTGAGAGCTGCACAAAATGTTGGTTTGTTTCTTTTAACCACGTTTCAGTTATGCAACAAAAATCATAGTTAGAGCAGTTTATTTCATCTATAAATAGCTTTTCTTTTGTATTTAAACCGTTCACATTTTGATAGAACAGCTGTAAGTACGCCATTTTTGTTGTGTACTAATTTATTCTAGTTTATTTACCTGAATTATTCTTTCCAGCCGGGTCAGTTTCAGCATCATGACATACAATTTCGTCTTTCAATCGTCCAACAAATCTAGTAAATAGAACACCATCAGGCCATATATTTGGGTTACAAATAGTATTAAACTCACTTTCTTCTACACTAACATAAAACGAAGAGTAACTGCTATGTTTAGCTCTTAATTGAACACATTTTTTAACACTAATATTAACACTGTCCTTCACAAATGCAATAAGATCCTCACAAGAAACACAAGGGTCAAGTCTCGTTACAAACAGTGCTGCTGTACGAGGGGCTTTTTTGTTTACCTTTAGTTTGTCCGTGGTGTTCTTCCCTTGCATAAGAGTATTACGGTTTCTGGAAACGAAGCCTGATTCACTCGTTTGTTTCACTCCTGTCTGTACCTCAGCGTTATTTCGCCTTGGGCGTTTGGTTACTAACTTCCACTCACTACCACTTGTTTCCTGCTGTAATGTGAAAGAAGGCACTTCTCTGACCTTGACATTCATGTTTTCAGAGTCGCCTTGTACCTTGTTTTGAACATCGGGTGTTGAGCTGTTGATCACTTCAGCAAATGTTTTCGGTTTGTTGTTAGTTGATAGTAGTTCATTCAACTTAATATTTTTTTTGTTTAACAGATATCACTTCTGCCTTCAGTGCATCATATTTTTCACTGATATCACTTAACATAATTAACACCTGACAAAGTTTATTTTTCACTTCCTCACAGCATGTAGAGCAATTCTGTCCATTATTGCTTGAGAAAGAACCTGATTTGTCTAAGTCTTCATTTTCACTTAACTCAGCATCAGAATTCACAGTTTGGTCTCTTTTCCGAGATCGAATATGCTTCGTCACTGTGGGAGTAATGGCTGTGTTGTCATCACGGTGCCTTATGCAATTTTGGCACTTATACTTTGATATACCATTCACCAAATACATTTCATATTCAGTGCGTCCAAATTTTAAACAATTCTTTACGTGAAATCTATTTTTACATAAACAGCATTCTAATATTAGCTGCTTACCAAAAAATGGCTTGAGACACAATCCACACGTGTCCTCAGTCGGCGCCATCTTGAATAATAATAATAATAATAATAATAATAATAATAATAATAATAATAATAATAATAATAATAATAAAATATTTTTGCACTTTTCTTCGTCTTGCTAATTAAATTTTTATTCAAAGTGCTCCCCTCAAAACGTTGCGCCCCTAGACTCGGGCCTAGTGGTAAATCCAACTCTGCCTAGTCGTTTAGAAAAGTAAAGGGGGGCAAGAGTACGTGGGGGGTAAGGATACGATTCCCTAAAATCAGGTGAATATATTCGCGTATCGCAATAATGTGTCACGCGGAGTTTGATGTTAATGGTGTCTAGAACCTAAACAAGTTTGAGTGTGCTGCTGCAAACTACAAGCTATCTAGGTAATTATTTATGTTTTTCTAATAGTTTGATATAATATTGGGACATAAGTAGTTAATGAATAATTTACACAATTTTATAACGATTTCAAAGTACTATAAAGCGTTAGTTTCTAACATATCCATTGTTTGACAGGATGGAGTAAATTGACTTTCTTCCAACAGTTGGCTGTACAACATCACGGGAAAGTCAATTGTGTAGTGAGGGGGCAAGGGTACGCAGATACCTACGGGGCAAGGGTACGCGTGCGTACTCTTGCCCCTTTTGTTCTATGAAAAAGAATCCAATTTGATTTAGAACTATTTTTTTTTTAACAAGAGTTTCATTCCCATCCGATGGATGGGCGGGCCGTAGAAGGCAACACCTTCTCTGTGGCCAGAGATATTTTCAACTTTTTTGAATTTGATGACATGGAGAATGATTTCAGGCTATAGAGTAATGTGGATTGAAGTAAGGAACTAATAGCAAATCAAGTTGACGAGGATGTGAAAGAGGTGGCTATTGTGTTAAAATGTTTCTTGGGTACATGTGCGGAGGTTATGAGCAATATATATGTGGATTTCGGTGGTAGATACGGCGGTCAGGATTATACTGATCTATGGCTTCGGTGCATTCGTATATTGCTAACAGATGATCCAGTGGTGGGTAGGCATAGCGTGGTACAGCAGGAACTTGGTCTAACAGCTCATGGACAATGGGATGTGCCAATTGGATTCGTGTCGCTATGTAGCGTTGGCGTAGATGGTAGAGGTGTGGCAAAATAGTTGGAAATTGCGCACGACGATATATTTCAGCAGTGGGAGTATCGAAAGCGAGAGAGTAGGCCAGACGTAAGGCGTGTCTTTCGAGAACTTTCAGACGTTCATAGTAAGTTGGTGCTGCTGATAACCAGGCAAGATGTCCATACGTGAGTGCTGGGCGTACGAAGACTTTATATGTTAGCAGTAGAAGTTTTGTGTTAATACCCCACGTGGTGCCTTTAAGGTTTCGTAAAAGGTTCAAACGGCGCCGGATATTAGCTTCCAATTGTTTTAGATGAGGCTTCCAAGTAAGATGTTTGTCGAATATTACTCCCAGATATTTGAGACTGTTTTGAATTGGGATTGGAGAGTCAAAAAGGGTTAAATGTAGACGTTCCGGATTGCGACTGTTACAGTATTTATTGCGTTTAAGCCCAAAGAGAGTTATTTGAGTCTTAGTTGAATTCAGCTTGAGCTTCCATTTCAGGCACCATGTAACTAGTTTGTCCAAAGCTGGTTGTAGGAGTTGATTAATGCGATCCACAGAAGATCCCAATGCGACATAAGCGGTATCATCAGCAAATTGTAAGGCATATAGTGGGGGATGAGGTTGAGGCATGTCGGCTACATAAAGAATATATAATAGAGGAGATAAAACAGATCCTTGGGGCACACCGGCGCGTAGTTGAAAGATGCGTGACTTTGCCCTGTTGATCTGAACGAAAGCCTGGCGCTGATGTAGAAATTTGGCTATTAATCGGACATAGCTGTGAGGAAGTAGACGTTTGAGTTTGTAAATTAACCCCTCATGCCAAACAGTATCAAACGCTCTTTCAATATCAAAGGAGATCAAAACAGATGGTAAACGCTTATTAAAATGGTTGACAAGTAGTGTAGAAAGTTTGAGTAATTGATCAGCAGTGCTATAGAGTGGACGGAATCCAGCTTGAATAATTGGTAGTTTGTTCGTGATTTGTAGATAGTGATGTAGCCGTTTTACCAGAAGGCGTTCTAGTGTCTTGCTAAACACGTTTGTAAGGCTAATGGGTCTGTAAGATGACACAGCAGTTGGATCTTTGCGAGGTTTTAGAAAGACCACAATTTTAGCAAGTTTCCATGTAGTTGGAAAATAGCCTGTAGATAAAATAGTTGTGTACAAAGAAGCAAGTAAGACTAGAAACGCCACAGGTGCCTTAAGCAGTTGACGATACGTAATTGAGTCTGCCCCCGGAGCTGTGTTGCGACGGCATTTAAGAACAGTTGTAATATCATCTGATGTTATTGGAGCAGTGAGCTGATTTGTGGGATCAAGGTGGTAGTTGAAATCAGGTTGAAATGATGGCTGCACTAGAGAACCAGCGTGTGAGATATGGGTATCTGTAGGACAAGTGAACAAAGGTGTAGTGTGGGGAGTGAAGACTCCCTCAAGATATGTAGCGAAAGCAGTTGCCTTTTCTTCATCCGTCGTTGGTACTTGGTCAGCACATATGATAGGGTATTGTGGGCCCTGTTTCTGAAATGTTAGACGTTTAAAGGTATTCCAGAATTTAGTAGGATTTGTTTCTTGGCGCAAAGCATTACAGGAGGCACGCCAGTCTAGTCGTTTGCGGGCTACTATGTAGTTCTGAACCGTTCGTTGGAATTGACGATGGAGAAGAAGAAATCGGCGGTCATGTGTGCGACGAAACTCTGTTAAATACTCGTGTGAGCGCCGGAGAAGATCGAGGGCGCGTGCTGGTAAACGAGGTCTAGAGGATTTGGTGGTACATTTAGGAACTGCGTAATCCGTAGCGTGAGACACTATGTCAGTCAGAGTATGTGAGAGTGTTTCAATAGATGCAACTGTTGTGAGAGTAGGTGCAGTAGCCGGCAGATTTTCGGTAATATAAGTGCTGTACTGATCCCACCGAGCTTTGCTAAAGTTATATCTGGGTGTGCGTGGTGATGCAGATGCAGTGGATGTCAGACGTGGAGTTATAGAGAGAAGTATTGGGAGATGATCACTACCTATGGAACCAAGGACATCTATAGTAGTAAGTGGTAACAGATTATTGGAAATGATTGCCACGTCGGGACTAGTGTCGCTTTCCGGACGAGTAGGATGCGGCAGCTGCAGTAAAGAACTATGAGTAGTTTAGAGGAAATCATGAAAGCGTTGTTTCTGAGCTGCTGTACGAGAATGGTAGTTGATGTCTGCTAAGAAGATGTATGTTTTAAAGTTGAGATCTAAGTATGTCAGAAAACGATACGGAAGTGGCTGTGTAGATCGAACATAGATGGTGGCGATGGTAATAGTAGTAGCTGGAAAATAGAGCGTCTGTATGACATGTTCGGGATATTGCCCGGGAGAAGGTGGTATGATATGGCGTCGTGGAATAGAATGCTTAACGGCTATTGCTGCACCACCACGTGCGATGTTTTGTGGCAGATCAGAGCGTATGAGATGATAACGTGGAAGATAGAAGCGGTCAGATCGTTTTAGAAAGGTTTCATTAAGAAGAATGCTATCTGCATTGTGTTGAGTTGCTAAAGTTTCTAGGAGAACTCGGTTGGTAGGTAACGAACGAATATTGCAGAATAGCAATGTAATAGTCGTCCTTCTCTGACCTGTACTATTCATGATGGGTGTCTGTATGAAAATGGAAGTAGGTTGAGAGTCCGGAATATGTAGCTGCCATGTGGAGCTGGAATATATCGAAGGCGGCTTTGGTTGCATGATTTAGTATAGCCTCACGCTGGAAAGGAAAGGCATTTTGAAGAACGATAGTGATGAACTTCAAAATACTTTCCACAGTAGGTGGTGGTAAGTAGGATGTTTGTGTGGTCGCTGTGGTACTAGTCGGGCGTGATGAGACATGAACGCGTAAAGGTACAACAGTCTCGGGCTTATCTGGAAGTGGTTTAGGTTTGCCCTTACACTTGTAGGAGTAAGTTGGATGTTCCCCGTCACAAGTGTTGCATCTGGAGGGTTCGTTGAGCTTAGGACACTCCTTTATTTTATGATCTCCTTTGCAGTGGGAGCAGACGGAAGGATTTGTGCACTTGTTCGTTGGATGTGCATTATAAGTTAGGCAATTTTCACACCGTAGTGAGAGAGGCGGGGGTGTGCGTGAAGGCTCGACCCGATGGTGGCAACGGTAGATGTAGACACCGTTATTTAGAAGATCGTCTACCAGTGCTGGATCATCTGTTAGTAGTCTGACCATATATGTAGGGCCATTTGCATTTTTAATACGGAGAGCTCTAGTAGGTTGAATCCCATCTTGCTTTAGTTCCTCTAGTATGTCTTGTTCGGTATAAGTAGGATCAACTCCACGGATAACTACAGACAGTAATGGAGTACGCCGAGGCGGAGGTGGTGTTTTGATATGAGGAGTTTTAAGGAGTTGAATTTTCGTGTTAACGCCAAACATTGCTGGTCCTACTTTATAGATGAGATGCTTATAAAGATCAGGGTTCTTTGTTTTTAGGATGATTCCGTTAGATGTCTTGTTTAATTGATGGAGGGCCAGTCTAGAACAGTAGCGTATTAGTTTTTGGTAAAACTTTTTGATGTCCGTGAGCTCAGCAGGAAGATTAGTAAATAGAATTGTAAAAATGAGAGTAGGAACAATGTCCATAGTAGCTTCTGAAGTAGATGGCGTAGATTGAAGTTGGATGTTGGCTGTACTGGTTCTAGGAGGACTGCGCAAAGCATCAGTGTATCTAAGCTTTTTAGGTGAGCGTGAACGGTCTCTGTTTGGTTCGCGAGTTGGTGAGAGGCTAGAGATAGATGAGTGAGATGCTGAACGTGCACGCGCCCGTGGGCGGTCTATTGGTGGACCCATAACAGTTGGCGGTAGTTTATGCCTTTCAACTCGACGTTCCGGCGGATCAGAACCCGGCATTAGTGAAACTACTTAAGTACTGCCTAGTCAAAAATTGAGTAAGAAGTTGCAGATAAAGCGATAAACAGCACACAGTTGATTTCCAGTAGCTCCGCCTCCGAAGAGGAGAGAATAAATCGAAAAGCCAAAGAAAATAGCCAAGGTCGTCAACTTAGAATCAATTTCGTTTGTTTACCTCCGTGGAGGCTTATAGTCAATTCGACGGTTGTTTCCTTACCCTGAAAAAGGCAAGTAATCCAACCGTATATGAGAAGATCGCGACTAAAATAAACCAATTGGGATGGAATAGCTAAGGGACTTGGTTATTTTTCTCCGCCAGCTACGGATACCCTATTTTTTTACCTGGTTAGAGATTCCAGGTGGCCAGTTCTTAGAACTAACAATCAAAAAAGAATGTAGATTCCGTTGTAATAGAGAGTGACTGCAAACTTTACGAATACTGGTTCCCATATGTAGCCTCTAACGTTAAGAATTCTGAAGAATCCTGATATTTTCTTATGTACGAGGAATACTTTTTTATTCTTAATACCATTCCTTACATAACAGTATCTAAGGTGGTGTTTGTTTTCGAAACAGATAAACGTGTGAGATAGTGACATCTGCAGTTATTTAATAAAGTTACGCTTGCTTATTTTATTCAGGTTTCAGAAATACTATGCCTTGTCCTCTTTTATCTTAAATGTCAGTAGTCTTCAGTAAGAAATTTCAATGGGCCTTATGCAGAGTCGTTCTGACGCGTGATTAGTGCCATACTAAAAAGTTCGACTACCGTATGTTTCCTGTAGTAGTCAGTCCTTTAGTAATCATACGTTAAAACGACTCTGCATAAGGCGATATCAGTCCAGTGATGAGTATGGGATCCTATAAAGATATATGAAGCTAACCTAACATTTGACAATATGTAGCTTCGTCAAGGATTGGTCGAGAAGTTCTCAAGTTACCCTCGTAGGTGACAAGCATTCTGTAACTGATGGAATAAGCTGAATTTGGAAATATATTTTTATAAAGGGTCTAAATATTATCTGATTTTTTTTGTATCCTATGCATTCCCATTACTGATATGAGGAGAATTAGGGATTTTTCTTTTCTTTTTCTTTTTTTTCTTTCTTTTTTTCTTTTTTTTTTTTTTTTTTTTTTTTGAATGAGAATCTGCAACATCTTTAGGTACAATAAAGCCAGTAGGCCTATTTACCGAAGAAATGGAGAACAAATTAGTGGAATATATCACATTACTGGATCAACTCTTCTATGGATTAACTTTAAAAGATCTAAGAAGAATGGCATACAATTTTGCTGAACGTAACTAGTTGCCCCATATCCTATAGCGATGTGAATCGAATGGCAGAAAGAGATTGGACAGAGTCTTTCCGTCGTAGACATTTAACAATTGCTTTGCAACAGCCTTCAAAGACTGGTCTGGGGAGAGCTCGTGGTTTTAGCAAGCCACAAGTTGAATGCTTTTTTAATTGTCTAAAAATCTTGTAAGACAAAACGGCTTTTCTTCACGGGATATCTACAACATGTACGAAACTGGCATAAATACGGTTGCTCATAAAGTTCCAAAAGTCGACTGAAAATCAGTTGTGAATAAAACTGTATCTAGTGATTTTGGAGTTAACATAACAGCTGTTTCATGGAGTGCATCTGGTTCCTTTATTCCCAAGATACTCGTATTTCCCACAAAACAAATAACACAAGAATTATTCGATGGCTCGACGCCAGGTTCTGTGGGAATATCTAATTCTGGTTCATCAACTCACAACTTTTCGTAGAATGGTTATATTATTTACACCAACATGTGCGATCAAATTTGGTTACGAAAAAGTTGTTTTTACTTGTTGACAATCAGACCTCTCATATTTCAATCGAAGCGATTGATTTCTGCAGGCAAAATGGGATAGTGATGTTGAGTTTACCACCAAATCCCAGTCATAATTTGAAACCATTAGATCGCTCCTTTTTTGACCCGCTGAAATCCTGGTATTCAACAGCGTGTGATAAATGGATGAGGAATCATCCATCCCACATAATTCCAAGTTGCGAGCTTGTTTACTGAGGCTTACTACAAAGCTGCAACCATTAGTATCCAGCCTTCAAGAATCTGGAGTTGTCTTACTGAACCCAGATGTGTTCACTGAAGAAGATTTTCTTCCTTCTATTGTGAATGTGGTAGACTTAAATGTAGAAGCCAGGTCTGAAGACGAAAGCATTCCTGAAGCAACAAATCAAGCATCAGACCTGAATAGAGCCCAAAATCGTTCATCGGATGATTCACTGGAAGTAAAAAGGGACCCATGCGGAGCATCCAGATCAAACACTCCTTTGCCAGTTGCTCGTCCTCCTCCATCTGTTATCAAACCTTTAAACAGTAACGCTAGATCCTCACTAGAAGCAAGCAAGAGCTCATGCGGACTGTCCACTTCAAATACTCTTCTGCCGGTTGCTCGTTCTCATTCATCTGTTACGTAACCTTCAACCAGTAACACTGGATTCTCACTAGAAGCAAGCAGGAGCTCATGCAGATTGTCCACATCAAACACTGCTCTGCTGGCTGCTCGTTCATCGGTTACCAAACCTTCAACCAGTAAACTGATCTTTACTGGAGGTAAGCAGGGGTCCATGTGGACCATCTACATCATGCACTCCTTTGGTGGTTGTCAGTCCTCCTCCAACTGCTACCAAGCACTCAACCAGTAAATCTTGATCTCGAAGTCAGAGATTCTGACATCCTCTCCTTTCAAGCAGAACTTACTTCCGAAACGGCGCCCTTCAAAGAGCAAAGGCAAACATCATCTTGCACCAGGAAAGCTACAACCGAATTTGTAGCTGCAACTCCTCAGGTCAGTGAGGAAGTAGTGTACGAGTGTCCATTATGCAATATCATCTACAGTGATCCACCAATAGAAGACTGGATCAAGTGCGCAAGATGCCATGAATGGTGGCATGAACAATGCACATCATGTAAAGGAGTAAGCAACTTCATATGTGATAATAGTTAATACTCTTTTGGGTGCGTGTTCTTGCCCCTTTGATTTCGTACTCTTGCCCCACATATAGGGGCAAGAGTACGAATTTGAATGTTTTCATTTTATGAGTTCTAGTTCCTCTAAGAATAGAGGTATATAAAAGTTGAGTTCACATTTCGTAAAGGAGAGTTCAAGTTTTGTGTTCCATGTAAAAGTTTTCCGTTGTAACTATTTTTTACCAAAATATATAAGTTTAATTAAAATTTGCGTACTCTTGCCCCCCTTTCCTTGTATATTATGTTTTGTTCTTTTGGTATTAGTCATTCATCATCAGATTAGCAGCCACCCCTTATGCCAAATGAATCATTTCCGGATACGTTTATAACTATTATTATTATCACGTAACGGGGCTTATAATATTGTATTCTTAGTCCGTCCGTCCGTTACTCCTACGATAACTCTTGGACAAATGCCAAATTGTTATTTTCTGTTTTTGCAATAGATATGTGGAGCGATTATAGTATCTCGTCCGAGTTCGTTAATGGAGACGATTAATCAACCGGACGTGGTAAAAATCAACCATTTCCGGTTTTAACGTTGCCATTATAGAGCGAAAGCCATAATAGATAGCGAGAAGGGGTTTTCTCAAATTGATTAAGTGTTCCAAGAATATCTTCCATGTTCATCCTTAATACTGTATTAAAACCGGAAGTGGTAGAAATCCAGTACGACTTCCGGTTTCAATATTAATCTATATAAAGAAAACCGATAAGAGAACAAGTTCAGTTTCCTTGGAATCGATTTAGCGTTCTAAGAATAGTTCGCATTTTCTCTTTTAACACTTTATTCAAATCGGTAGTGGCAGAAATCAACCATTTCCGCTTTCAGTGTTAATCGCCATAGAATAAAAATGATAATAGATAGCGAAAAGTGTTTTTGTAATCAATTTAGCATTTCAAATATATGTACTATTTCCCCTCTTAACCCTCTATTTAAACCAGAAATGGCATAAATCAACTACTTCCGGTTTAAACGTTGATTACTATAAGGTAAAAACAGTAATAGGTAGGGAGAAGCGGTTTTCTGTAATCAATTGTGTCCCAAGAATAATATTCCACCTCGACTCTAATCTGTTTACTAAAACCAAACCTGGTACACATGTACCATTTTTGGTTTCCAGACTAATTTGAAAAAAATATTGGCACGCTCCACTTTATTGTCTTTACAGAATTATGTATTATTATTATTATTATTATTATTATTATTATTATTATTATTATTATTATTATTATTATTATTATTATTATTATTATTATTATTATTAAATCATTAAGGAAAGAAGTAAAGGACGGAAATATGTTGTTGACAAAACCAAATATATATTTATGGGATTCTTTGTGGCTAAATGCTTAGAACTTGCACCCTTGCAGGCAATGGCGTATTTACGATTTTGTTTCGGGGAGGGCTTTGCTAACCTTCGGGGGGGGCTTTGCCTGAAAATGTGAAATTTCTGCAAAATATTTCATATACTTTACTATAATAACTAAGATTTCGGGGGGGGGCTTAAGCCCGGAAGCCCTCCCCCTAAATACGCCACTGCTTGCAGGAGTCGGGTTCGATTTCCGGTGGCAGGTACTGTGGTTTGTAGAACTACGTCCTATGTAGCCTAGTAGCTTAGGTGTTGAAATGAAGTTGAACTCTAAGTAATAAAAATGAAAAATGAAATGAAATCTTTAAGTTTTACGTCCCACGGATATGCCGGTTAGGCTAAAGAGACGGTGATGATGAGAAATGAATGAAATGATGGAATGAAGAAAGTGGGAGGAAACGGGAAACCCCGAGAAAACCCACGAGCACGGTGTTTGTCCACCACAAAGTCCACACGGCGCGAGCTGGGATCGAACTAGGGACCACAAGCACCGGAGTAAGTAATAAAAATATATAAACAAAAATATAGGTAAGTGGAAGAGTATTACCTGCGTCTAACAAAAGAATATAAATTGAGAAATTAATTACAAAGTTTATGTTGACTTTGGAGCTGCAACACCTAAAAAAAAAAGCATGGAAATAATATGCATATGTATATACTCCTAATGACACGATTGCTCTCATGCAAATCCTCCTCTAAGGCAAATCTCTTAGCAGAAAGAGAGCCGTCCTGTGAATCCTCAGGAATCTCATTCAAGCTAGTCCAGGCCAACTGTCATCCGGGGAATCTAAAATATTCCCCTTCATGTCAGCATCTTCAAAACCCAGGGAACTCATTCAATGAAAAGGATTTAGTTCTAAATATCTAAAAATTTTCGACATACGGAAGTAGTTAAAGAACTTCATTTTGTCTGCACAGAGATCACGATACAAAGTATGATACAGGCCAGTTTGCAATCTCGTTGATAGCATAGGATGCACGGACATTCGTTTTTTCCCTCTACGTTTCTTCTTTTTGAGCAGCAAAATAAGAAAAAGTGCTTGCTTACTATTAACAGCCATAACACAAAGTGGAATAACTTGAGACAGTGGAAATGCTTCTACGAACTATATGAACCGGATAGTCGCCGAATGGACACTGAAATCTCGAACCATGAACGGTTGTATGTGTGTTTATGCGTGTTCCATGTATTTCTGTGTGTCCTGGCAACACCACTCATAGCTTGGGCAATAAAAGGGGGGGGGGAAACAGAAAATAACAAGAAGCCCTGGTACCTGCTGTCGGTTGCTCGTCTTTTCAGAAACAGTGGCGCAACTCAGTGTTTCCACTCAGTGGTCGCGAATGAAGGGGACTTAAAGGACAGACACACACACATATATATATTTATATATATAGACTAGCAGAAATGCCCGCCCTTCGTACATCTAGTTTAGAACCTCTCCCTTAAGACTTCGATTGTCCAGTACGAGAATAGATGCTACATCTAAACGAAACATTTCGTTAGAAACATCTCGGCCAGAACCTCTCGGTAAGAACATCTAGCTAAGAACTTCTCGTTAAGGAAATCATAATCGAAATGTCTCGAGAGGTTCAAACAATCGAAATGTTCCGATTGTAACATCTCAATATCGCACATTTCTAATACACTTGTAGTAGTTAATCGTGAGGAACATACTATTTCTGTAATATTTTTTTATATGAATTTCTCGAAAAGAAATAATGGGTATTTTCATCGAAGAAAATGATAAATTCGGACAAATGAGTCTACAACTCTAGAATATTCTTAGCGTGGAACGAAAAACAAAATGTCTAGTCAGGCAGACATAAATAGATATTCTTACTAACAAGGGAGGGTCATGAAGTGGCTCCGCTTAGGTCGGAACGGAGAATTGTGTTTGCATTTGATAAGTTATAACTAGACGAATCCTAAAGTAATACGTGCAACCGGTCGGGATATCGCGAGTTACAACATATTTTATAATATAAAAGCTATTAGCTGGCACAATATTTGAACCGGGTCATTTGTTCGGAAACGGTTGGGTATATGGAAAACTCGAAGAATATGTATCCCATCATTTTCAAGGGCACACTGTTTGGGGTAAAAATTGTTGCTCCAGGGTCACACATGGTGTCCAAACTCAAATGTTTTAAATAGCAAGGGGGGTTTAAGTAGCACATCGTTTGAAAGCTGTTGTTAAATGAAAGATGATAGACTAAGTCTCGACTCTACGACAACCCTATGCAAAATGGCGGCGGCGGGTCAAACTGTAAACAAAAACTTAATTGAAAAGTCCATGGCCACCTCTATAAATGAGAAATGGTGAGACAAATATGAAAACAGGAAAGCTCATGTAGCATTATTTTCAAACTATAACGATTTAAAGTAAAGACGTCTTGTTTCTGCCCTCCCCCCCCCCCCGTAGAGTCCCAAGTGGGGTCCAACTCAAAGGTTTCAAATGGTAAACGGGGATTAAGTAGCACATCGTTTGAAAGCTGTTCTTAAATGAAAGAAGGTGGAACAAGTCACGACTCTCTACGATAACCTGTGCAAAATGACAGAGGGTAAAAATGAAAACACAAACTTAATTTAAAAGTCTATGGCCACCTTGAATCCAAGATGGCAACTCAAAACCTATGTCCAAACTATACACACTCCAAATTGCTGAAGCTAGAAAAAACAAAATTTGGCATGAATGTTAATCAAGTAAGCGTAGATGACGAAAAGATACGAAATGTTCAAAACGCGATATCTTGAATTCACAATAACGAACAAATTTATGTATGTACAAACAGGATAGAAAATGAAAGTGAGAATAACAAAGGAATAAATAAAATTGAAATAGTAAATAAATTTTAAAAAACGGTAGTTGTCTTCGTTCTTTGATGCTTCCAATAATCGTCTGCTGCGGCGATTAGAGCTGCTACCTGGTGCCAACCACTTCTATACTTCGGTCGGGTCACTCGTAGATCTCTTTATTTCAATTGGTCGAAAGAATGAAGATACAACATAATTGTCAGTTGTGATTGTCAGTACAACATAATTGTCAGCATTTATATAAAAACTCATTTTTACAATGGCAGCCATATTGGATTACACATGATACGTCTTTAACTTTTTGTGGATATCTACTATTGACAATAACGTAAATACCATATTTCGCTTCTCCAGATACAGTGGTTTGAGCTGGAGATACGTGTGATACATAGTGCGGCATTTTGAACTGAAGATGTCGCGTTTTTGAACATTTCGTATCTTTTTGTCACATACGCTTACTGATCAGCATTCATATCAAATTTTGTTATCCTAGCTTCAGCAGTTTGGTATGCCTATACTTTCGACTAGGTTTTAAGCGGCCATCTTGGATTCAAGGCTGATTTTTCAATTAAGTTGTTTACATTTTGACCCACCTTCATTTTGCACAGGGTTGTCATAGAGAATCGAGACTTGTTCCATCTTCTTCTATTTAACAACAGCTTTCAAACGATGTGCTACTTAAACCCCCCTTGCTATTTAAAACATTTGAGTTGGACCATGTCTGGAACGTTGCTAAAGACTATGGGGCAAACCTTTTTACCCGAAAAGGTGTGCCCTTGAAAATGATGGGTTACGTGTTCGTCGAGTTTTCCATATACCCAACCGTTTCCGAACAAATGGCCCGGTTCAAACTATTCTGGCAGCTAATAGCTTTTATATTATAAAATATATTCTAACTCACGATATCCCGACCAGTGGCACGTAAAACTTTGATATTCGTCTAGTTATAACATATCAAATGCAAACACAATTGTCTCGTTCAAATCTCAGCGAAGCCAATTCGTGACCTTCCCTTGTGAGTACAAGATGATATGCATCAATATAAAAGATCATGCATAAAGCAATTATTTTGCAAAAGATCATACGCAGTATGGCTAATGGGATATAGTCCCAAATTCTGATAAACATTTAAACTTTATTTTCTATTTAACGAAAATATTCTTTAAAGATAAAACAGATATTCGTCTATAGTTCACATCAAACTCAACAAAATGACATGCTTACTTATAAATTCTGATGCGTAGCTTCCGAGAAAATAGACAAAAACGAACTTTAAAAAGTACGTTGTTCGTTGCGAATAATATTGATGGTTCTGCTCCAACAGATAGTTTATAGCTAGATTTATGTATCGAATGATATATACATAATACTCTGTTACATATCAAGTCGCATCCTCTCCTAACAGTTTCCGAACACACTACTATAACATCGTGAAGATTATCTGAATTCGATTTTCATCACTTTTCGTGTATCTTTTCCAAAACCAGAAACCATGGATAAAAATTTGTAGAAAAATCAGAATTTTGTAATGTAAGTACTCAGAACTCTATAATATCCTCCATTTTGATTAGTTCGAAAGTACATAGTTTAAAATGCAATGTAGACCTACTGCGTATATTAAAAATATCACAACATAAAAACATACGTAAACAGTTTTCTCAAAGCAAAAATTATTAGGACCGTAAACGGAATAATACTAATGAAAAAAATATATAAATGTAATATGTAAAAAAAAATGACATTAGTAAGTAAAATGAACATATCATCCGGGAGGAATCATCTCAGGTAGCTCAACGAGTCGTTGTTTTTCTTCCCACGCAACAGGAAAAAGAAGTCTTTATCGTTTATTCATCTCTCTCTCTCTCTCTCTCTCTCTCTCTCTCTCTCTCTATATATATATATATATATATATATATATATATATATATATATATATATATATACAGGGGAGGATCCAGGATATGATCAAGGGAGGGGCTAAACCATATTTTGCCGTTTTATCCAGTGTATACTTGAGCGTCAAGCCTCCCCTTGGATCCGCCACTATATATATATATATATATATATATATATATATATATATATATATATATATATATATATATATATATATATATATATATATATATATATATATATATATATAGAGAGAGAGAGAGAGAGAGAGAGAGAGAGAGAGAGAGAGATATGAATAAACGATAAAGACTTCTTTGTCCTTTTGCGTGGGAAGGGAAACAGTTCCCATCGAAGAAACAACTTATTTGCGTCCATAGGCGTTTCTGGCGGGGGGGGGGACGAGGGGGTCGCGTCCCCCCTAATATTTTGAAGTACAAAATATTCAATATTTCATTCTAATTTAATTTATTTACTAACGACAGAATAACAAATAAACTTTCTTCGATGTCCCCCCCAAATTTTACATGCCTGAGACGCCAGTGTTTGCGTCGCAGAATAAAGTATAAATCGAAAAATAATTACTGTCTTTACGAAATATACAGAGCATCCACAAAAATACTTCTATAGCTTGGTGGCGGTTATAGTGGACAGCCAGATGAAACATTGCAGCGAATTCTTATGCAGAAGTTCACAACAAAAGTGGTCACCCAGGGCCGGCCTGAAGCCGATTGGACCGATTGCTCCCAATCGGGCTCCACGCTAGTGCCGTCTACCCTACCCTCTAGTCTAATTTTCTCTCCAGTGCCATTTTTACAGCATATAAGGCCCCAGAGCAAACAAGTGTGTTGTAATCCCTATGACTAAATTTTGCTCCTGTATATGTAATTAATACATGCCATTCTCCTCGCGGGCCGCCCTACCAAGTGGCTATGGTACCGTTAGGATAGTTCTGTTATTATCTGTTGTCAAGTACACACCACAACATATTGCAATACATTTATACCCATGGACTCCACAACGGAGGGCATGGCCTCTCCTTAACAAGTAAATGAATAGTTTATATTAAGTTCCAAACATTACCAAATATTTCCTGAATTTAATGCTGCAGTAGTTTCTTTATTTTTATTTTTATTTTTGTTTTACAACTTTTGTTGTAAAAGTAGATATTATGTCCATGGGGTATTCTGTACACTAGGGTGGGCTGAAAAAATCGAAAGTTGATGAACCGATTTCACGGTCACGGTCACAGTCACGGTAATGTTGTAGTTTTGTATAGAGTATCGGGCCTTAGCCCCTGACTCCATGAGTAAGACTGTATAAAAAATACATAAAGATGTGTTGATAGTTAGTTGGAAATTACTATTGTTCTGTGATGGATGGAAGTCTACATCTGCAACTGTCGCAGAGTAGCTGATTATGAGTGCATTACGAGTTCTGGAAAGATATTAAAGACGTGGCGTACGATGGACGTTCCGGAGAGTGCATTCAGTGCCGATGTTAGCTATGGCGGGATTAATATGTCTGGGTAGAGTACGCCGGAACTTACTGTGCAAATGCCGTAGAACTTCTCTAACAGTGGGTAGCTCTAAATCTTCCAGAATCTGTTTCGTGTGTATCTGTCGTGACCAGTGATTATACGACCAGCTCGAGTTTGTACACTTTCGAGTGTTTGAATATGACTGGGTGAAGCATGTTGCCAGGCAGGGCATGCATAAAAGATTGTAGATAGGACTATCATCTTGAAGATGTGAACTCGAACCTCATGGGAAAGTGAACTGCAGCGAAAGATGGGGTATAACGCTGAATTTTTTCGTAAGGCCCTTTGTTTGATGTCCCTGATGTGAGCGGCGAACGTTAAACTACGGTCTAAGGTTACACCCAAATATTTGGCGTGCAGAGCGTGAGGAATACGAGCATTCTCATAGGGTAAATTTCGTGGAACACGGATGCGTCTCTTACTGTGAATGACAGCACAGCTTTTGTCTGCATTGATTTTAATCCTCCAACGTCTTGCCCATTCCTGAAAACCATTTAGTTGTCGTTGCATGTAGATGTAACACTGCGCAAGTGAGCTACTGGTCGTGAAAAAGGCAGTATCATCAGCATATGTTGCGAAAAAGCAATGCGGTAAGGTCGGGAGATCTGCCGTGTATAGATTATATAAGAGCGGTGAAAGTACAGCGCCCTGTGGAACACCTGCTTTGATAGATCTAGACGTGGACTTGACACCGTCAACAGACACATGAAATTTTCTGCCCATGAGATATGAATGAAGTAAGAGTAGAAGACGATCCGGAAAACCTTGAGTGTATATCTTATATAATATTCATGATAACCAGACATTATCAAAGGCTTTTGAGACATCTAGGTAGACTCCAAGAGTGTGTTGTTTCCTGTTAAAAGCCACTGTTAAGTGGTCCACTACTCGAACGAGTTGTGTAGTAGTGCTATGTTGGGCACGAAACCCAAACTGATGGAACGGTAGGAGGTCTCTATTAACTACATGTTATTTTAGCATCGAGAGTAACACACATTCAAAGAGTTTACTCAAGTGCGACAAAAGACTTATCGGTCTATAGTTTTCCGGGAGCAGTGGATTCTTTCCAGGTTTGGGGATGGTGATCACACGAGCTTCCTTCCAGGTCTTGGGGTAGTAACATAATTGAAATATGGCGTTAAATTAATAGATTAAAAAGACCAGTAGTTTTCTAGTTGGATGTTTTAGGATCTCAGATCGAATCCCATCGGGCCCAGATGCTGTCTTTCCTGGCAGACATTTTAGGTGTCTTTCTATTTCCCGAGGTGTTACTATGGTGATGTCATGTGTTGGGTTTTGTGTCCTTATGCTATATAGTGTGGTTCGGATGTGCTGTTTGAGGTAGGGATCGAGGCGTGCTCTGTTAGGCTGGAACTGTTCTTCCAGAGAGTCAGCGAAAATGTTCGCTTGCGACTGAGGATCTTGTGTCAGTCCTTGAGGTCCTTGTATGACTCTAGCTTTGGAAGCATTTGTAGCACGTTGGAATGATTTGCAGTATGTCCAAATTTTACGGTCATTTACTGTGACATTTTGAAAAGTGTTTTCCCAGTATTGTTGATTTTGTCGTGTTGTCAGCAACTTGAGCTTTGCACGCAGTTTGTTCCACAGCGTTTTGTATGCTGGATGTAGTGTATGCTGCCATCGACGTCTAGCCCAACGTTTTAGATGAATATAGAGTTGTAGGTGGAAACTGTCACATTGACTGGTTTGCGTTGGAGAGCTCGCTGCCTCTGCTGTGCGAAGTGCTAACGTGACGTGAGAGACCGCTTGGTCGATGCCCTCAATGGTGGCGGGCCGATCTCGCAGATCGATCATAGTGTTTAGTTCTTGTTTGAAAAGATGCCAGTCAGTTTCTATTTGCTTGATGATAGGGGCAGAATGAGCGATGCTGCGGTGCGAGACGGAAAAATGACTGGATCATGGTCAGAATCTAAATCCGAAATGACATAAGGATGAACACTAAATGATACGAGCAAAGAGCGACGTCAAGAACATCGGGTTGTCCGCCGAATTTTGGATAATGAGTTGGGTCAGGTGGAGCACTGATGATGAAATTGGAGGTAAGTAGATATTGATGTAAATCATCTCCAGCAGTGTTTGGAGTAATCGAGTTCCATTCTCCATGCTTAGCATTGAGATCTCCAGCTAAGATGACTTTTGGCCCTAAGTTAACAATGACATCGAAGTCTGTGGGCTCTAGTTGTGTGGCCGGGGACCTGTACCAGGTAACCAATATTAATGGAACGCCTGGAGTTATCAATTGAACAGCAAGTGCCTCCAAAGTAAGTAGGGATGGTATTGTAATCAACTTGACTGGGAATGCCTTTTTGATGATAAGTAGTAATCCTCCTTTCTGTCTGCCCACTCTATCCTGTCGGTACACAATGTAATTGGGTAGTCTCCAAGTAGTGATACGAGCAGTAAAGTGTGTTTCTTGTATAAACATGACATCAACTCTGTGGTGTGTGAGAAATCTAATCAGCATTTGTTTCTGCCCCTCTAGACCATCTGCATTCCACGTAGCGAGGACAAGTGTGTGATGTAGGACGCTGGAGTTAGAAACAGCCATCGTCAACCATTTCCACTATTGTTTCGATGACTGCTGCAGCTGAGTCAGCAGCTCGTCGGAAACGTGTAATACCACGTTTTATGTGTGTTATTATTTTGCGGAAATGTAAGCCCTTGAGGAATGAAAGAATGGACTTTATATCCAGGTCTTCGTTAGGGCTCTCCTGTTGTTGAGTAGAAGCTGAATCGGTGTGGGATAAAGTGGAAGCTTTAGCGTCGTCACCATCCGTAGCCACAGGTTGGACTTTGACAATAGTGGGAATGGAAATTTCCTCATCTGATGGGTCTTGGGAACTTTTCTTGGTTTTATCTGGATGCTTCTTCGGCTGCTGTGCCGGCAATTTTAGAGCCTCAGAGTAAGATTTAAATACCGGGCAACGGCGGTAATTTGCCGGGTGATCTCCCTGACAGTTTGCACAAGTGGCGGGTGTGGATGTGTCTGGTTTACTGCAAGACTGTGTGAAATGCAGTTCTCCACATTTGAGACACCGCGGGTGGGCTTGGCAGGTATCTTGCGAATGCCCCAAACGTTGGCACCTACGGTGTATAACATTGTAGCACTGAGGGAGGCTTATAGGGTTCGATTTGGACCTTGTAATGTAGTAAGTTATTAATTGCGTAGATCTCTTTAACAGCTGCAGTTCTCTCCAAAGCAACCAAGAATAATGGCATTAGTATTTTCTTGCCATCCGTCTTACTTTTGCGGGACATTTGATGGATGCTTGTCGGTTTGTAGCCCAATCTGATAAGGTCTTCTTTCAGGTCGTCTAATTCTGTATCAATAGGCAGTTTTCGGACAACTACCTTAATGGGCCTTTCAGTTTTTGCTACGCCTGTGGCATATTCAGTCTTTGTTCACAATAAGTCTTAATAGAGTTATAATCGTCTTTGTTAGCTGCTTGAAGGCGAATGCGCTCTTTGTTGGGCTGTGCTAAGGGAGACTCCTTCAATGCCCGTGACAGGGCCTTTACAAATGTATATGTGTTGGTAATTCCGTATATGAAAATTGGAGGCGGCTTGAAAATGGAGGGCTTGTTGGTCAGTGCATTGTTATTGATGGCTCTAGCATTATCTGTTTGTTCGGGTGACAAAGCATCGAACTTATTACTGCTGGGAAGTGGAGGATATTCTTGAGTGCTGTTAATTTATTTTTCTGCTTTGTTGAGATTGTCCAAAGACGACCTACGTCGCTTTAGTGTCCTTACTACAGTGAAGTCCATATCTTCCGTGTTATTTGACGTTGATGGTTGCGAAGCACTTGTCTGCTCATGTGTAGGAGTTTTCAATTTTGACTTCTGTGCAACGTTTGTTTGCTTACCGATTTCCGATAGTGCGGTAAACTTGCCTCATGACCTCGAAACAACGTCTGCGAGATTTCAACGAAATCGGTTAATATCTTGAGGTTCCTCAGAGCTGCCAAAAATTTGAAAATTATTCAAAACACGTTTTTTTAATTGTTTTTTATTTCATAAAAGTTTTACATTAAACAACTTCCGACAGCAATTAAAAATTACTTTTAATAGTCTTTAGCAACAGTAAAAAATTTCAGCTATATCAATGAATATCTTTAGGTTCCTCAGAACTGACAAAAAATGACAAAATTTCACCAAAATCCTACTTATTTGAAAATCTTTATAATATTTTAATTATGCCCGTAAAACAAATTCTGATATTTTAGATAAATTGCCAATTGTTCAGTTGGCAACACTGTACGTAGTAAAGAGTAAACTAGTTGGAACTGGTAATTGTTAGCGAGTGGTTGTACGTACGAATCAGAAACAATCAATACGTGGCGTTCAATGTGAGGTTAAAAGTTTTGCTTTTATTTTAGTACAGTTAGATATTAATTATTAAATGAACATTAAAATAAAACGTATTGATCTGTTCCATTTTCTTTGAACGCAAGCCAAGAAATTGAGGTATAAAGTTTTGTTATTTTAGTACAGTAAGAAATTAAAGTTAACGTCGAAATGGCCTCCTGCAAGCCACTAGACAAGAACGAGTCCGTGACCTCTAGGCCAAAGTCAAGCACAGTATTACGGAGCGAAATTGAGTGTCCGATAATCGGACCGCCAAAGGACTTGAATCCTTGCCAACTTCCAACTATCCTCGATGTACTGCGATGTTGCTTAGAAGGGAGGTTCAACATTATAAATGGTGCAGGCAATAAGAAGGACCCAAGTTTTTCTGCTATTGCTGAAACAGCTGCAGTAAAAGTTGAGGAATTGTAACAAAAGTGTTCCATCCCACTTGTTAGTCACGACAGAGTTATCAAGATGATGAAAGACTTCCACATGAAGTATCAGGCACTAAAGAAGAACTACAAACGTGATAATGAGAAACCGCAATATGCCGCTAAACTGGATGAATTCATCAGGGAAGTTGGGGAAAAACTTTTTGACATAGTTGCTTGCAAGTGCAAGGATTTCAAAACCTGCACTTGTAAAAAAATGAAAAAGGTTCCTCGATTTGAGCAACTCTTCCTTTTGGACCAGAGAACTGCGAGGAAAGAAAGATTGACTCCGTGGACAGGAATGAAACTAAAAGGATTCAGCGTAGAGAAGACAGAAGGAACCGTGATTCCATAAGGAAAGAGAGGACTCACCGAATAGAGGCTACCGATCAGCCGGACTTCGAATGCGAAACTATGCACATACAGGAAGACGATTCAGATTCAGATTCAGAGGAGATGCAGGCAATGGATCTGTCTGAGGCACTAACAGTAAGCGAGCAAACTGACGACCAGCCCTGCTCTTCTGCCAGCACCGCTACAATCACCCGCACGAACAGTCCCATAATACAAAACATATCGTCATCGACATGACAAATGCGCTTCCATCTGGCGAAACCAGCTTTGGCTAGCAACAGAGTCGTCGTTTCGGACCGTGCCATGGCAGCTATTGCCACAAGTATTCTGCAAGATCTAAAGCTCGTGAAACCAGATGAAACAGTACTTGTAATCGATAAGAATAAGATTAGAAGAGAGAAGAAGAAAGTGAGAGGTTCGGTTCAAGCTGGAAACGACACCAAGGTTAAAGGTCTTTACTTTGACGGAAGAAAAGACAAAATTATATACATTGAGAAAGAAGAGTCTAAGTCATATCGGAGGAGCAAGACTGAAGAGCACATTTCTCTTATCGAGGAGCTAGGATCGAAGTATGTCGGCCACGTTACACCCTCATTTGGCTCAGCAGATAGCATTTTCAGAAGCATAACTGCTTACATGGCGGATATTGGGGACGTTCTGGAACACCTTATCGCTGTAAGTTGTGATGGACGGCTATCAACACAGGTTTGAAAGGTGGGATCATTCGCCGCCTGGAAGAGAAGCTTAACAGACCCGTTCAGTGGCTGATATGCCTTCTGCACCTAAACGAGCTTCCGTTGAGGCATTTGTTTGAGCACTTGGATGGTGCAACCAGATGTCCACGATCTTATGGGAGTGAGATTGGTCAGCAACTGGAGGAATGTCAGAGCCTGGGAGTAACGACCTTCGAAGCCATAGATTGCGAGCTACCTAACGTCAATGCGAATGACCTTAGCTCTGACCAAAAGTACCTGCTAGAAATTTCTTAAGCAGTGAAATTCGGAGTTCGTAGTGACGATTTGTCCAGGGTTTTCCAGGGCACCTGTCGGCCCTGTGAGGCGGTGGCTTACGACAGCCAACCGCATTCTCCGTTTATACATACCAACAGAGAATTCAACGCCTCAGTTGAAGACACTGGCAGAGTTAGTCATGAAGTGCTACGTACCCGGATGGTTCACAATCAAGTGCAATCATTCAATCAAAGACGGAGCCCGTAATCTCTGGAACATCATTCAGACTAGTAGATATTTGCCAATGAACCTGAAGAACGTAGTGGATAAGGTCACCTCCCGAAACGTGTTCTTTGCTCAACCGGAAAACATTATCCTCTCCATGGTGACTGACAATAGGGTGCACATTCGAGAGTTGGGTCTCAGAAGAATTCTGAATGCAAGGGAGCAAGAGAAGAGTGTTATCAGAATGTTTGAAGTTCCTAAAATCAATTTTGATGGAACAGATTATGTGGATATTATTGACTAGATGAACTGCAAATTTACTTCGCCTCCAGTCATGCAGAATGTGGAGACAGACTTTATCAAGTCATTGATCCAAAATAAGGAAACAGTTGTGGACTGGGAATTTTCAGCCTTTCCGTGCCACACCCAGACCGTTGAGCGTTGTGTGAAGGTGGTCACAGAAACGTGCCAAAGGGTATGTGGTTCCCAGAGAAGGGACGGATTCATTCGTTCAAAACTGGCTAGTCAGGCGGCAATTCCGAAGTTTGATCACCAATCCGACTACAGTGCAAACTAAAAACTAACGAACAATGAACGTTAAGAATGAATTGTCAAATAAGTGGGTTTTGGTGATTTTTTTGGGGGGGCAGTTCTGAGGAACCTAAAGATATTCATTGACGTAGCTGATCTTTTTTACTGTTGCTAAAGACTATTAAAAGTGAATTCATTATGCTGTCGGAAGTTGTTTAATGTAATACTTTTAAGAAATAAAATTAGTACCAAAAACAGTATTTTGAAAATTTGTCAAAATACTTGGTTTTTGGTAAAATTTTGTCATTTTTTGGCAGTTCTGAGGAACCTAAAGATATTCATTGATATAGCTGAAATTTTTTACTGTTGCTAAAGACTATTAAAAGTGATTTTTAATTGCTGTCGGAAGTTGTTTAATATAAAACTTTTATGAAATAAAAAAAAATTAAAAATAACCTTGTTTTGATTAATTTTCAAATTTTTGGCAACTCTGAGGAACCTCAAGATATTAACCGATTTCGTTGAAATCTCGCAAACGTTGTTTGGAGATCATGAGGCAAGTTCACCGCACTATCGGATGTCGATTTATCAACTTTCGATTTTTTCGGCCCACCCTACTGTACACCCCTAACACTCCCCCAAATTTTCTCACACACCCTTGGGCGTAAAAATATTGTTTTCTAAGTGTTTGTATAAAAATGAAGGCTATATCATTTTTCTGGGTGCACATCGTCTCTTATTTTCAACACCCCACTAAGTAAAAATTCCTGGCGTTCTTAGTGATTGCGTCATGTGATACTACCGTGAATACCGAGATGGTATCAAATAAATTAGCCTCAGTGCGACTTCTTTGCATATCCTTTCTCTTTTTATAGCTATATTAAAAATACAAAACCAGGAGATAAACTTTCCCTTCTCCTGCGAAAATCCCGTGGATTTTTTAAAAATGAAGTCAGGAAAAGCGATTGTATACTAGCGCATACTGAATAGGTGGCTGCTAATGAAGGTTTGTCTTCTAACTCGAATAATCCAATGGAAAATATGTCATCCATCTTCCTTCAGTTCCTTAAGGTTTGTAATCGTCTCATCACCATTTTATTTTGTCTGTAGTCGATAACGATTTCAAGTTGATTATACCTTTTATAAGTAGCTACCTACGTTGTACTCACTAGCGTACATTAGGGTTTTCTGACTTGAATTCTTTTCAAAAAGATAGCCAGAAATCTTTGAACCAAGGAATCCATATTACTGTGTATTTCATTATTTCTTACAAATATAAACTTATTGAAACTTAGACTTCACCGTTGTATTTCTCTTAAAATTCTATCCCAATTTGATATATTACATGACCCTCCTCCTATTTAGAAAAAGGTCGAGCGAGATTCAAGATGGCCGACTTCAAGATGGCGGCCATGATAAGCAAACTTTCAAATAAATGCCTACTTCCTCCCGGTGACATTTAATGTGTTTCTATTTTTCATCCCTTTCCCCGTTTTACAAATAAAATGAAATTTTCAAACTTGAAACACATTCTGATCAGTCAGGATTTTGACTGCAGCTGTCTTTATGGACGGAAGCACTTGAAATTTTGCTTACGCTCATTTCTTGATATTCCATACTTCTCTGCCAAGTTTGGTCTAGAAACTAGATTTCAACATCGATAAGTTTACTTGAGAGAGAAGAAAACTAGGAAATACTGGTACAGAACCTTCTTGAAACATTGCGAGGCACAAGGTTGTATTTTAAAATCCATTCACTGTCTGCATTTTCATTTGAGTCGTTTCTCTGAAAAATTAGCTGATATAAGTAATGAACCGAGCGTTTTCACCAGAACATTTTGCAGAATTTATTATATATGTTCAGGATCTTAATACAAGAAAAATGTTTTTCTGCGACTTTGGTCGGAAATGCTTAATTAGGAGACAGAGCTAATTAAAAGTAATTATTGGAATTGGCCGTTCCTCTTACCCTTTTATTATCCCTATCTCCGTAACTAAGCGTTTTGGATCAAGGTTGCAGATTTTTTTCTTGTACTGAGGTTCTGAACACTTATACGAAGTTTGTCGGCTATTCCCGGAACACTCAGTATATATGAATACGTAATAACAATATGCACGTAAGTTTGTAAATTATATGTTTGCAATGTTTAGTATCACATACATGTATTTCTTTAATTAAAACTTAGAATTTACCTTCACAAACACCTTTTATTTTATAAGTTAAATTACATTTACTCGTGTCAGTAGTTAATCATCATCATTACCATAGCCGAAAATCTGAGGATGACACGAAAAACTGACTGCATTTTCGTTTTCAGGACCTTTGATTTCGTAAAGATTGCATTGTTTTATGTGTGCATATTTTTGAAAGTTGAAATTTGTAGACATGTGTTATCAGTGCTACAAAGTTTATTACTGAAACTATATGTACAAATAAACAAATAAATAAAGATATAAATAAATTTAATCCGCTGCTGCTATTACTTGTGTTCTCTAAAGTTTTAAATTAAGAGAGTTTATATTAAAATAAGAGATGCTTACTTGCAAATAGCATGCACTGCAGTAAAACATTACACTCGTGTTGGATGAAAGAAGTCTTCGCACTAATTAATTTCCATCGATTGTGGCGGCATAGAACAAATGCATAGCATCCATTAAATAATTTGGTATTATTATTATTATTATTATTATTATTATTATTATTATTATTATTATTATTATTATTATTATTATTATTATTATTATTATTAAATAATATCGAGCCGTCTTGTTTAATATACAGTAAATGAAGAGAGCAGAGCAGAAGCTACTGATACTGGTTCTCCTTCTCGACTATCTTCTGGTCTTGTCTCCAGTACGTCTAGTTTCCTAACGCTCTTGGCCGTTGGCAACTCAGTAGAAACTCAGTAAGCGATACTAGCGATCTCCAAGGAAAATGAAGTCAGCGATTGGTGAACCTATACTACTAACTAAACCCTGGGGAAATGAGGCTAACAAAAGTCATTGATTCTTAATAAATAAATCGTTCAGAAGTGTTTTCTTTTAAACGATTTTAACTGTAGCATAACCCCAAAACTGCTACTACTAGAGAAATTCCGAAATTTTATCACAGAGCCAGTGCTACAATCTCCTGATTACTAACCATCAGGCAAGATATCAAGATGATACAATACTTGGTCGCGGCAGTAAAAGTGGTAGTCATTCTCATGACCAGGTTGTATCATCCTGTTACCTGTTGTTTAGTAATCAGAGTGATATCAGGAATTTGTGTGACTGGTCCACAGATATTTCATTCAGTAAATTCAGTCAGTGAATACCCATTTTTATCACAGATTTATATTTGTTCTTCGTCAAAATATGCATTTCTGAGAAAATTAAGCACTAAGCATTTCTGAGAAAATTACATTGTAGGAATTATGCAGAACAGTAAATCAGTGGTGACGTGAATTTTCAACAGGATATACTAATTAATGTCCCTCCTTCAAATGTAATCTCAAAACTTACAATATTAACTTAGCATCAATTACAGGATAGTATGTTAAGTTATTTCAACTACATTTGAATTTATTTAAAGGCTTTGAAACACCCGAGACTCAGAGGATAGAAATAAGGGAAATGAGTCAACAGGACCATAAAAATTTCCCTTGTGCCACCGAGGAAGATTCTTGGGAATCTCCTCAGTTGAAATATTTATCCACGAGGGATCAACCACACCATCTTAAGCTGATGTTCTACTGCTGAGCTTTGGCTATTCGGTGTTTGTGTATTTGAATTCACGTAAAATTCTAAAAACTAGTGAAGGTAAACAAACAAACGAAAGAAAAAGGCCACGTATACTTCTTTTGCTGTAAGGAGTCCCGATTGAAATGTCTGTTATAACACTATTTGATATTAGGGAAAGAAAAATACATTTCCTCTTTTTGCTTCAAAGAGTGCTCACTTCATCATTTTACTAAAGTAAAGGCACCTACATTACTCAGTTTTAGAGATCAAGGGTAAAAGTAACCAAAAATAATTGAACTACGGACAGATCAAAACAAGATGCTGCAACCGGGGCAGTTGCCTCGGGCGCCAGCAAACTAATGTGTGTTTATTGGTGTAAATGTAGATGAAAGGGATATTAATCTCAAAATATGTCCTGGGCACCAAATGGTTAGTTTCGTCACTAATAAGGCTACCATGTTTTTACAGCGTGAAATCGGGACGTTTTTCTGAAATATTAAGAATACATGATAATTATTAGCAGTTTACTTTAAAGTGAAACTTAAGCTTCAAGAGCAAGGCTTATAATTAAAATTGGGTTGGAACGGCAAATCAGTGTCCTCTTAGAGTTCAGTTCCTGTTTCTGTGCGACGTTTGTCTCGTAAGCACTTTTGTCCTTGTCTATCACTTTTCACTTTATTATTATTATTATTATTATTATTATTATTATTATTATTATTATTATTATTATTATTATTATTATTATTATTATTATTATTAATACAGTTTATCTACCAAACAAGTATTTATATTATCATGCTGTATTAAACCAAGTCTGGAACTTGTGATATTTATTTACCTCGATCATTCCATCCGGCAAATAAGTGTGATCTGTACGAGAGGGAATGTTTTCGTGCTGGTAAAATTTCAGATGACTGCTTCTATGCTGTAACTTTAAGCTTCGACTTATCTCAAGTAGATGCAGACATGTCGGAAGATTTGATTCTTGTAGATTCACTGGTTCAAACGCTGTCGAAGATGAGGTCTGGAGAATATGACTCTCAACGAACAATATTCGAACAAATTTATCAAGAATATTTGTGGATATACAAAGAAAATGGTCTTTAAATTCCAGAGCCGGAAACAGATAGAATATAGGGGTTCCTCATGGAAACGAACTAGACATTCGCGATCGAAATATCACAAATTCATTTTGGATGAATCTCTTTCTTCATTGGAGGCAGAAAACGAATTTTTTAAAGATAATATACTAAGAGACATTTTTCTGCCTACTATTGATAAGGCAATCACTTAGACGGAAAAACGCTTTGGATCAAGTAGCAAAATCATTAGATCAATCACCACTCTACATCCAAAAAGTTAAAACTTTCTGAATTACAACATTGTGGAGCATATGGCCCAGCATTACGGAAGTGATCTGGAAATATTCAAATGTGAACTCAAAATCCTACCAAACACAATTAAATTGTATTAAGACGAGAGAAAACCGAAATTGATTTCTCGTTGATCTTTGCGTCTACAAAAAAGCATTCCTAGAAATCTACAAGCTAGATATCACCTCTGTCACTATATCAGTTCCTAATGCTACTTGTGAAAGGCCATTCTCATGTTTGAAAACATTAAAGACATATAGGCAATTCAATGACTAATGATAGGTTGAAAAATTTAGGATTGCTTTATATTGAAGAAAATTGCTAAATCGTTAGATCTTGAAGAAGTTGTTGATAAGTTTGCTGCTGCCCACAAGAATAGAAAGAACCTCTTTTAAATAGAGGCATGAACATATAAGTTGTCTCTTGACCTCTGACCTGTAAAAGTGTATTTCTATGCTTTCACTTAAATCAACTGGCCACACATATTTTAAAGGCAGCGATTAAATAACAACTTATACTAGAAATCAATTGTGTTAATGTATCCTAGTTGTTTGAAGTAGTAAATTCTTACATTTTCACCGTAAAAGAGTAAAATTATGAACAAAATAGATGAAAACATTCACCACCTTGAACACACGCATACACACATTATATATATATATATATATATATATATATATATATATATATATATATATATATATATATATATATATATATATATATATATATATATATATATATATATATATATATATATATATATATATATATATATATATATATATATGTGTGTGTGTGTGTGTGTGTGTGTGTGTTTATGTAAATAAAATTTTTCATTCATTGGAGCTGGCCCCCTCAAAATTTTCTTGGGTCTTTCATTGCTTCCCCCCTGAAAAAATTCTAGCTACCCTACTGGACTGAGAGCATTATCGTCATTGTTGATTGAAGTTCCAACAATGAAGCAGTTATGCGCAGGCGACCGAAGTATAAAATAACTAATAGAAAGCTTATCACGTTCTTTCCTATAAAAAAAAAAAATACGTTCTTTCCTATTGAAAAGGATATTCAAGAAATTATTTGCGTAACACTTGTCCTCTCTTGAATATTGTTTTATTATTTTTTTTCTAGAAGGTAAACAACCCATAGGAGGAAAGAATGGATGTGATTTTAAATTCCTTGTTGTTTGTTTAGTAAAATTAATTGGCTACACAAATCTTCCGGAAACCTTCCATTTTTAGTGAGTCCATGGGCGGCGATTTGGGGGGTGGGGTGGCAAAAGGAGGCAGTTGTCCCCCACTTTTCTGAAATGGCCTATTAATGTATATAGTTTGGTTTGAAAATGTAAAGTTTTTGTATGTATTTATAAAAAATGGTGCCAGTCTCTATAATATTTGTTGTTGCGTGGGTACGTGTTGGTTGTCTCCCCGTGAGTTAAGAAAGTTACAAGAATTGCGTTTTAATTGCCACAAAAAAAAAAAACTCCAAAAATTTACCTGTTGATGCCCAACATTTCGAATATACTTTCATTTTTTCTTACAAGAGCTCGATATAAGTCCAATATGAGTTAATCAGCCGCTTTGAAACTAATTGAGACAGCATTTCGAAAGAAAAAAAAAACTCACAAGTCATTTTTTATTGCACAAATATTGACAGTTCGTAAAATGTCTTTTCTTCTTTCTAATGGTAAGGAATATTTTGATTTGATTTGATTTTTCTTGAGTTTAACATACGTTCAGCAGCAAAGCTATAGGAGACGTAGACCTACTGATTAACGTGGAATCCGATGAGCTTCCGTCGGGAATCGAACCGAGGATTCCCACGCCAAAGGCGCGTACGCTAACCGCTTAGCCACGAATGAGCTCAGTAACGAATATTAATTAAAAGAGAATAATAACAAATAACTTTTACCTTTTGCATTGTTTTGCAGTGTAATAAAGGAGTGAAGTGGTGTGTTAGGGGTGTTCGAGAACGAACTTGTTTCGGGATTTCTTTAATTTCGTAGCATATGCTTGTAGTATTTATTGTCTAAGAGTAATAACATACATATAAAACATGCGTGGAATTATTTTTTTTTTCAATTGAGTAGAGAGAAAATTACGAAAATATGTTTGTGGGGTGTTCACAACACCTGGCAGCAATAGGTTTTCTTGGCCCCCAAAGTGCCTTTACATCGCCGTGACGGGTATGTGACGGCGCAGTACACCAAGGAAGGGATGGTTGCATAAGAAATTGTGATTAATTTTGAAGAGTTTTTATTTTGACTAGGGAAATAACGTAGGTATAGGGAGTAAAGGCACAGATTTGAACCGTCAGTACACTGCCATCTCTGAAAAGATTCGTATTCTCAGTTTTTCAATTTATTGTCTTATATGTTAAATTAATAACTGCTAACAATTGCTACTAGCGCTTTTTACTCTTCAGAAATTTACTACGACATGATCGCAGGACACTTTTCTAAGTCCTAAATTTGTGCGTGAATTATTTCATTCGCTTCACTGACCTTATTTGAGAATGAAATCTAATTACACTGAGCGTGAATATGTTTCGCTGTTGTCAAGAAAGGCCTTAATAAACATAAATAAGGTTCTTATTATTAAATAAAACACAGAAGTATTTATTGTGTGTATAGCACAATATAATACAGTAACTAAGCAACATGATAATCACTAACACCAGCAGATTTTTTTCCAACGGGAGGGGGGGGGCAAAAGGCCCATATAGAGTTTTTCGATTTATTGCCCTATATATATTGTTTAAATTCATAACATTTATAATTGGTAGCATATATCTTCTTACTTTTTTAAAATCGCCGCTGTAGCCTATTAGTCAGAACATTCATCTCCAGACACGATGTAGAGAGAAGAGAAAGAAAGATATGACCAGTAGCGTAACTAATTTTACTGCGCCAGGGATCGATTAATAATCAATTTACTCATACCCGCCGCCTGCCCCAGGAATTTCAGCTGCTGCGTTATATATATGGTTCTATGTCAAAAGGGCCAGACAAAAGGGCGAGGGAAGGGCTCAAGGAAAAACGGGCCCACATCAAAAGGGCCCTGCGTCAAATGGATCCTGTCAAAACGATACCCGCTACAAAAGAGCCCGAGTCAAAAGGGACCTGGTCGAAAGATCTCCGCAACAGAAGTGAACGAGTCAAAACGGCCCCGCGTCAAATGGATCCGGCTCAAAAGGGTCCTGCGACAAAAAAGACCCGAGTCAAAAGGGTCCTGCGTCAAACTTTCCCGAGTAAAAACGGCCCTGCGTGAAAAGAGCCCAGGTCAAAAGGTATCCGGGCAAAAGAACCCGGGTAAATGGCCACCCGCGACAAAAGGCCCCGACTAAAAACGGCACCGGGTCATGAGATCTTCACGACAAAAGGCCCTGTGCCAAAAAGGGCCCGAGTCCAAACTGCCCCGCGTCAGAAGGAGCTGGGTAGAAAGAGCCCGCGACAAAGTGGCCCTGGGTCAAAAGAGGCCCGGTCAAGAGAGCCCGCTCAAAAGGGCCCGAGTGAGAACGGCTCCGCGTCAAAAAGGCATGGGTCAAAATGTCTCCGCGACAAAAGGTACGAGTAAAAACAACCAGTGGTCAAAATGATCCGGCTCAAAAGGTCTCGAGTTTAAAGGGGACTGCGTCAAAAGAGCCCGGGTCAAATGGACCCCGCCTCAAAAGGTCCCGTTTCAAAACAGCCCAGCGTGAAAAACGCCTTGGTCCAATGTTCTCCGCGACAAAATGACCAGATTCAAAAGGGCCCCGTGTTAAGAGGGGTAGAGTCAAAAAGGCCCTACGTCAAATGGACCGTACCAAAAGGGGTACGCTACAAAAAGGCCCGAGTCAAAAAGGCTCGGGTCAGAAGGTCCCGCGACAAAAAGACCCGAGTCAAAACGGCCCTGCGTCAAACGGGCCCGAGTAAAGACGGCTCTGCGTGAAAAGAGCCCTGGTCAAAAGGGCCCGGATAAAAGGACTCCACTACAAAAGTGCCTGAGTCTAAACGGCCCGGGGTCAAAAGATCTCGACGACCAAAGGGCTCGAGTCTAAAGGGCCCGGGTGAAAGGGTCTCCGCGAAAAAAGGGCCCCCGTTTAAACGGCCCCCATCAAAAGGGCCCGGGTCAAAAGGACTCTAGTTAAAAGGGCCCTGCGTCAAAAGAGCCAGGGTCAAAAGAGCCCCGCCTCAAAAGGGTCTGAGTCAAAACGGCCCAGCGTGGAAAACGTCCGGGCGAATGGGCCCTGCGTCGAAAGATCCCGAGTCAAAAGGACCCGACTCAAAAGGGCCTTATGTCAAATGGACCCATGTCAAAACGGGCCCCGCTACAAGAAGGCCTTAGCCAAAAGGTCCGGAGTCTCCGCAACAAAAGTGTCCGAGTCAAACCGGCCCTGCGTCAAAGGGTTTCGAGTGAAAAGGGTCCTGCGAGAAAAAAGACAAGTCAAAAGGGCCCTGCGTCAAACGGGCCCGAGTAGAAACGGCCCCGAGTTACAAGAGCGCATGTCAAAAGAGCTCGGGTAAAAGGGCCTCGCGACAAAAGTCCCTGAGTAGAAACGGCCCGCGTCAAAATTGCCCGGGTCAAAAGGGCTCGAGTTAAAAGGTCCCTGCGTCAAAAGAGCCAGGGTCAAAAGAGCCCCGCCTCAAAAGGGCCTGAGTGAAAACGGCCCAGCGTGGAAAACTTCCGGGCGAGTGGGCCCCGCGACAAAAAGACACGGGGCAAAAGGGCCCAGCGTCAAAATTGCCCGGTAAATACGGTCCACGTGTAAAATGCCTGAGATGAAAGCAACAGTGGAAATCAGGAATGCACAAGGGGAAAGTATCCCCTTAGTAAGTTGAAGTGTTTGTGGAAAAGAAGGAAAAATATCTGTAGTTATTAGTAACAAATAGGAAATTTGAATGGTGAAATTAGTTTTGTTTGGCTGTTGATTGTTCTGCAGCAATCGCTATTGCTTAAGTCGTTCTCCATTAAAGTTTGTTTGCACTTCCGACTGTCTGAGTTTGTATTCTTGATACATAGCCTAATCAAACTCTATCTATTATTGACTTTCCCCTTAGTTCTAAAATTTCATTTCTACCCCTGGATCAAAGTATAGAATGAAAAATATTCTGTGGAAAAGATTAGTATAATGTTGCTGTGAGAAGACATATGTGGATCTGTATACAGGTCAGTGGGACAGAACAATAATAACGACATGCGTAGACGCACTGATTTGGAGTGGATGTTTCCTTCTGAGTACTCATATCTTTATAGGGAATATATACTTGACACAGCGTATCATTTAAATCTGCGCAGTACGTGAATTCCGCCATATTGCATATCACACAATATTGTTTTAAATGTAAAAGGTTATGATTTTACACTTCAACCTAGGCTTGAATATTCTCCCAAATGAGAATGTGAACTCATTTTTTACACATCATCTGTTTGGGACAGGGAATGCTATGTTTGACATATGTATCTAATAGAAAAAATGTATTGTCACACTGCAGTAACAAAGAGACGCATGAACGGAGTAAACGAAAATGTTACAATTTGGCATTGGTGTAGAAACAGCGTTAAATGATTTAGTGTACATCATGGCAGCCATCTTGAATTCCGTATATTGTATACCACACAGTGGGTGATATCAATAAAACGGAGAAGTTACTCATTATTCCCTAATTTATAGTAGTTACTCGCATTGGTATCAATAAAAAGAGAACTGAGCACTACTCGTCTCGGCTGACCTCGGAGAAGCCCCGCCCTTCTGGAGAAACCACACCTCTATTCTCGAGCCGAGTAACTATTTCGCGTTTGATATCAATAAAAATCAAAGACTCCTCTGTGATGCTAGTAACTTCTCCAAATTTGTGGAGCAAGCTAAATACGTGACTCCGTGCGAAATATGGCAGAGAATATGATTGTTTTACTACGTAGAAAAACTTATAAACTGCATAGAAATGTTCGAAATGGAGATTACAAAAAGCATTATAAGTTTATGAAAGAAAATGTAGAGTGGTTAGCACATTTTTTAAGGAGAATCAACCGAAATTCGGGGTGGTGCACTACGTAATGATGAAAAGATGCGGGTTTTCTTCAAGGGCGCCGATCCTGTGGGGGCCAGGGGGCCCGGGCCCCAAAGCTCATGTGGGCCCCCCTATTGTATTTATGAATATACAATATTTGGCATAATTAAAGTGCAATTTGTCTTAAAATCCTGATATATATATCTTCTGCATCTGAATGCCCCCCCCCCAAATTTACAGAGAAATCGGTGCCCTTGGTTTTCTTGCGTTACGTGAGTGATCCGGGATTCCAGGTCGGAATGTTTCACAGGGATTCTGGTGTGGCTCAAAGTACTGTGTCTATGACTACCTGAAAATGGATTGTTTCCGGAAGTGTGCGTAATATGCAAACAACAAAGGCAGAGTGGCAAGAACAATATACATTTCCTGGTGCTATCGGAGCACTTGACTATACACAAGTGGCATTAAAGAAACCTAGTATTTTGGAAGAGCTATTTCGTTAATAGGAAGAGCTATTTCGTGGCTAAGCGGTTAGCGTACATGCCTTTGGCATAGGAGACCCGCGTTCGATTCCCGGCAGGAGCTCATGTGGTTCGGATTCCACGTTAATCAGTGGGTTCTAGTGATGGGCAGTTCGGTTCCTTTTCCGGAATCAATTCCTTTGAATCCGTTCCGAAGAAGGATTCGTTCCTCCGGACCGAATCCTTTGGTTCCGCAAAGTTAAATGATTCCATAGTTTTTTCGACTTGATTCGGCCAAACAAGGATTCGTTCCTGTCTGGATCGAATCCTTTGGTTCCGATGAGTTGGAATAATTGTGAGTTCTCATATGGCTCTCCAATTCAATTCCTCGTTTCACCTAAAGATGTCAAACCACTCTTATCGCCTGAGAAGTTGCTGCAGTGTGGTGGTGTGGGAAATCGGAATGAGTAGAAGCAAAAGAAGGGATTGCCGTGTTTTGAAACATGTTCACAAGGTTCCATTTTTTCCTGATAAGGCAGAGATAATATTGCACATAGAACAAGAACAGATACAAATATTGTATGTTTCTATGAATTTTTCTGTTTTATTAAAGCGTTTTGCTAAAAGTTCACGTTGAAACTGTTAAAGAGTAACAAGTGGTCTTTTTCTTCTATTTTTTTTTACATGACTATTAAACGCCAAAAAATAAATGTTTGTTATTTTCATTCTTACTATTTATTTAAATACGTAATAGCAACATCAAACGAAGTCTCGGGCTTCCTTGTGTAGGAGTGTCATTTGGGGAGGGCAAGGGCCAATTGTCTATCCTGATTTTGAGAACTACACATTTTTTAATAAACTGTATAATAATAATAATAATAATAATAATAATAATAATAATAATAATAATAATAATAATAATAATAATAATAAACGTTACGCGCAATTTTGGTTCTCCTCGCGGGAGGCTCGAGTTGTATTTCCAGTGGCAACTCGTGTGGTTCGAGGGGGTGCGGTGGCTCAGTGGTAGAGCAAGCATTCACCTCCGGTGCTTGGGGTTCCAGGTTCGATCCCACCTCGCGCCGTGTGGACTTTGTGGTGCACAAACACCATGCTCATGGGTTTTTTCGGGTGTTGCCCCGTTTCCTCCCACTTCGTTCCACCATTTTATTCATTTCTTATAATCACTGTCTCCTTTAGCCTAACCGGCATAATCGTGGGACGTAAAACTGAAAGATTTCATTTTCATTTTTTCGTGTGTTTCGGATTTGTCATTAGGTTGTAGACTCACATCACATACATTAATATCTTCGATGCTGAAAGAGAAGCTAAATTCCCTTTCCGCAAAAGTATGAAAGAAGTGTGGTGAATTATGGGAACTCATAAGCAGAGTTTCTTTCACACATACTTCTCAGGGAGAGGGAAAGGGAGTTGAGTTTGTTTAGTTTATCGTCCCTTTCAGTAGCTAGGTTATATGAGACGGGACCTACTGATTAATGTGGAATCCGAACCACATAAACTTCCGCCGGGAATCGAACCCGGGTTTTCCACGCTAAAGGAGCGTACGATAACCCCTTAGCCACGAAGGAGCTCGAGAGGGAAAGGGATAAGGTAAGTAAATCACTATATCATATCATTCTTGTGCAGGGCATGACCTTTAGGAAATAGTCACATTTTGATCTTACCCTTTTGGAGAAAATTTTCTGGATGAATGCCAGAAGGGGGAGAATCTGTAAGGTTTAGGTTCCATTTTTTATAGCTCGTATTTGCTAAATACAGATGACACATCATTCCCTAGTCTGGTTTAGAATTTCATTCCATTTTTAAAGCTGATTGTGAAACAAGGCCCTCTTTGATGACAACAAGCGCAACAACAATTGGATTCCTTCAGCATCTTAATAGATGAGTGCCCTTATCATGAATTATCTGATAAAAGAATTTAGGCTAAAACCTAATCAAACAACCAGTTGCAAATTTTATATTAGTATAGCGTTATATTGACATTACACCAGAATATATTGAATAAGAGTTTGTGTGTTACAGCAAATAGTTTTATTATCCATTTTGCGATAAAAATCTATAGACCTGGTAACGCTGAACACCTGTAAAAAACTAAAAACAAAAATAAAGAAAAAATAGTGATAAGGCTAGCAACCATCTCCCCTTCTCCTCCAGTTGGGACAGCAGTTGCGATGGTCAGAATATTGCGCAAAAGTGACACGAGAGCGCGTAAGATGGCTTGTTTCCAGACATGCGCAGTACGTGCATTATTTGCTTCCCTGTTGTGCAGTGTCGGTCTATTCTTTACTACTGTTTTTGTCCCATCCATATCAATCCGACTCCATTCATATCAATGCATTCGTCTGTTGTTTGGTTCCGCCATCTGGTTCCACCAACCGAATCCACTGATTCAATCCGTTAACTTCCTGAGTGAATCCACCCCGTGAGTGAATCCGCCCAAATGAATCCGATTCCAATCCTTTCATTCCTCTGAAGGATTCGTTATTTCGGAACGAATCCTTCCGGAACTACCCATCACTAGTGGGTTCCATCTCATATAGGCACGCTACTGAAAAGGACGTTAAACTAATAATCAACTCAACTCAATGTTGATAGAAAGGGTGTATACACGAGAATGTATTTGTTTATGTCAAGGCGAAAGGGGACAGGTATGGTATGGAAAACGCAATCAGATGGACGTGCTTTATGACGTGAGTGGCTGGAATTTTTTAAAAAGAAAACA
The DNA here is from genome assembly GCF_964235325.1 of Thermobia domestica. Lineage (NCBI taxonomy): Eukaryota > Metazoa > Arthropoda > Insecta > Zygentoma > Lepismatidae > Thermobia > Thermobia domestica. The sequence goes on along the minus strand of NC_137461.1, from coordinate 294,094,006 downwards.
AAGGAGCCAAGTGTCTGATTTCGTTCTTAAAGCCAAACAATCTACAAAGACCTTGGACAACACGTGATATGCGCTTGTCGTGTTAATCTTGATATTGCTAGATTCGAATCAACGTCCATCAGCTCAAATAGGTTCATTACCATGGTTTCAGTATTACTTTCTTCTATCCCGTTTTTTTCTTCTTTTTTATTTTTGTTTTATTCTCGCTCGAATATTAAAGATTTTCTTTTGAATTTGTATCTCAGTCGTAGATGTATTTGGTATTTCGTTGCATTTCACTGTAATTACCTTCAAAGTTTCGGCTTTTCTTCGTTTACTTTCTGGTAGCTGTGACTTTGAAAGTACCATTGGAAACTCTTTTATAATACAAATGCACTTTGACTGAAACTGTTGTTGCTACCTGCCCGTTCCATGGTGTTTAGGATACTACGCCATAGGTTAAAAACAACGAAATTACCGCGCGACGGATGGGAGAAATGAGTAATCACTTCTTTTATTGATATGACTCACTACTACGCGCAGAAGAAACGCGAGTGAACGTTCATAAATCTGGAGCAGTCTAGACCTGAGTAGTGGCTGGTTTTATTGATACGAAATTGAGGGAGGAGATTACTCCAGCTGTAGTTACTCCGATTCACGAGCAGGACTTCTCAGGAGTAGTTACTTATTTTTATTGATATCACCCAGTATTTCGAAATAGATAGAGGTAGATGCGTGTCACATAAATTGATGCTACAATCTTCCTACAAATTACCTTCATTGTCCGTTTCAAAAGCATCGGAGTCTACATTACTTATTATTTCCGTAATCCTTCGGGCGCGAAAATACGACACTATCATAACCACGAGTTGTCCCGGTGTTATTCATACCCAAAGGTTAACTAAAAAGACGAAGTGAATCCTAACTAATTACAAGAAGGGTGTTCAAACAGCCATACACACTTCCACTAGCTAATAGAAAAAGGAGAACAAAAATAGCTACATGTTTTTTTTCCTTCTCAGTACTCATATCTTTATAGGGAATATATTCTTGACAAACATATAATTTAAATCTACGCAGTACGTGACCCGTACCCACGAAGGTGACAAATGTTCGTGAAAAGTAAACAGAAGGGAGTAGTTTTATGTTGCTGTTGTTTCCTTCCGTCGCAGGAACTGACCTTGGTAGGAGCGAGGCAACCAAGACCAAAGTTGTCTCCCTGACTGAACGCCTTGTAACAAGAGAGCAACTATAGTTGTCCATGGGTCTCACGTCTCATAGTTCTAAGTATTTGCAGCTATACAGCGAGCTGTGTGCGTTCTGTGCCACTCTATGTCCCCCAGCTGTGGCTGTTTGCGAAAATATTGTTTGATTTTCATTGGGGTAAGGCAAGACAATCTCAAGAGAAGCCCTTCACCGTAGCGAGTGACGTCACATAAAGTAGTGATAGGCAGGCGCACAATGTGCTGGGTGGAGACACTTAGCTCAACACGAGAGTTTTTTTTTTAAAGAAACAAGCCGTTTTACAGACATTTTTGTAAATCATGATACATACAGGATGTTTCAAAACAACGTCGACAATGTTTGGAAGGTGATTCCTGACACCAAGATAAGACAAAAAGTATAGACCAACCTAGGTGCACAAATGCTTCCTTTCGGAGTTATAGGCTGTCGAAAACATGAAAAAATGAACTTTAATGGTCCATAGCCCCAAACCTATGGGACCTAGTCGGGTCAAGACTTCACTTAGGAACTAGCGTGTACTCTATCCAAAAATACATGTTTCAGAATCGTGCGGTACTTCCGCTACAAATTTTATAGAAGGAATTTGGCTACGGGCATATAATTTGAAACACTCACCAACAACCTTTATTAAAAAATGTCGCGGAAGTACCGCAGGATTCTGAAACATGGATATTTGGATAGTGCACATATTAGATCCTAAGTTAAGTCTCGACCCGACTACGGTAGGTCCCATAGTTTTGGACCTTTAAATTTCATTTTTTCGCATTTTCGGCAGTCTATAACTAAAAGGAAGCATTTGTGCACACAGGTTGGTCTATACTTTTTGTCTTATCTTGGTGTCACGAATCAGCTCCCGAACGTTTTCGGTGTTGTTTTGAAACACCATGTATATAGTAATTTTGAATGATACTCACTAAGTGCTAAGAAGATATATATATATATATATATATATATATATATATATATATATATATATATATATATATATATATATATATATATATATATATATATATAACTTAAATCCTATTACATTAAAATTGTTATTGTCCGCAGAATAATGGTAATAGAAAACATACATATTATATATAAAAAATCTTAGAAATTATATTTCTGACAAAAATTTCAAGAGGATAATAGGTTAGTAGAATTTATAACTACGGGTTCTTCTAAAATCTTGCATCATACTAGGTCGCATAGAGAATTTTTCGTTTAAATAAAACATATCTGATTAGAAAGAGATTATACTTCAAAGAGAAATATTTAAATTCAGTTTAACTTTTAAATACTTGATGAATCAAGCAAATGAAAACAAGTGGCATGAAAGGTAACTGAGAAATTTAGTATTTGGAGAAGCAAAAAAGTAATGTGCAGGATACAGAAATTTCTAGCGTCGTCTCGGAAACGAGACGAGAAGTGTATGTTCATATAAGAGTTAAGACAAGAAGTGTATGTCCAAGTTAGAGACGAGACGAGAAGCGACAATTCTTGTCTCATTTTTGAGACAAGATATTTATCAAGTCTCATGGGCAATAATTATTATAATTCACTGAAGTCTTAGATACCAGTGTTTTAGTATTACATCATTCATAGTAAAAGTTCATAAATTATAACAGTGGTTGTACGAACACAAAGAAGAGTAAAATGAAATCTTTCAGTTTTACGTCCCACGCTTATGCCGGTTAGGATAGAGGAGACGATGATGATGAGAAATGAATGAAATGCTAGAATGAAGAAAGGTAGGAAACGGGAGAATCCCGAGAAAACCCAAGAGCCTGGACAATGAAGAGTAATTATCAACATTTTAAGATACGTAAGTTATTACATAATATACTTCAATACTAAATATGATTTAAATATTGATATATTACACTCTTAGTGGAACTCTCGTAACTCGGAAGCATTCTCATAATTTCTAGATAAAATTAAGAAGAAAGCCAAGGCATAAATTTATAAAACGAGAAGAGAAATAATTCTTCGAGAATCAAAACGAGACGAGAATCCAACACTTAATTTAAGAGACGACAGGAGAAAACTTTATTTCTCGTCTCGTCTCGTGCGGAACAGTACACAAACGTTCAAATCAAGTCTTCCGTGTCACTAAGGAGGAAGAAGATTGATGGCTCAGTAGTACAGCCTTTAAATTTGATGTGAGGACCATAATTCAATCCCAAATATAGTATGTTCCTTACAAGAAAGACGAGAAATAAGATTTTCTCGTCTCGTCAATTTTTATAGAATTCTCGTCTCGTCTTGATTTTCGAAGACGATTATTTCTCTTTCGTCTCGATAATCTAAAAAGTTTTTCCCGTCTCCTCTTGTCTCGTAAAGTAGTTTCTGGTCTCGATTCAGAAGAAATACTCTGCTAATTTTTATGTTGCTTGATGGCAATTGAAGAGAGTACTACAAATCTGTTTTGAGATCAGCCCTATGTAATTGGGAGAGAGACGAAACCAAATCAAACAAAACATGAATTTTAGCTTTCTTCTTGAGAACCGAGATTATATGAGACGTAGATGGTAGAACTCGAACTCGAGCTCTCGTGCAGAAAAGGCTCATGCGCTAGTCGTTAGAGCAATAGTTACGGCTACGATAATAACATATATATATATATATATAAGTATCAGTGATTAACGCGGACTTTAGTAAGATTGTGGCTTAAGTCAATAAAAATTACATGATTGTAACCAACACTTTTAACAATTAGCGCGAACAGCGCCAAATCATCATAATGGATTTGAGTGTAGAACTGAAAAGAAAGAAAAAAACATTCTCATTGGAATACTTTGACAGAATCCCATATTTGGATGTTCGTAATTATTACATAATGTGGAATGATATATACAAAGTTGTCACATTATAATCACACTTTTTTTGTCTTTACACTGTGGAGTATGCAACGGAAGTTTTGGGATTTAACTTCTCGTTAGATATTATGTAAAAATAAATATGTATTATGTTAGGATATATATTCAAAACTCACACTTTGTATTTCATTATTCAACTTACTGTAATATGAACTTATAACTTTATTATATACAGTATGTTACCTGTCTTTCTTTTCTGTCTTACTCTTATAAGTTCTCCTAGTAGAAGTTGCATACACAAGATTCGTTCGCGATGCCCTTCCACTTTTCATGCCCTAACACGTTTGTGATACCCCCAATGAAATGAAATGAAATCTTTGAGTTTTCCCACGGTTACGCCGGTTAGGCTAAAGGAGACTGTGGTGATGAATAATGAATGAAATGGTGGAATGAAGAAAGTGGGAGGAAACGAGAGAACCCCCGAGAAAACCCACGCACACGGTGTTTGTCCACCACAAAATTCAATGCGGGGTCTGGGATCGAACCCGGGACCCCAAGCACCAGAGGTGAACGCTCTACCACTGAGCCACCGCGGCCCCCTCGTGATATATATACTACTGCGTTATATTCAGCTGCTGCGTTATATATATATATATATATATATATACAAACAATATACAAAGTTATTTTTATTAAGAAATCTAAGTTTTTACTTATCTTTTTCCTAAGTTATCACTACATACTTAACTCGTAACTACTATCGTGGGGTCAAATTTGACCTAGCACATTTCTAGCTGTGGACAAAATATATATATTTTGTTTCACTGAGGTTTCAGTCGTCTATTCTCAGTTGACCTTGCTAGGGGGCCGCGGTGGCTCAGTCGTAGAGCGTTCACCTCTGGTGCATGGGGTCCTGGGTTCGATCCGAGCCCACGCGAAGTGAACCTTGTGCTGGATAAGCACCGTGTGCGTGGGTTTTCTCGGTGTCCTCCCATTTCTTTCCACTTTCTTCATTCCACCATTTCATTTATTTCTCATAATCACTGTCTCCTTTATCCTAGCCGGCATAATTGTGGGACGTAAAACTTAATGGAGGCAATTTTCAGTTGATCTTGAGATCTCGTAGCGACTAGGTGTTCGTGTCCATGCGCTTTGTTGTTTCGATGTTTTCGGACCTCTGGGGTCGAAATTTTCTCCAGGATATTACTTGCGCTATTTGTTTTCTGCATTACATTTTTTCTGTGGTTTTTTTGGGGAGTGTTACGGAGGTGTGTGCAGAACTCCGAACTAGCAGATCGTGCAGAAGGTGGTTTCTTGCAATTTTCTACAGAATATTGGACGTTGCATGCTTAAATATTCTTGTTTTTTACCATCTTTCCAAAGAACCAAGGCGGCTTCAGAGGCGAGACTTCATGAGGAGTATTCGGATGACTCTCATTCAAGATCACCTAAAATTAAGGGGCGAATGCGAGACACTTTCTCGTAGGTTTCGGCAGTCACTGTTACGACTAACTGGTGGGAACATCAATGAAGACCGTCCACAGACAGATTCTCCAGCTAAAAGGAGGAGATGTGCTATTTGTCCTCGAATTGATAACCAAAAAAAAAAAAAAAAGTCCTTGGATTTGTTCTGTGTGCAACCGAAATGTGCACAAGGGTCATTCAAGAAAAAAAACACTATATGTACTGACTGTCAGTAGAACAACTAAAATGTCTTTATTTGTTCTGTATCTAACGGATATGTGATTAAGACACATTTAGGGGTCGTCCACATATTACGTAACGCGGCAAAGAGGGAGAGGGTTTGGCCTTGCGTTACGAAGCCTGACAAGGGGGGAGGAGGGGATTTAGGTCTTTGTTACGTTACACTTTTTTCTGCTGTAATTTTTATTTTTATTCTCAGATTTATATGCAATCTTTTAAACAAATAAGTTTATTCAGTCTTTTCTTTTTTTATAAATTAGCTAGAATACTGGGAGAATACGTTTCATTTTGGATATAAATAGAACCAAAACTGTCACCGTCAACTTACGGACTCCACAAACTATGGTCATTTTCGATCATTTTTATATATATCTCCCCTTCCCCAAGTTGCATGGCTAAATTTTAATTTAAACGGCATCGAAAGTGTTACTGTTCATCTCAGCGACCCCAAACACCATGGAATCATACAGAAGAGATTCGAAGGCACACTAGACACCAGCATAAATGGGGCGAAACCTGCATGTATTACAATACAATAAAACTCCGTTTAGTGGCTATCGCAGCATTGGATTTAGGGAACATGCTTTTTCGGAGTTAGTTGTTAGTGATGGTAACCACCGCCTGAAAATGCCCTCACGTTCCCACTCGTATTGCTATTTTTAAGAATGTTATCTGAAACCTTTGATTTGAATCATTACTCACTCTATTCTTCTAAGGGGTTTTGCATGGGAAACAGAAGCAATTCTTTTTCGTGAAATTATATTTTCCGCGATGGAACGATCAAGGATTTGTAGATCAAAATAAGATATTAAAAATCTAATTCGTACTATTTTTTTTTTTTTTTTTTTTTTACTTTTGAATTTGAATATTTCTGAAGAAATTGAGTTTATTCGCATTCTCGCACTGATTTAGGACAAGAAGAATATGAAAAGAGGTAAACTTAAGTCCGAAGTCCAAAAAAGATGCTCGAAAGCTTGTTCACAAACGAGATGTCCCTCCTCCTCCACATTCACAGCCACTTCGAATCTGTGGTCGACGAGGAAGAGAACTTTGCATCATCGACACTGCGAACTTCAAATGCACGAAGCATCCTGGATCCCTGAAAAAGAGGTCAATGTTAGTTCTTTAGATCCTGTTCCACCTTCATCTTCCTTGTCAGTATTTCCTCATTGTCATCATCTGACCGAAAAGGATAGGTGTGATCTTGGGAAAACGACAGTATGCAGTTTTGAAGAATTAGGACTGTTAATTAAGCAATCTTATGGGGTTAAAATATGATTACCATCCTACCATTTTCTAATACGTACCGGTATTTGATTTATTGGCGGAAAACACTACAAATATATTCAGAATAAAAGCATTGTGTAATAAAAGTTCTCCCATTAAAAATAGTGTTTTATTATAATAACTCCCAAAATAAGCAAGATTGGTGAAAAAAAAAATACAAAGGTGTTATGTAACGAACGGGGGAGGGGTTCAGCCTTGCGTTACGAAGTGTGACAAGGGGAAGGGAGGGGGTAAAAATTGGTAAAAAATAGCGTTATGTAATGTGGACGGTCCCTTAAGACTAAACATTGTGTGTATTGATAGGTAGCCAAGCAGGCCCGTAGCCAGCCCAAAAATATGAGGGGGGCGGTAGAAGTTAGGGGGGTGATCCAACCATATGATAGTTCATCACTATATTATAGTAGTTCATTTGCAAGCCTACCGTGAATATTTTAGGGGGACAGTAAAACTTTAGAGGAGCCCGGCCCCCTAGTCCCCATGTGGGTACGGGCCTATAGCCAAGCAACTGATGAAACAAAAAAGCATCAATTGTCAGTTTTTTTAAATGACAAGTTACATTTTCTCAGCAATTGAATGCTTTCCTTATATGAAAATAAGTTTATTTTCATACTTTGTTATTTTCGGATAACAAAAAACTTAATTTCATTTAAGTATGTTGTTTCGCTTTGTAATAATCTATTACTAAAAGACAATTAGTCAAAAAATATTTTGAAAATATTTTTTGTCCCCAAAACTAGTTAAATCCATTAAAGTATAGGACTAGTAAAAGGTCCACAATCAACTGCTAATGGTAATACGTTTTAACATAGTTTAATTTCAAAACAAATAATGGGGTTAAATCTGACCCCACGATAGTACTTATGCAGTATAAAAATAACGATATTAGTGAAGAGTTAATATGAATTATGTTAATAGGAAATTAAATTAAAAATAGTTTACTCTACATAATCTAATTTAAGAAAAATAATGATAATAATAAAATAAAATAATGCAATAATAAATAGATGGTAATAAAAAAGTTTTATTTTTTTTTACGGTAATCCTGGATTCTCTCCTGTTGAACAACATGGCTTTCCTCAATGCTGCCTCCAGAAGGGCAATAAATACATATTAGAAAGCACTCCAGCTCACATTTTTGGTTAGCGAACCACATATAGAAAAATGTCTCAAATTTATTTTTCAGACCTGCGCCCCTCCCCATCAAAAATTCCTGGATCTGTCCCCGATATCGGTTGTTGACAATTAACTGATAATAGTCATAGCGTACCTTTTGAAATGTTTTCAAACGCTCTTTGCATAAGGAACAGTTCTCCGTATTCTTTCTTTGTTTTTTCTTTTCTTTTCGCTTTTTTCGTCCTTGCGCTCTTTTACTGTGCTGGAAAGGGACTCCAACTATGAGCAGTGTTTCGCCAGGGCGCTTTAAATTAATAAGTTAAAGCGCCTTGGTTTGGCATACGCTATGCAGAACAGCGAGCAGCTCTGAAGTTGAATGTTTTCAAGACCAAGGCCACCGTCGCATTTTGATAAGTACACTGTCGCGTGACACCCTTAGGGAGTGAGTATGCCACAGCAATTGCACTGTGTGTCTCCGTATGATACTGAGATATTTCGTTGGCAAGGAAAATAGTTTTGGAAGGAACCAAAACGACTGTATATAAAAACATTAAAAAGGTATACTCGGCCTGCAAGACTTACATGCCGGGCTTTACTTTGATGAATAAGGACAACCACAGTACATGTTGTGGCACGAAAGTTGTAGTCTACATATCTGCTATGCAACGTTGCCAAGTGACGCATAATATTTGGTGCGATCAGGAAAAGGAAAAAAAGGAAATGAAATTTTTAAAAAATGAAATGAAATCTTTGAGTTTTACGTCCCACGGTTATGCCGGTTAGGCTAAAGGAGACGGTGATAATGAGAAATGAGTGAAAATGGTGGAATGAAGAAAGTGGGAGGAAACGGGAGAACCCCGAGAAAACCCACGAGCACGGTGTTTGTCCACCACAAAGTCCATACGGCGCGAGCTGGGATCGAACCAGGGATCCCAAGCACCGGAGGTGAACGCTCTACCACTGAGCCACCGCGCCCCCAATCAGGAAAAGGAATCACAGACCAGTGTTGGGCAAAATCAATTGAAATCAATTGCAATTGATCAATCAATTTAAAGTAATTGCTCTGAAAATTAATTGCAATTGATTTCAATTGCTAATGATTTCAATTTGTAATTGACAATTTCAATTGCAATTAAATTCAATCATAAAATTTGCAATTAAATTTTCGTCAATTGTTAATTGTTAATTGGTCACCAGGCAATTGAAACTTTTTAATTGTTAATTGTCAATTGCAAAGGGTGCAATTGAAATATTAAATTGTTAATTGCAATTGACAATTGAAACTTGTTTTGTTAATTGTAATTGTTAATTGCAATTGAACTCAGCAATTAAAACTGAAGATAAGAAGATGTGTGTATAATGTGTTGTCCACTTGTTCCTGTTTTACATATTTCAAATAAGGTACTTATAAGAAATGCTGGATAACTACCATCCCTTCGCCCTCCTGGGAAGAAAGCCGTGAAACTAAGAATTTTTTAAAATGTATTATGTTTATGGTTCTATTCCCCTCGAAAGAACTCTATATGCCCGTCATGCATACAATAGGAACGAGCACGAGCGAGCTCGAGCGAGTTTTCTTTAAAACTCGACTTGACTCGAAGCAGACATCTTTGAGCTCGACTCCAGAACTCGGCTCGAAACATTTCCCCCAACTCGACTCGAATTCGGATCGAGTTTCCAGTCGAGTCGAGCCAATTCGAGCTAAATCCTTTGTGTAGTTCCAAGTACTACTATCTTCAAGTATCCTACATAGACAATATAACTATCAATGATACTACTAGTACTACTATAACTCATTATTATTATAACACCGTGTACCTGTATAAACATGGAATATAGGCGGCTTTAATCTCAATACTAAAAATTAGTTGACTGTCGATCTCGGTCGTCAAGAAATCTTCAGGAGGCAAGGACATCGGTCACGAGGCTCTAGGTTTGAGTTCAGGATGAGCAAGTATTCGAACTCGAGCCGAAAATTGTTAAAAGTTATAGGACTCCAGTCAAAAATGTTCAAAATTGCTCGACCCGGGTTTAGAGTTGTCAACGACTCAAGCGTCTCGCTCACAGCTCATTCACTTATCGAGCCGAACCGAGAAGTGAGCCGAGCCAACAGATCATCCAACCGAGCCAGCTCGAGCCGATGGCTCACACAAGCCGAACCGAACTGAGCTGATTGCTTACCCCAACCGAGCCGGTTCGAACCATCAGCTCATTTAAGCTGACTCGAACCCAGCCTATGGACTCGTTTCAACCGAGCCGAGTCGATGACTCGTTTCTACCGAGCCGGTTCAAGTCATTGGCTCAATTGAGCCCAGTCGATGGGTCATCCCAACCAAGCCAGCTTAAGCTGTACGCTCAGTTGAACCGAGCCGAGCCGGTTGACATCACTATCCCGGTTGGGCTTCTACTTTGGCTAAAAAATTGGACCGTGCAGTTGTCAGCCTTGATGGTAAGAACTACAAAAAAATAAATGAAATCTTTAGTTTTACGTCCCACGGTTATGCCGGTTAGGCTAAAGGAGACGGTGATGATGGGAAATTAATGAAATAATGTAATGAAGAAAGTGGTAGGAAAGGGGAGAACCCCGAGAAAACCCGCGAGCACGGTGTTTGTCCACCACAAAGTCCACACGGTGCGAGCTGGGATCGAACCAGGGACCTCAAGCACCGGAGGTGAACGCTGAGCCACCGCGCCTCCTGGTAAGAACTACAGTATATACTTAGGTCTATATTGGTGCTCACCGCGTCATTAACTTGTTCCGCGACCAACGAATTTCGAGATTCTTTGTTTTGCATCTTTTGTGCGAGTTTTGTGTCGCTTTATGCGCTTATTCCCACATTTTGTGCATTACCGGAAGTGGGTCAAAATGGGCCTACAAATATGGCGGCACAAGTTATTGCTGTTCTGCCACCAATGAATTTCGAGTTCATTTCCTTCACATCGTTTTGTGCCGTTTTATGCGTCTACTTCCACGTTTTGTGCGCCATGGGAAGTGGGTTAAAATGAGTCCCCGTATTTTCACGTTTTGTGCGTCACCGGAAGTGGGTCAAAATGGGCTTCCAAGATGGGACGAAAATGATCAAGAGTTCCGCCACTATCGAAATTCGAGGTCGTTAATTTTACATCGCGTAACCTTTTGTGCGTCTATTTCGACGTTTTGTACGTCACTGGAAGAGGGTCAAAATTTGCCTCAAAGGTGGGACAAAAATGACCCACTGCTCCGCCACTACCGAATTTTGAGGCCCTTCCTTTCGCATCGACTACTGAATTTTCGTGCCGTTTCGTGCCCCTATTTCCACGTTTTGTGCGTCACCGGAAGTGGATCAAAATCGGCTTCCAAGATGGGACGAAAATGACCAAGAGTTTCACCATTGTCGAATCTCGAGGTCGTTAATTTCACATCGCGTAACCTTTTGTGCGCCTATTTCGACGTTTTGTGCGTCACTGGAAGACGGTCAAAATGGGCCTCGAAGGTGGGATAAAAATGACCAACTGCTCCGCCACTACCGAATTTCGTGGTCCTTCCTTTCACATCGACTAGTGAATGTTCGTGCCGTTTTGTGCCCTTATTTCCACGTTTTGCGTGTCACCAGAAGTGTGTCAAAATGGGCCTCCAAAGTGTGACAAAAATGACCCATTGTTCCGACACTATCGAATTTCTAGATCGTTACTTTCGCATCGTTTAGTGCTTTTTCTGAAAGCTTTCTGCGCCTATTTCTCGTCTTGTGTATCACCCGAGGTGAGTTAAACGGGCCTTTAAAGTGGGAGTTAAATGGCTCATTGTTCCGCCACTATCGAATTTCGGGGTTGGTTCTTTCGCATCTTTTAGTGCCTGTTTTGTACGTTTTGTGCGTCGCCGGAAGTAGGTCAAAATGGACCTACGAATATAATGAAATAAGTTAATGTTGTTCCGCTACAAACGAATTTGGAGGTCGTTTCCTTCACATCGTTTAATGTGTATTTTGTACCGTTCTGTTCGCCTACTTCCACGTTTTGAGCACCACCAGAAATGCGTCAAAATGGTCCATCAAGGTGTGAGGAAATAGAGCCATTGTTCCGCCACTATCGAACTTGGAGGTCGTTTCTTTCGCATCGTATAGTGCCTGCTTTGTACCGTTTTGTGCTCCTGTTTCCACTTTAGTGCGACAACGAAAATGGGTCAAAATGGTCTACAAGTATAGCGAAATAACTTAATGCTGTTCCGTCACCATCGAATGTCGAGGTCGTTTCCTTCACATTTTTATGCATGATTTGTGTCGCTTTGTGCATCAGTGCAAGTGGGTCAAAATGGACCTTGAAAGTGGAATGAATATGTCTTTTTTTACCATATTTGTAGGTCGTCTTTGACCCACTTTCGTTGGCGCACAAAACGTGAAAATATGCGCAGAAACGGTAAATACATGCACTAAACAATGCGAAAAAAGCTACCTCGAAATTCGATCTTGGTGGGAGAGTGGGTCATTTTTCTTCCCACATTGAATGCCCATTTTGACACACTACCATTGATTTACAAAACGTGGACATAGGCTTACAAAACGGTAGAAAACACGCACAAGACGATGTGAAGGAAATGACCGCGAAATCGTTCCTGACGGAACAGCATTAACTTGTTCCGCCATATTTGTAGGATAACATTGAGTCATTTCCGGTGACGCAGAAAACGAGGAAATAGGCGCACAAAGCGACACAAAAATGGAAATTTAGCTTAATTACATGGAAATTTTAAGTTTGTAAGCTTAATTATATGGAAAATGTTATACATTTTTCCTTTACGTTGGTCTACTTTACATTGATTTGGGACTTCCAAATTTTATTCTTTTTTCCACTGAAAAGTATCTATAATTCAACAAGGAAATAATTATGTATTATAATTATAATAATTATCTATATAATTGAATTCATTGTAATTTGGTTCATAAAAAACACTTTACCATTTCGTACTAGCTGTTATGCCCGTTCTTCGCACGGATCAGATAAAATATCAATGTAAACAAACTGAACAACGGGAGAACAATTAAGAAACATTTCTAAAATTGGCGTATTTTGTGTATCCAACAACGTACATGTGTTTTCATTGGGAAGACCGATGGAGGCTGAATTTGAACGTAAACACTATCGGCGGTGTCACTATACATCTGAGCAACCCCGATAAATATAGATTCGACACAAATATTGGTCATTTACTGCTACTTTTACATGTCCCGGTGAAAGCCCCCTCAGACCCCCTTGGTTCGAGTTGTGTAAAAAAAACCTCTGGCCCCCAACCAATATCGCGAAAACTATGAATGTGACACTAACATCTGCCATTTTCTACTACTTTTTACATATCCCGGTAAAAGCCCCTATGATCATCTGGTTCCAATTTTGAAAAAACAACGCCTCTAGTTCGCAGCCGATGGGGGCTGTATTTGGAAGTCAACGCCTGTGGAAGTATCACCATTCATCTCAGCGACAGCGAAAACTATGGATTTGACACTAATATCGGTAATTTTCCATTATTTTACATGTCTCGCAATCCCCACCCCTGGTGACTCCCGGCCCGCATACAATGGTGGCTAAATTTGAAAAAAAATCGCTAATGAAAGTATCACCATTGATCTCAGCGACCGCAAAAACTACGGATTTGACATCGGTCATTGTGGATTATTTTTACTTGTCTCGTGATCCCCTTTATAATGCCCCCGTTTCTTACCTGATGGGGGCTAAATGTGAAAGTAAACGCGGTTTTAAGTTTCACCATTGAGCCCAGCGACCCCGAAAACTATGGATTTGACATTAATATCGGTCATTTTCGATTATTTTTACATGTCTCAGAATTCTCCCCTCTGGTGACCCAAGGCCCGCATACAACGGTGGATGAATTTGACTCATCGCTAATGGTAGTGTCACCATTGATATCAGCAACCGCGAAAACTATGGATTTGACACTAATATCGGTCATTTTGGATTACTTTTACGTTTCGGTATTCCCCCCGTTGACTCACGGCCCGCAGCTGAATAGGGAGAATTTGGAAGTTAATGCGATCGGAGTTTCACCATTGATCTCATCGACCGCGAAAACTATGAAATCGACACTGATATCGGTCATTTTCTAGTACTTTTACATGTCCCGTTAGAAGCCCCCCTGAGACCCCCTGGTTCGAATTTTGTCAAAAACGCTTTGCCATGGTGTGGGACCTGGACCAAGGTATCTTTGATCAAAATTTGGTAACTCTCGGCCGTCAACTTGTCTGGTCCCCAGGCCGGTCCCAGTAAACCTCCCCCTGAGATCCCCTAGTTCGAAATTACAATGAAAGCTCTTCGTCTTGATCTGGGGCCCTAGACCAAGGTACCCATGACCAAATTTTGAAAAGTTTCGGTCCACTCGTCTGGTCCCTTTTGACGCGGATGCTTTTTCACTCGGACCTATTTTACGTGGGGCACTTTCGACTCGAACCCTATTGACGCGGGGCCATTTTGACTCCGGCCCTCTTGACCAGGGCTTCTTTGACGTGGGCTTTCTTGTCACCGAGTACGGGTTCTTTTGACCAGGAACCATTTTAATTTGGACCCTTTTGACTCAGGTCCTTTGGTCGCCGAGCCCTTTTGACATGAGCCCTTTAGACGCGGGGCCGTTTTTGACTCGGGCAGTTTTGTCGTGGGGCACTTTTGACTCGGGCATTTCGGTCCTCGCCCTTTTGTCCGTGCTCTTCTGTCATAGAATATTCAGCAGCCGAAATGCATGGAGGCGTGGGGAAGGTATGAGTAAATAGATGATCAACGATACAGAGCGCAGTAAAATTTGTTACGCAACTGGTCATATCTCTCTCCTTCTCGTGATTCGCACTCCTGATCTCAGGCTTTTGAGCCGTGGTATTGTATTTACCGGGCCTTTTGTCGCTGGGCCTTTTTGACAGGGACCTTTTTGACGCAGGGCTTCTTTGATTCGGCCTCTTTTAACTAGGGGCCTTTTTGACTCGGGGCTTTTAGTCGCGGGGCCCTTTGAGTAAGGCCATTTTGACACGGAACCGTCTTAAGCCGTGCCCTTTTGAGGTGTCATTTTTTACCCGGGCATTTTTGAGATAAGGCCTTTTTGTCGCGTCGAACTTTTGATTCGGGCACTTTTGACATTGGGTCTCTTTTGACTCGAACGCTTTTGTCGCCGGTCCCTTTTTACTCAGCCATTTCTGTCTTTGCCCTTTTGTCCGTGCCCTTCAGACAGATCTATATATATATTCACCAGCTAAAATGTGGGGGCAGGGATGAGTAAATAGATGATGAACGTTCAGGCGCGGAATTGTATTTACCGGGCCCTTTTGACGCAGGGCTCTTTTGACTCGGCTCTTCTTAACGATGAGCCTTTTAACTTAGGTCTTTTTTACGCAGGGCCGTTTTGACCCGGGCCGTTTTGGTGCGGAGTTTTCTTTGACCTGGGCTTTTTTTGACATAGGACACTTTCGACTCGAGCACTTTTGTCGTGGGGCCTTTTTGACCGGGTCCGTCTTGACTCGGGCCTTTCCATTCTCGCCCTTTTGTCGGACCATTCTGATATGGAACCACATAACACAGAAGCTGAAATGTGTGGGACAGGTGGCGGGTATGAGTAAATCCATTATTCAGGGCGCAGCAAAATTAGTTACGCCACTGGTCATATCTCTTTCTTTCTCCTGATTTCCACTCTTGATTTCAGGATTTTTAGCCGTGGAATTGTATTTAACGGGCCCTTTTGACATGGAATCATATATATATATATATATATATATATATATATATATATATATATATATATATATATATATAACGCAGCAGCTGAAATGCGTGGGACAGGGGCGGGTGTGAGTAAATCGATGATCCAGGGCGCAGTAAAATTACTTACGCCACTTTTCATATCTCCTTCCTTCTCTCTACATTATATCTGGAGATGAATGTTCTGACTAATAGGCTACAGTGGCGATTTTAAAAAGTAAGAGGATATACGCTATCAATGATAAATCTTATGACTTTTAATATATATAGGGCAATAAATCGAAAAACTCTATATCGGTCTTTTACCTCCCCCCTTCTCGTTGGAAAAAATCCTGCAGGCGTTAGTGATTATCATGTTGCTTAATTACTTTATTATATTGTGCTATACATAGAATAAATACTGTTGTGTTTTATTTAATAATAAGAATCTTATTTACATTTATTGCGGCCCTTGCTTGACGACAGCGAAACATATTCACGTTCAACTTAATCAGTTTCCATTCTCAAATGAGAACAGTGAGGCGAATCAAGTAATTCACTAACTCATTTAGGACTTAGAAAAGTGTCCTGGGAAAATGTCACAGTAAATTCTTGAAGAGTGAAAAGCGCTAGTAGCAGTTGTTAGCAGTTATTAACTTCACATATAGGACAATAAATTGAAAAACTGAAAATACGAATCTTTTCAGAGATGACAGTTCGCTGATGCTTCAAATCTATGCCTTTACTCCCTATACTACGTTATTTCCCTACTCAAAATAAAAACTCTTCAAAATTAATCACAATTTCTTATGCAACCATCCCTTCCTCGGAGTACTGCGCTGTCACATACCCGTCACGGCGATGTAAAGGCACTTTTGGCGACGAGGATACATACTCGACGACATGTTGCAGGAACGCAACAAATCATCATAGCTTTAAATTAGCCAGCGAAAGCAGAATAACACCACAATCCTTAAAGGGTTAAGAATATAACTTGTTCTTTAACCCTTTTAAATTCCGGCTTTTTTAAAGGTAAATTATAGGGTTTCAGTCAAGCGGCTACAGCATCTTCCCTATTTATCCTAGAATCATGGTTCATACCTCCACTTTCAATACAACTTTTGTAAAACAAGTCTCATTATTCATTACTGTGATTAATATTTTCCTTTCTATTTATATGTTTTGCAAATTTGTTATTAAATAATCTGATCACATATTTTTCCAAACAAAATTTTAAGATGTTCATGAGCAAGGAATCAAATCTTGCATCTTCGTTTAAGAGTATAAAGGGCTAGTACCTACTTGTGTTGCTCTTATCAATTTATTTAATAAAATTTGAAATACGATATACGGTATTTTAACTGAAAAAGATAGTATCCTATTAGTTATACAACCTTTCGTCAAACAAAGTGTTAGAAGCAACCAGGGAAATTAACATTAATATACAAATATTCGGATCATGTCTTGTCCCCCCCTACTTTTAACGTCCAATCGCCGCCACTGGGTGAGACATACTATTTCTTGCAGGTTCAATCTTTCTCAACCTGAAGAATGAAAACCGGGACAAACAGTCGCCCCGAAAGCCTTTTCTGGACAGTTAGTTCTTTCGCTGAAAACGAGGACTGTCTCGGAAAAACCGGGACGTCTGGCAATCCTAGTTTTGTCCATATCAGATGGTGTAGCACGTTGTTTGGAAAGTACTGTACTAGGTTGTCCTGGACCCTCCCGAAATAAAATCCCGCTTGCGCCACTGGCCATGCCACAAGCCCTTTCTCATGTACGTTTTCTTTTACACACAAGTTTATGTGATATTTTAATTACCTCTGAATATTTAAACATCTCAATTTTAATGAAATTTTACGTAGAGTAGTGATGTACTGATATAGAATTGTTGGTATCCATATGTACGACTGTTTAAAAAAAATAGCATAAAGAAGGGGAGAGTTGACAAAGGTCTCAAAAAGGAAATATTTGGTAATAAAACGGCACAAAACGATGTTTACACGATGCTCAACAGATGTCAGCACTCGTAAACTACAACAAAATAGGAGGAAATGTACAGCTTTATAAACAAGTTTACTTGCTCTTTCGATCTATTTAAATGCCCCTAATGATTGTCATTAGAAAATGGACCTGTACTTTCGTTCACTTATTTACAAATTTTAAATTGTAACATTTAAATGGAAGCTACAATTCTGAGTATGAAATTGAAACTCTTACAAGTATTCTCATCGTGCGCCGTCGGACATTTTCTTCAGGTCACCTTTTCGTATGAGTCTTATCGATTTTTGCAAGGGTGATAGTTCTTTTATAACTAAACCCTAGTTTCTTAGATACACATTAGTTACTGTTGCCAACCAGCGTTGCCAGATCTAGCATACCGTAACCGTTGTAAGATTTCATTTGATTGTCTGCTGGAAGACTATATAAGACGTGGACCCACGGCTTAACGTGGAATCCGGACCACATGAGCTCCCGCCGGGAATCAAACCAGTTGTGTGTAAGAGATTAAATGCTGTACACTGTATTTTTCTTCAATTACTGTTTTCTAATTTCTGAGTTGCACTAGAGAAATATGATTTTCTCTTGAGATACTGATTAACGAGATAAATTAATAATGAATTGAGCTTCAAAGAAGCAAGCGTCCTTTTCGGAAAATGACAAAATGGTGTTTGTAAACAAAAAAAAAAAGTGAACAATTGGACAAGAAGTACGGATAGCAACAATATCATTAGCGTTTAATAAAGTCCGAAACTGAAACAAATAACAGTTAGTAGACTCCATTGAATTGAACAAAATGGTCCTCGCGTGTAGCTTTCTAGGAAGTCGATAAAAACAAGTTTATTTTTTAACATAAAAACGATAATGACCTCAGCTATTAGGATGAAACTGAACTTGAAATATACACTAATCAAGCACTTCATTACGACACTAGCAAGAAGACAATAAACAGTAGGTTAATGAGACACATCCTGAAATCAAGATCAACTCTTAGCGTTATTACACACCTAACGCTCTCGCCTTCGGTGCGAGCGGTCCCGGGTTCGATTCCCGGTGGGGGCACTCGGTCGAAAATTGTAAAACGCTTTTTCAGGCCAGCCACCCTGAATGACGTTTTCCTGGGTTTTCCTCATTCACACCAGGTAAATGCCGGTGTGGTACCTAACTCATAGGTCCCAGGCCGCTTTCTTCCTTCCCCCATCCTTTCTTCCTTCCCTTTCCCCGGATTGTGTGCTCGCCGAGGGACGTCATCCCTCAGAAACGTGAAGGGCTAACTGGCCTTAGATGCCGAAAGCCCAGAAATCTAAATCCTAAATCCTAAAAATCCTTATTACACACGAGAGGACTAATATTGCGACGGCGCCGTCGCGGCAGATTCGATTTGTCTGTTCACGGGGCGGCCAAAGTGCAGCGCGCGTATTGCGTGGAAGCCGCGCGGTCGACAAACAGGCAGCACTTCTCGCGCACTGTTGAGTTAAGTAAATTAGTATTGGCAATTTATCAAAGATAGAAAATAAATACATGAAGAAAGTGCTTCTGGGTTTCTCCGATTATAAACATAAAGCAATAGAAAGTAATCATAAACAAAATCCCCCCCCCCATCTTTCGCAGATATTCTTTGAGATTTAGCGATTTTTTATTTGTCGGTTAACAACTCTACCTCTTACTATTAAAAATATAACAACATAAAAATATAGGTTATCAGTAGAGCAACCCACATTATGCTTTATTTTTTTTTTGTTTGTTTATTTAAGCTTTATTTGTTTTTAAAATTACGCTTTATGCTTTATTATTAATTTCAATCACTGTTTTATATAAATCGTGTATAATGTATAATATTTACTATTCATTAAATATTCTAAATATCTTGATCTATTTATTAATATTTGATGCAACCAGTTTCTTTCATATTTAATGAACTTTCTACCTAATGCACTGTAAAGAGACGATTTACTCAAGTCAGTAATTTTTTTTTATCACTTGTGTGCGCCTTAGAGGTGCATATATACAGAAAGGGAAAGTAAAAGATGGCATCAAAAAGTACAGAAAGTGCTCAAGTTCAAGAGGTACACATAACAATATAGTGTGGAGTTCTTGTGTACTATTCATTGTTGCGGAAGTTTTCTTCTTCTTCTCCTTTTGTCTTTTCTCCATGTCAAAAGATTAGACCGAAAAGTTTACAGAAACAAAAATAAGCTTTTCATTATTGCATTGTTATGTTCTCAATGATTTTGCATTGTAAATATTGGTTTTAAAAAATATTAATACAATATGTTAAACTTGTAGTTAAAGAGATTTTTTTTTAAAGAATTGTGCTATATCTTTTAAATTATGCTTTATTTTCTAAAATTATGCTTTATTATGCTTTTAAAATTAGTTTCTTCTGGACCCTTAAGCAACCACAACCATATTCAATGTACCAACCATATGTGTAAATAGCTATTATGCTTTTTATGCTTTTCATTTGCTCTCAGAACAACAGTACTAAGAACAGATATAAATATAGTTTCGCTTGTTACAATTTAGAACAACGAAAGCTAGAAAGTAGTCAGGTTTGTTGGTTCCTACTGTAGACGATTCTTATGGCTTGGAGCAATTGTTTCTTTTCTGACATTCCAATAAGCGATAATACCTTTACCACACTTTTTTTTTTTTTAAATCACATATTGTTGGGATGGTTTGAGTCACTGATGTTGGCTCTTTTGTATTTTCAGCGTATCTTAGCAATCGACTATTTTATCGCAGCGTTTTCTCCCTGCCTGCTGGTTCATGGAGAAGTGAAGTGTATACTTCGTGTTTTTTTTTTAATATATTTTAAAAGGTTGATTCTATGTATAAATGTAAATCCATGCTACAATATTATTACATTACTGCACTATCGTGTCTAACTATAATTTCATGACAGAAAAAGAATGATAAAGTATAATCGCCTGGTATCGGGTACCGGTACCATTTATTTATATAACTGTCTTCCGGGGTCTGTCCTCCGTGGTCCTGCCAATGAGAATGTTCCGGATACCTGGACTTACCTGGGTAAGGCGTTGAAGCACATCTCCAAAAAGGGACTACAAAATTATCTCTAAATTGCCTGCCTGTCTCAATAATGAGCTGGGTATTAGTCACCGAGAGGTTCGGATGTCTCGTCTCGAAAACCTCACGGACGATCAGACGGTCACTCAGACCACAACGCACACAAACATTGTTCATACAAACAACAAAAACACACCGGATTAAACGACACTATGCTTATTTATTAAAATACTATTTAAAGAAAAATAACAGATTAGAAAAATAATCACAACACTCAACACTGCATATGCATAATTATATCCTTTAATAAAATCACACTTTACTTTGTCACTTAATGCACTTGGGGGATTAGCACTGGGAAAATGTCGCCCGGATATTCCCACGAAGTAATATAGTTGCTGCTCGAAACAATCCTCAAATGTCGACGTTTATCCTCAGTAAAAATAGGTAGTCTCCAAAGTGAAATGATAATGTTGGAGGGCGCATTTATAACTTATACGCTCAAGGTATGTGAACCTGGGATTTCACTGATTGGGGCTAGCTAATAACGTATACCCCTTAGCACAACATTGTACTTGACGCTCGACGCGACGTGCGTGGTTGCTGCTTCGAAACGTGGAGTAACCCTCGTCGGACTTAGAGGTTCGAGATACGAACTGCATTGATCGACTGATCGATGTTGGCAGTTCATTCTCAAAAGCACTCAGGTTAAATTACCTGTATGTACATGTAAATAGAATATAAAAAAAGTTGACGTTAATGTTAGTCCACTGGCCACGACGCACAAGACATTGCGATAACTTGACTGTGGGAGCATTTAGATAACGAGCTGCTAAAGCAATGTGGCTGGCGTCTCCTTGGTGCTCAGACACCTGGTTTGCTTTAGATCGCAGTATTTCCATAAATGATTGGAAGATACAGTTAATTCAGTCCCAAATAATCATAGAACATAGTTTTTGCATATTACTAAGTTACGAATAAACACTGAAAAGCTTCTCACCACAAAGCAACGTTTTAAATATATATATATATATATATATATATATATATATATATATATATATATATATATATATATATATATATATATATATATATATATATATATATATATATATGAATAGACGATAAAGACTTGTTTCTTCGATTACGTGGGAAAGAAGCAATTCCCATCGAAGAAAGAACTTATTTGCGTCTGAGAATAAAGTATAAATCGAAAAAAATAATTACTGTCTTTACAAAATATGCAGAGCGTCCACAAAAAATACTTCTATAATCTGGTGACGGTTATAAAAGAATTTATGAAAAAATGTAAAGTTCAGGTGATCCCAGAGTTGGAAATTATATTTTGGATTCGTACAGAGTTATGCATTGGATTAAGTTGTTCAATATAAAGAAAATATAATGTAGATACATCAGTCTGAGACAATTAAACAAATCAAGGTACCTGTTAAGTTAAACATGAATGCAATTGGAGACTTCAGTTTAACATTGGCCTACCTCAGGAAAGGAAAGAAACGTGAAACAAAGGTACAACATTTCTCATTTGTTTTCATCGTAGCACGTGGGATCGTTATTAATTGCGAAGTGATGTAAATATATATAAATATAAGTTACTGAACTTCCAATAAGGAATGCTATTATAAGAATCCTACTTTGTTTCAGTCGTCGGATACTATCAATTTAAAATGCATAAGGATTAACGTAATGAAACATCAGCATTATTCTTCCATTTAAAATATTCCAATTTCTCTTCTGGCAAAAGAAGAATTGCCATGAAATTTTGCTTAAAATTGTTTCTTGGGGGGTCTAATTTAAAAATAGAAGAACATTTTTGGACGTTTATGCACCGAAGCTAAAAGAAACAATGATGATGAGATGGAAGATAATGGCAAATTAAAAGAAAATGAGAGAATTCTGAGAACACTCACACTCATGGTGTTTCGCCACCATTAAGTCCAAGAACCTCACACCAGAGATAGAAGTAAGAAAAAATCATTATATGTTTTGTAAAAATTCATAATTTTAAAGTTTCTAGTTCGTATACACAGAGAAAATTCCGTTCTCCGGACAGCGGTATATTGTACAAATATACGGTATCCTCTTGCTTACTATGGAAATCAGTTCGGAGCATACATTATCCGTATGATACATAGGCACTGCCCTTAGATGTTACATCAGGCTCTTGCAGGATGTGACATCTAACAATTTTACGTATACCACATGCATATACTTATGTTACTTTCGTCAGCTATATGTTATATACGTCTATTTGTATGTGAGATCCTGACCGCCTATATTGTTTCATACGGAAAGTACGTATAGATGGAACACTTATATAGAAAGTATTATAAAACACGCGTTTTCATTATACGTCTGCTGTACGTTAAGTCCAAAAACTACAGGAATTACGCATGTAGCCTATCTTTTTAAGTACGCCACCTGCATTTTTTCTCTCAGTGTGTTTATTTTGAATAATTGTTACAGAGTTACTTCCTAAAGGACTACCCAAAATAAATTACGGAAGTCTTAGTCTATTTCCCTAACAAAAATTTCGTTTTAAAAGCCCAGCTTTATAAACGAAAGAAAAGTAACGTGTCTTATGGGCAGGAAAATTTATACAAGTTTTAGTTTATTTTCTTCTAGATTGCAGTACTGGCGTTGCAAGCAAATGTGATTTTACTTTGTTTTCTGTAATATAATTCCCTCTTAACCTCCTATATAAAAGACGAGTTGGATAATACATATAGAGATTGTCTTGCGCACACATTGAACATGGCTGAAATATGCATTTTTGGATTACGGGTATGATCTTTTATTATTATTATTATTATTATTATTATTATTATTATTATTATTATTATTATTATTATTATTATTATTATTATTATTATTATTATTATTATTTTGCTTATGTGGACCGCCACTCCACGGTTTCTATTGTTCGAAATAACGCGTATAGAAATGTAGTCTTCTCACACTTTTGGGCCGCCTTAGCTCTGAAACTACACACTTTCCCATATGCACTTTTTCTTATTTTAATAAGGGAGGCATTGGTATCCCAGTTCAAATAAGTTTGTGGTGGACAACATCGCTTACTTGGTGGTATTCCCGTCCTCCCACATTGTCATTCCAGTAATTCTTTCGTCAGCGTCTCCTTAGCCTAACAGGTATAATTGTGAGACGTTAAACCGAAAGACTTTGTTATTTTGATATGAAAAATGATCTCTTACAGTTTGTCAGTATAGTTCATTAGAATTTTGCATATAGCAAGGTAGGTACTGTATTTGTGAACATCGTGTACAACATGTCTGGTTTATCACATGGGCGCCATGTGGTGATTATTACTACCTGAAAGACAAACAGAGAAATGTACCTTGTAAAAAAAAATGCACCTCACAAATTTCAAAATATAATAGATAGTTTATTCTGTTATTCCTTCAACTTCAAACTATGTGCCAAAGCTTACTTTAGTAAATAAATTACTTTGCATATGTCGAGCTCAGTCTCAAAACTTCTCTTGTCCAAAATTTTGAAAATCGAGATAATGATGGTTTATTAATCTTTAATGGTTTCTCTATCAATTTCTACAAGGATTTTGTTGCAGACCAATCTAAAAACCTATAAAAATATCTTAGAAATATGGATTTGATTTCAAAACATCTTTTGTTTACAGGAACATGGCATACATTTTTGAGCAAAATAATTTCAAAACAAAATGTCTCTTTTCCAAAGATCTTTCATCAAAGTTTTAACTGTTTTGTTTCAAAATGTCTCTTTTTCCCTAAACTTAACTCGATGTCAATAGACCGGCATAACCCTGGGACGTAAAATTCAAAAATTCCATTGTGAATGCCAATAGAGTTTGAAATACTATTAAAATTTTGATCTGGAAATTAGTGATGCTCTACTTGTTGATACAGACGAATTTCGCGGAAATTCCTTGAATTATGCGCCAAAGTACCTGAGGTTTCAACGATAGGTTTTCTTTCTGCTGTAGTGTTTTTAAGACTCTTTGCTTAGCTTCTGTTCCTTTGTTTGATTGCGAGTAAAATACGCGTTATTTTCAAGAAAGAAACTTTCAGACATGGTTTATTAGTTATGGAACGTATCGAAGAAGGCCAGCAACAAAAGTATATTAACGTATACCAACGTATAACACTGACACTGAAATGAAAAAAAAAATCAAAGTTGATGTCTATAGATACGAATTCTTCCTATCACAAATTGTCAAAGGTGTTCCTCTGAAAAAGAAGAAGCTAGAAGACGTTGGGAGATTGCTCATACTACATTTTGGAGTAGAATGGATGGCTATGCCGGAGTTGCAGTTCTACAAGGAAATATTTCGTAGTGGAACCACCGAAGAAGCTTCTGAATGTGAACTGGAAGGAGGAATGATAGAAGATTTGGAAGATCTCTAGTGTAAAAGTAGATGCACTCCATTGTATATTTTCTAGTTTCATACTCAACTATTCAGGACATTCGTGAGAATTGTTATATTATAAGTTGTGTTTTGATTGTAGCATATTTAGTGACATTCTTTAAAAACAAGCCATTATTCCTCCTTGGAAATATTCTGTTTTAAAGTAATGGTAAACATGTATATCATATTTCCGATAAATAAATCCCTTTTCCTATTATTGTACCGGTATACATTTGAAGGAAAAAAATAATTCTCTTAACAAAAGGTTTTTATTTTCAAACCGTGCTTTGTCCTGAGTTTAGTTTCAAAACGTCCCTTGTCCAAACAAATTCACGTAATTTCTCTTTAATAGTGAGCACTACCAAGACATTTACAAGGAAAATAAAATATTATTGCCCTCGAGAAAATTTCTGAGTAATATAATTCTCACTTAATGATATAACGAAGACATTAAACGTTTTTCTTGATTTCCCAAAAATTTAGAAAAGTGGACAAGAGACGTTTTGAAACTAAGCTCGACAAGCTTCGTAAAGGTTGTGTAAGAAATGTATTTTCCTGTTATCTATTCATTCGTCACAAGCAGTGGCGTATTTACGATTTTGTTTCGGGGAGGGCTTTGCTAACTTTCGGGGGGGGGCTTTGCCTGAAAATGTGAAAATTCTGCAAGATATTTCAAATACTTTACTATAGTAAGTAAGATTTCGGGGAGGGCTTAAGCCTGGAAGCCCCCCCCCTAAATACGCCACTGGTCACAAGTAAAGCAACATTATTAATTTCTTGCATGTAATGCGTATATTTCATTTTTTTTTTCATACAGACGCTATAAATAATAATTTAATACTATAGTTTACGGACTTCGAACACTCACGATCAAACTAAAGGTTTCTATATTTTGTCCACTTTGCACGGAAGATCCGCTTTTTAAGTCATGCTTCGTGTATCAACATTTAAAGTTGCAAAATTTAGTGTAATCCACTCATCTCAGTAAGGTCTCCAACCTATAAAACAAATAAGAACAATGCATTTAGTTAAATGTAAAAACCACATGCTTTACCTTGATAAATCCTCATGTGCTTTATATATATATATGCTTTAGATTTATATAATAAAATGTTTCGTAAGGCACTTAAAATACTTACTAAATACCCATATACAATAGTTCGGACCATTCCAATAAAAGAAGTTCTTGATATGTGTCTGTCTATCTTTTTATATGAAAGATAGAAGTGTGACTGATTATCGTCCAGATCATACTACCACTGGCGCAAATCCCGGAGGGGATCAGAGGGACATATTCCCTCCAATCTTGGAACTAAGGGGGACTGTCCCCCAATAATCCGATTTGAAACGTGTTTTTTTGGGGAGGAGTGTGATGATTTATATCCAATTGCCACAAAGGAAAGTAAGATGAAATTGATCCCCCCAGAAGAAGCCTCAAATCTGCCCGCCTTCCAATGTTGAAGACAACTCTGCTCCCCTGCTCCTCCACAGCATTGATTTTCATCTTCATAACTATTTTGAACATCGCTGAAAATGTACACACACACACACACACACACACATATATATATATATATATATATATATATATATATATATATATATCAGGCCCGTGCTAGCCCACCGGAACACCGGTACGTGTCCCGGTGCGCCCTCCGAAACATCACAGTATAAATGAAGGTACAAGTTTTTAGTAATAAATTCTTACACTTTTATTGGTAAAGAACCCGTGAAAGGTGCAGTGCGCCCTTCACATTAGGCGCACTTGCGAGTCCACATCAAAGATGAACGATTTTATTTACTCTTCTGTCTACTACAGTTCTGTACAATAAATACATACAGTTACTATTTTTAAAGAACCCGTGAAAGGTACAGTGCGCCTTTTACATAAGGCGCCCAACGAAACATCACATTGTAGATAAGTGGTTTTAGTTATCTTGTGTACCAGCTTTATATAATAAATTCAAATAGTGATTGTTAATAAAGAAGCTGTGAAGAATACAAGGCGCCCTTTACAATTAATATAGTTGCTATTGGCAGAGAACAGGTAAAGACTATAATCACTTACAAAATATTATAAAGTTATGTAGCTATAAAACGAAACAACGTGATACATGAAGAATAGTTCGGATAGTCAAACGTACGAGCATTCATGAAATACTAAACTGACACTAGTCTCTAATTTACAATTTTTACGGCATCAAAGCTTTCACAGTCTTAACATGCATCCATATATCCGAGCATATTGATTGTTCCTGTGTGTTTTAAAGCAGTGTTCGGATAATCAGTACCTATAGTAATTCTAAAATATAGCTATATTAATTTCCGTAAAATGTGGTCTTCCTGTCACCACGGCACGGCGTGTTCTCAGGTTGTGGATCGAGGAGAAGTCCTCTGGGATATAGAGGTTAGCTGCGAATATACTGAATAAGCAGTCGCGGAAAGACAAGGGGTGATCCTCCAGCTTGGGAATTTGGTTTGGGGCTAACAACTCATCCTGTAATAATAATAATAAAAAAAGGCTTGTTCAGATATATTCGCAGAATCCTCCGATCAGAACCGATAACTTGGCACGAACTCAGCAAAGTAAAATCGACATGAGAATTGGAACATGGAAGATAAGAAGGCTCTATAGGGCAAGCGCGTTAAAATGTGTAACGAATGAGTTTAGAAATAGAAGATGGAACTAGTGTGATATCAGGAAGTTAGATGAGAAGGATATGCAGGAGTCAAGTCGGGAAATTTTACGTTCTTTTACGGGGAACGAATTAAAAATTACCGACTAGGATTTGGGCTTTTCATTCATAAACGAATACGTAATAACAGCAATTACATGGATTGAATTTGCTAATGATAGATTTTCTTTTACTTCTCTTAAGGGTTGGTGGTGTAATATTATTGTTTTAAATATACATGTCCCAACAGAAAATAAGGATGACAATAAAAAAAAAGTCTTTACGAAAGAATAGAACGGGTATTTGATAATCTCCTGCAATATCATATAAAAATTCTGTTAGGCGGTTTCAGTGCGAAGGTAGGACGAGAGGGTATTTTCAAACAGATTATAGGGAATAAAGGTCTGCATAAGGAGGGTTGTGACAACGGCGTTAGACTCCTAAACATTGCAACATCCACAAACCTTATCGTGATGATTACAAAATTCCCACATCGCGACGTTCATAAATATACTTGGACCTCACCAGACGGAAAAACACATAATCAAATCGATCACGTTTTAGTAGATAGAAGAAAACAGTCTAGCACAACTGATGTTCGGTCGTTCAGAGGAGTTGATTATGATAATAAGAGAGAGACTATCGTTGAATAAAGGAAATACATATACACACATATCTCCGGGTGTAGACAAAATTCTGGTTGACTTAATTTTAGCTGGGGGGGGGGAATTGTAGAGCAAGATACACAACTCATTCTCCTTATCTGGAACAAGGAGGAATCACTACAAGAGTGAAAAGAATCAATCATTGTTCCAGTTCAGAAGAAAATCAACAAGACTGATTATTATTGAGGCATTTCTCTTCTGTCAATATCCAATAAATTTTGACTTCATACGCAGATGAAATTATTGGAGATTTTTAGAGCGGATGTAGGTAAAATCGATCAATATCGACCAGATATTTACTATTCAACTAATACTAGAAAAGAAATGGGAATACAGTATTCTGGCACATCAATTATTGACTTCAGACTAGGGTAGGAGGGAAACATTGTACAACATGCTTACAGAATTTTCAATACCGAAAAAGGTAGATTAATTAAGATATGTTTAAATGAATCCCAAAGTAAGGTACGAGTTCACGAGCTTTCACGTTGAGAATAGCCTGAAAGAAGGAGATGCATTGTCGCCGATATTATTTACCTTTATTCTGGAGAACACTATAAGGAAAATCAAAGACAGAAATCAGGTCCTAGAGCTGAATTGTATTTACCAGGTTATGGCGTATGCTTATGATGTAAATTTAATAGGGGATGATAGAACAATAGAAAGGAATGCAGAAGTCTTACTTAACGCTTGCAGAGATATGGGCTTAAAAGTAAATGCAGAGAAAACTAAATAAATGGAAGTTTGTCGGGATCGTAATACTGCATTTTATGGATGCGTTAAAATACCAACTAATATTTTCTTTCAACAAAGTGGATACTTCCAAATACTTAGAATTATTATTAACAGACCAAAACCATAATAATAAAAAAAAATGTCAACTGAAAGCAGGGATTTCGTGTTATTATTCAGTTAAAAATCTTTTTTGTCGCGAATTCTGTTGAGGAATTTTTAGCTTAAAATATAAAACGATAATCATGCCTATTGTGCTGTATGGTTGCAAAACATTGTCACTGACTCTGAGGGAAAATCGCAGACTGATAGTATTTGAAAACAAGATTCTTAAACCAATATTCGAACTCCAAGAGGAACGTGAATGGGGAATGGCGGAAACTCCATAACGATGAACTGCATAATTTTATACCGTTTACAAAAACATTGTTAGGGTCATCAAGTCTAGGAGGCTCAAATGGGCAGGTTATGTAGCCAGAATGGAAGAAATTAGAAACGCTTTCAAAGTTCGAACTGGAAATCCAAATAGGGAAACGAAAATTAGGAGGACCGAGGCCCAGATGGGAGGACAATATTAAAATGGTTCTCGCTGAGATTGAAATATAAAGCAGAAACTGGGTCCAGTAGGTTAAGAGTCTTCATCCCCGCGAAATTAAAATACCGCTAAGTAGGGATGCGCACGAGAGAAGATTTGAGACTGTCTCGACTCGAAAATGTGCTGTAAAAGTGATGTCTCGTCTCGAAAAATATATATTTTTCTATTGGAAGAGCTGTGTTTCGACTCGAATTTTGTCAGGAAAATTCTGTCTCGACTCGACTCGAACGCATCCCTACCGCTAAGTTTACAGTAATTATGTGATATCTTCAAATAGATAAAAGATAATCGAAATGTGGAACAAAAGCGCCCTAGACAATATCATTTTACATGAGATACCGTTATTACGACTCACTTATCTGCTTTCGATTTCGAGCCATTTTGAAAATCGGCATTTATTTTCGCGTTTCTAAACAGCTGAAAACGGAAAGCCACTAGGTGACTTGTGATAACGGTATCTCACGCAAAATAATATTGTCTAGGGCGCTCTTGTTCCATATTTCAATTATCTTTTATGTATTTGAAGATATCACATAATTACTGTAAAATTAGCGGTATTTTAATTTCGCCGGGATGAAGACTCTTAAGGACGGAAATCAATGGAGAGCTTTTGTAAACGCGGCACTGAACCTCCTGTGTCCATAGGCCATAGAACTATATTAAGTTGTTGATATATTTAGCTTCTTTTTATTTGACAGAAATGTTACTACAGGAACTAAAAAGTTTTTCTCTAGTAAAGAGGATTTCGATTCAAGGTTTCCACAAATGAGCTATTTACGTTAATACAAAAACAAATTTGATGGTGATTTTTATATAGAAAGGCATCTTTACTTTGTTTCAAATATATATATATATATACTCTCTCTCTCTCTCTCTTTATATATATATATATATATATATATATATATATATATATATATATATATATATATATATATATATATATATATAGGTCTATATATATATATATATATATAGGGAAGTCTTACACGTCCCCCCTTAATTTCCGCCGCTGCATACTACTATAGCTAGGAACACGAAATTTGGACAGAATATTCCTTTTGTGACTAAAGGAGGGAATAAGGAAGGATTTTTGAAAAATGAAATGAAATCTTTGAGTTTTACGTCCCACGGTTATGCTTATTAGGCTAAAGGAGACAGTGATAATGAGAGATGAGTGAAATGGTGGAATGAAGAAACTGGGAGAACCCCGAGAAAACCCACGAGCTCGGTGTTTGTCCACCACAAAGTTCACTTGGCGGAGGCCGGGATCCCAAGCACCAGAGGTGAACGCTCTCCACTGAGCCACCGCGCCCCCAGGAAGGATTTTTGGAAATATATATCAGAGGGTTCAAAATTGTTGCCAAGAATAATCTACGTCACCAGAGAGATGAAGCTCGGCATATAAACTTATTATTAGAAGTAAGAGTTGAGTTGGAGTTTAAAGTCCCTTTTAGCAGCGAGGCTATATGAGACGTGGACCTACAGATTAACGTGGAATTCGAACCACATGAGTTCCCCCGAGTCTCCCACGTCAAGTAGAACTAAGAGAATACGTGTCTATGAACTGTAGAGTTTACAACTAAATGAAGCTAAAATGCGAGTGCTTTGCACGGGTTGAATAGGAAAATATTTGAACCTCCTAATCCCTTAAGATAGCATTTCGTTAAGATAGCAATTGGAAACATTTTAAATACTTTTACGAAAGAAAACTTAATTTGAAAATATCCTGGGCCAGGCCAGTAATTTTTGGTTACGTTCAAATTAGGGATACCAATCTACGCCTTCGGTGCGAGCGGTCCCGGGTTCGATTCCAGGTGGGGGCACTCAGTCCAAAAAGTGTAAAACACTTTTTCAGGCCAGCCACCCTGAATCAGGTTTTCCTGTATTCCCTTATTCACACCCAGTGGCATAACTATCATAGCGTAAAACCCCGCAATGCGGGGGGAACACTTCCAAGGGGGCCCTTCACCCTAGCCTACTAATAGGTCGAATCAACAAGCTTTTCAGTTTTCTATTAGTCGGCAATGTTCTATCACGCTCCCCTTTTTCCGACTATCTTTGGGAGGCTTGATGTGTAGGTCAAACACCGCGAACAAAAAAGAGAGAAAGTCGGTTTGGTCGGCTTTTATAGGCTATATATCTTTGGGAAATATTGAATCAAACTTTAAAATTAACATCTATATTAAACTATTTGATATACTAAATTCAAAATTGTGTCGTCATTTTATATCTTTGTGTGATGTAGTATCTAAATTTTCCTTTTAGTTTCCTTCCATAATTCATTTAACTGATGATGTAATTCTAAGAAGGGCACAGATACTTCAAACAACTTACAGTTCTGGTTCTTCGTTTTCGATGGAAGTAACTTGCTTTGTGAAACAGCTGAAATCTGAAATAAGTGTTCAGAATTCTGTGTTCGACCTAACAAGGTTTTCAATTCTGAAATATAAGTCATTGGCGTCTAGCTTTTCAGAACTTATTACCGCGTATTTGTTGTTTTTGACACTCCCTGTTTCTGTTAGTTCTGCGGAGAAGTCATTCTCAAAATTGAAATTAATAATAATAATAATAATAATAATAATAATAATAATAATAATAATAATAATAATAATAATAATAATAATAATAATAAAACTATGTGAGACAAAATAGATTAACTAATCTAGCACTGCTCTGAACAAATGCGGACGAAGCTGAGAAAATGGAAGTTAGTAAAGGATTTTGCTGACAGGAAAGCAAGAAGAAGACCATTCAATTAATTCCTGATACTCTTGCTACTGACGTCACTGAGTGCAAAGAGGTAAGTCCATCTTCCATTGTGAAGCTTGTTGAATAAATTATATGTATAACAAAGTGGTTTCCATTTATTAATATTTATGCCTAGTAGTTACATGTATTTAACTCATTATTCATAAATACAGGGAAGTATGGTTATTTATTATTATATATCATTCCACAAAAAAATTCTGTTAAGACGGGGGGCCTGGGTATTCTCTTACGGGGGGTGCATGAAACGTAGTTACGCCACTGTTCACACCAGGCAAATGCCGGGGTACCTAACTTAAAGGTGCCAAGCCACTTCCTTCCTTCCCCAATCCTTTCTTCCTTCCCTTTCCCCGGATAGTGTGCTCGCCGAGGGACGTCATCCCCCAAAACGTGACGGGCTAAATGGCCATAGATGCCGAAAGCCCAGAAATCTAAATCCTAAATCCTAAATCAATCTAGATGTGAGATTAGAATCCATATTCAAGATCCGGATCTCGAATCGATATCCGAGAACCTAATCCGAAAATTCTTTGCAATCGCTAGGATAAGATAGTTTGTAAAGAGACAGTATTTCCATCAATAACTTTTCTGCCTAGTTTATCTGATGTTAGTATTAAATATTCTTCAAACGTTTAATGAATTGTATATATCCCCTGTATATACGATGACAATTAATCTTGATCAGCCCTGGTAACTGTTAAACTAATAAATACAAAACGCCGAAATTTTGTACTATGCAAATATCGTCAATGGGAACTTATCTGGCATAAACTGTGATACCACAAAGTTGCAAAGAACTTTGGAAAAAAGGGGCCGCGGTGGCTCAGTTGTAGAGCGTTCACTTGTGGTGCCTGGGGTCCCTGATTCGATCCCCGCTCAAGCCAAGTAAACTTCATGGTGGACAAACACCGTGTGTGGGGTTTTTCTCGGGGTTCTCCCGTTTTCTCCCACTTTCTTCATTCCACCATTTCATTCATTCCTCATCATCACTATTTCCTTTAGCCTAGCCGGCATAACCGTGGGACATAAAACTCAAAGATTTCATTTTATTTGAAAAAATGTTTAGATAAATATCACAACGATACATACATAGTTTTCAATATATGTAAAAATCATAATATCGTTTACAGCAATTTGATATCTCAAACCATTCGAGAATTAGAAAAAGAAATTATAAAGTTACGAATAAATATAACATTGAGGGTAATATATCAAATTTTGCAAACAATTTTTGATTTACTTTCTTTCTGTAACCTTAGAACAATATTTTCTAGCAGGTGTAACTACCATAAGTTCTCGAAATTACATAATGTTAAACAGTATTGCAAACTTTAACAGTTTCTACCTTATCTCCAGAACAGTTTAAAATATGAAATTGTTGTAAAGAGCATTGCAATATTCACATCTATTTCAAACTACCTAAGTACAATAGTGGATAGTGCACTTGCCTAAACAAATTTTCGAAATAAGCGCTTTCTAAAAAAGCCAAATATTTAATTCATTGTAATTTTGTTCGTATTCATTCGAAATCCATTGTACTTTGGATGTGCATTACCCGTCTGTCTTATTTAAGTTATTATAGCTGTAGAGGCCATCAAAATTTAGTTATTTGTGATATTGTAGCGTCCTTAGTTTGTAACACTGAATAATAAATGAAACATCGTAGGTTTTCGTTTAGAATGTAGATTTGAAGTAGCGCTACTTGAAAAAATAAAACTTTAAGTTGACAACACTGTTAACCTTGTGATTAAATAGTATGTCAAACAATATTGTCCTATTGATATTTACATGCCACAAAATTACAGCGTTTGTGGTTTAAAAGTTATAATGGCGTATCAAAATAAATAGAAATCAAAATAAAATGTATATAATTCATCTGACATCAGTGGCGGCTAATGTTAGTGTTGCAGCGTTGCGCAACGACCAAAGTATTTCAAGAAAAAAAAATATCATCAATAGTAGTAAAGAAAAGAAAAATACTTTTTAATACTCGCATATATACACTTTAAATAACATATTTTTTTTTTTTACTTCTGTAACTGTACGTTCCGTTAATCCATTTTAAAAAGCGAAAAATAATCCGTCACAGAGTCTCTAATTTATATTGTGTTGCAGCGAGCATACAACGACCCGATTCCTTCAGCGCGGGAATTGGAGCGAATGTTAAGTCTCCTTTCCCCTATCTCAGAAGTTAAAGGGGCTGGTCGTTGCAGTGCTTCTGCAACACAGCACGGTTTCCAGTGAACGAGAATGTTTTTCGCGCTAAATAAGATTTCTAAATTTTATTTCACTAGCAATTAACAAATGGAATTTGTTTTTATGCATTCATATTTTTAAATTACAGGGCCATACTGAAGCAAATCAATATAATGACAATTAAAAAAAAGTGATTGCAGAATTACAAAATAAGAAAGAAAATATCTAGAGCAGAAAACAAATGAAAGTAGACCCGCATTTACAAGTTAATTCTTAGCTTATATTGATACTGAAGGCTTCTTCCACAGTAATTTGTGATTCAAATATTAATAAGTCAGTATGTAGAATCGCCCCCTCCCTCTGTGGATAGCCTAGTAGTTTAGTATATACATATTTCTTTTATAAAATAAGTATATTTTATACTCTTGCTAATTTCCACATAAAACTGTACGATGGGGAACGCCACCTTGAATTTGGGACTAGTTAGCAATGCTCAGGGGCGTAGCCACGAGGGGGTCCACCGGGTCTGGACCTCCCAAAAATTTCGAAACTTGACTAACATTTGTAGATTTTCCTAACGAACTATACTTGTTTAACAGAGAAACGATTGATGTAGGCTAAATATTTTATTTTACGCCTCATCATGTACTCTCTCTTTTCTTAAAAACAATTGTTCTATCACTTTTTTTGCTAAGAATATAGGTGACAGTTATTACTTATCGTCTTTTCGGATGCAGAATAAGAAAGGTACATATTGCATAGACTCATCGAACCCCTCCCAACACACATTTCTGGGTGTAGAACTGGCAGTGCTGTTTGTTTTGACGTTCTTCGACTTTTATCTTCTGTTAGGTATACATGCTGATCCTACATCTGGCGGGTTTCGAGGTTTCCTTTCCAGAACATATGACATTGATAAGCATTGTTTCGCCTCATGTGGAAGTATATTGTGTTCATCGTGCATTACGTAACAACCAAAACGGATGATTTGGAATGTAGTTTTTTTTCTTTTACGCACATGTGTGTGTGTTGGTGTATGAATATGTGACATTCAGAATTCATATACCAGTACCTCTTTCGTAGCAATGTTTTGGTTTTTATTTATTAGATTTAATTTTATTGTGTGTGCTTTAATTCTGTAAACAACCTACAAGTTCTGAATGAATTGTATACCATGACTTCTGTAAATAACTTACAAAAAACATTGACCAGCTTTCAACTGAGGAAAAACTTGCAATTAAGGCTTAGACAAAACAAGCAAAGGACAATTTAGGAGAGTGTTCGAATAAAAAAGCCAGTTTAAATTTACAGGATGTTTTATGACAGTAATGTTGTTTGCACTAGATACATTTCCTCAATTTATTTTAAATTTTCCTGGATAAACTGTGAATAAAGTGTGTTCAATGGACATTTTTTATAACACTAATCTCTGTTAAGAACTCTCTTCAGTCAATGCTGAAGAGGAATTCGTATCACTGTCAGGGACTGAGTTTGCTAGAATGAATCGTTCGCAATAATCTAGAAAAAAATATTTAGTGAATCTACAAAGCTTCTGAAATTAATATTAACTGTACCTATGGCGTCAGCAAAAGACGAAAATATTTTTCTACATGAAAAAGAATTGACACATTCAAGGAATTGAATGTCCCAAGAAAGGTTATCACCATTGGTTATGCTTTCCATCGAAAAAGACCTGGCAATAAGAATACCAGAGTTCAACCAGCATGTATTAGACAGATTTGCTCCAATCAAAGAGAGGAGAATGAACTTACTACGTAATTAATTAAGGTGATTAATCGGATAAAATGTTCTGCATTTTTTAAACAGAATTTTATTTAATTTCACATGTCACATAGCATTTGCATCTAAAGTTATGCTGATTAGTCAATGAGTCCACTTTATATCTTCTGTCTCTTATCGTTCATACTGCAACACCCGAAAACACAATCCACCAGCCGCCACTGTCTGACATTGGAAAAATTTTGTACTAACATCAGAGAAACTGATGGAAATACTGTTTCCTTCCAAATTGTTTAATAACTTGCAAACTGCTTTATAATTTCTTAGTTTAAACATAGCTGTTTATATTTTCTGCCAAGCATTATTCTCTTCTGTAATTAATATTTCATATGAATATATAGAAACATACAGAAGATATCCTCTTAAGGTTTGAAGCGACGCGCTATAGCTGAAAAACATGAGTGTATGTAAAAAGTAAGAGATTAATTCAGTGGAGTTAATGTGGTGCACCCAGTAGTGATAAATTCCAAATAAAATTTTTACCTCCGATTGAGTAGCATTTAATTTTCTTACTTTTTGTTATTTTTTAAAAAGAAAATAGTGGCATACGTGCAACACTTCCAAATGAGTAAGAACGTGAAACAATGTAATAAGAGAGATAAATTTATTTAACTTTCTCCTTAAATGTGATAAGTTTGATAGTGCAAGACACTGTACTCTTGGATTGTTCATCAATCTCCAATGCTCATTTGTCTTTAGAATGAAGATAATTTTACGATGAGAGCTACCATGGCTTCTAGAGTGGAAATCAAGAATGAATTTCTGTTTCAAGAATGTGATTTTAATTACAGTTTATTAAAGTACCATTTTATTAAAATTTCACGTGTACATCGCCTTAAAGTTCACCAGTTGCCAGTCCAACAGACTGTAATTCTTTAACTCGAGGAAAACACACGCTTTGCTTTGTGAGAGGAGATACACTAAAGCAGTCAGTAAGGCGTCTCTCTACCAAATAGGGGACTCGGGTTAGAGGAATGCAGGGGCTCGAGCCGAACCCGCGGACTTGGGCTCGACCCGGACTTCGGGCCGGACTCGGGTCTACAAAGCATATATCACTTCGGGTCCGGGCCGGACTCGGGCTGTAAATTTTTAAATATACAACCATATTTCTCGGGCCTTTTCGGACCTAACTTTGTAAACATGCTGTACAACGATATTTATTGGACCGTTCTTTCTGGAGAACTTTTAAAGCACAAGTGCAAAATGAAACCTCTAATTGCTGTAAATAAAAATACAATTTTGCGTAAATTATAAAGTTTCTGTAATTCGGGTTTATTTCGGGTTCATTTGATTAATTCACAAGCTCGGGCCTAAATGCTAAAACATATTTCGAATTCGGGTCGGGCCTCATATTATAAATTCACGAGCCGGGCCGGGCACGGGCTAAAAATTCCGGCCTGTGCAGACCTCTAACTCAGGTTCAATTCTAGTATGAGTGGGATACTTTCGTAATTCCATCTTCGATGTGAATCTGGGGTTTTCTCAGCTGCTTTAAAATTAATATCTTCGGCAATCTAGGGAAGAAAAAGTACCAGAGATAGATGTTGACTACCCAAGTTTCGAAGCCTGAAATAGTCATGTCCGTTTGGCCGATTTATGACACAGGACGTTTCGTAACCAGAGCAGAGCGAAGAAATTGCAGGATGAAGCTGAAAGAACGAGATGGATGGAATTGAAAAAAAAAGAAAAAAAGAAAGAAAATACTTCTTATATTCTTCTTCTTCATGCTTATTCGTCTTCTCGATGATTTCTTACGTTACGTTACTTCTAGTCTGCTTTATTTAGAGTAGTTTCCTGTTCCATACTAGGTTCTGTTTACAGTCAGATTACGACTGATCTTGCGGTAAATAATTGAAAATTACATATATTGGAACGTATAAATGCAGTTTCCACACAAGTTAAAGTTCTTGTACATCACAATAAATTATGTAAAACAGGTTGCATATGTATTTTATTTATTTATGTAACAATCACGAGATACAGCTTAGAGAACATTATATACTGGATACCTAACAACAACAATAACAATGGAAAAGATTTCGGAGGGTATCGGCCAGGGCCTGTTTACTAGGTACCATCCCGGCATTTGCCTGGTGGAACTGAAGGAAACCCTGGAAAAATCCATTCCTGATGGTCGGCAGCGGGAATCGAACCCACGACCTTCCGAATGTGAAGGCAACGCTCTACCACTTGAGCTACTTCGAAGATTATAGCTGACAATGGGGATTTGAATGATTGTTAATAATAATAAAGCAATAATAGATTACTAATAATAGAATAATAGCAACAATAACATTTTATAAAGAAAATTAATAAATTCAACTAATGATCATGTCTTCAGAGACCTTAGTAGCTTGTCCAGATTTACATAAAAGGATTTTAACTAGCTAACACATTTTGGGTGAACTCTAGGAACTGGTTAGCGTAGGTGAGTGGTTAAACGCATTGGATTATCAAGTAGAGGAGTCGCATTCGAATCACGCCAGGTCCAAACTTTTTTACATGCTTCCATTTTAATTTCAATCCATATTCAGCGTGATAAGTAAGATCCTCTCCTGTGGAGAAGGAAATACATATATATATATATATATATATTGTAATGAGGAAAATGAAAGTTGCGAAATTATTTCCTTCAATTGTTCCAGATTTAATATTTTCAGTTAATTTAAACAATTTTCTAACGCATGCATCATAATTGATCAGTGATTTTTTATTGTGATATTCCATGTAGTGAAATAATATTACACAATTACGAGTTATAATGTCTTTGATATAAAATGGTACTCACTGAAGAACATGCTCTAACCAGCAGAGATTAATCTTAAAGCGGAGATTTTTTTCGTGCATCATTTGCACAGCAAAAACTTGTTTGAGTGTTTCATAGGCTTAACAACCGCTTGAAAACTTACGTGTAAGTTGGGATTACATCTCTTAATGCGTTGGTGATACCAGCAGAAGCAAGAATCTTATAAAATAGAGGATCTGCCTTTACAACAAAATCTTGAAGTCATACGTCACAGTTTCGCCACCCCTACTCTGCCCACTCTGCCCAATAGGATCGCAATGTTTTCAGCCAACAATCACGGCGGAAACGAAAGTAGCCAATCAGACGTGCCTATGCTCGGTTGTTTTTTGGCTTCATCGATATAATAGGATGAAGATACATATGGGCAGATCCTCTATTTATAACATTCTTGAGCAGAAGTACTGTACCCGACCTAATGAAGTCATAGCAGAGGTTCACGTGTTTTTGCCGCTGACTGTACATTTCATAGATAGACAAAAATATGCTTTTTATATATAAAGTTTATGGAGCTATGTATATGAACCAACAAACGAATATAGATATATTAACAAGTTACTATCGCTTTTATTTTTAATATTTGATTATTTATGACCTATAGATTTGTTCCACTCAACTTGTTAATTCAAACTTCCATACAAGAGAAATTAGATGCAACACGTGATGGAATAGCATAATAAATGTCTATTATATATAAAAGTACGGTTCCCCAGCACTTGCCAAGACCGATTTTATAGTGCAAACTCGAGCGAGACCGTGGGGGCGCGGTGGCTCAGCGGTAGAGCGTTCACCTCCGGTGCTTGGGGTCCCTGGTTCGATCCCATGTGGACTTTGTGGTGGACAAACACCGTGCTCGTGGTTTTTTTCTCGGGGTTCTCCCGTTTCCTCCCACTTTCTTCATTCCACCATTTCACTCATCTCTCATCATCACCGTCTCCTTTAGCCTAACCGGCATAACCATGGGACGTAAAACTTAAAGATTTCATTTCATTTTTTTCAAGCGAGACCGTGGGCTAAGGAGCCTCCTATCCAAAAGATCTATATGAAAAGAAATGAAATAAAATGAAATCTTTTAGTTTAGCTTCCGATGTATGCTCTTTTGGACTAAGGGAAACAATGATTAAGGCAAATGAATGATGGAAAAATTGGTGGAATGAGAATATGGGAGGAAACAGGAGTACCCTGAGAACATCCACGGAAACGATGTTGTTTACCACACACTTACTTAGCCTGGTATCGAACCAGGAACCCCACACACTATAACGAAGTTCTACCACTGAGCCACCGTGCCCCCCACACAAGATCTATACACATATCAACCAACTCATCAGTTCAAACTTCCATACAAGATAAACTAGATACACTATATATTGGATAAATATAATTATGTTTAACGGTAATAAAAGAACAGTTCCCAGCTACTTACTCGGAGAAGCCAGCCACTTGCATTGAGCGATCTTATAGTCCAAACAGGAGCGAGACCATGGGCTAAAGAGCCTTCCATTGCCACAAGATCTGAGGAAGGCATTTCCATGCCAACAATCCACATAGAGGTCGCAAAAGGGCCACTGTGGATAATACCCGGTCACTCCGTTGCAGTTGAAGTTTTCTTGTCTTCCCAGTAAAGCTCCTGTAGCCCGAATCTGAACATGGAAACGAAACAAAACTAAATATAACTGTCAAACCATATTCACAGAGCTCTGTATCTTGAGTGTACAGCGAAACGTATTGTCTGTCACATAAGAAAATGCATGTTTTCCGCGGGATAGTATCTTTTGCCCCTTTTATGAGAATGAAATCGGTACACATTTCTTGCTACCACCTCGCGATTTAATTAAATGTTTTTAAGTTTTTAAAGCTCAATCCCTAACCAAATCGATAAGTGCATGATCTCTGTCTTTGCAGTTCACACAAGACACTATAGAAATATCGTAAACTTAATAAAAAGAAAAAAAACTTTCTTTCACAGCGTGAAGCCATATATTTTAAGAGCAGATGACTTGTGTATCTTATTTCGTAGCTCATTGGATCCGTGCAGAATTCCCGCGACCCGCGTTCGAATTTTCGTCCTACTTCTATAATTTTATTTTTTCATTGATCAGGTAGAACTCCAGTAAAAAGAAACATATGGTTTCAGTTTAAGATGTGATTCGATAGTCTACAAGTATTTATTTATATATTTATTGTCAAGCGAACAAGATGAAGTAGAATTTTACAAGCGTGAATCTGTTCTAGATCTGACTACTAATAAAACGATGAATAAGTTTACAGCTCGAAAATAAATTGAATTCTCTTCAATTGTAGTCCATAATTAGATATGGTCAAGGAGGTTAATTTCATTTTATTTTTTTTTATTTTTTTATTTTATTTTATTTTATTTTATTTTATTTTTTTGTATGTTCAGCACATTGGCTTCCATCATCTTTATTTTTGGAACTAAATATAACTAATTTTTTCTTTTAGATATAAAATACTTACTTTAGTTCTTAACGAAACAGAGAGCATAGTGCAAAATGTCACTATAGCATTACATTTCGTTATATAAAAAAAATGAAAAAATAATACATTTATACGAGAAAATGTCGAAGATAATATGACAAATATTATGAACAATTCTATAACAGAATTAAGCAATGGTTTATAATAAAATAAACTGCAATGAAATGCAAGGTATTTGAAGTTAGCAAAAATTTTTGCCTTTATATGCTGAAACACAAGTTTATTAAATAGATAGGAAAAATTCACCTTGAAATATTTATTTATTTATGACTTGTTTTATTAATACGTGGCGAAGTTAAGGGTCTGCAGCCTTCTCCGAGCACTAAACCACGTGCATACATTCTTTAAAAAAAAAAAAAAAAAAAAAAAAAAAAAAAAAAAAAAAAAAAACAATACATAGAAAATATTAACAATTACAAAAGAAAAATATTGAACCACATAAAAAAAGAATATACTACTTAAGTAAAAAAATGGTTAAACACTTCAAAACAAAAATTGAAAATAATATAGAATAGACGAAACAAAATAACATAAAGAAACCTAAATTGCATATTGCATATAGCGGTACTAGAAATATCAATATATAAGCTGTACAAATTAACATAGGTTATCTATTGGTTCTGTGTTCATATATGGGTTATTAATAATCTGGTAAAACGAATATGCCTCATGTGCTACCAGTACCCTTATCCTTACTTAAGATAAGGGAACTTACAGATTTTTTTATACACCATGAATTTGACTCTCGATAGAATCTGAAATATATTAAGAACTTTAAACCTTGAAGAACGCAACAGAAGTTTGACGTCCCATGGTTATAATATTGTCGTTACAAACTGACTAAACTAGCTCACTGAAACTGCTCCTGTTTTCCGGTTTTTTTATATAAAGTAACGTATTTAACGCCGAATTTTTTGGTCAAAAGATGCTTTTTTTCCTTTGCATATATTTCAGGGAGAACATGTAATGTCAACATTTCATTAGCAAATGTAGCAACTGATCAAATTGTATAATGCCAAAAATAGTCTGCTTTGCTTGCTAGAACCTATTTTTGGTGGAAGTTCCTACATAATTGTTCTCTTTCTTTCTTTCTTTTTCTTTCTTTTTTTTAGGTATTTGAATACTTCGGAACGAT
Source organism: Thermobia domestica (assembly GCF_964235325.1). Lineage (NCBI taxonomy): Eukaryota > Metazoa > Arthropoda > Insecta > Zygentoma > Lepismatidae > Thermobia > Thermobia domestica. The sequence continues at coordinate 294,050,844 of NC_137461.1, read as the reverse complement.
TTGCTGAACGCTTATTATACATACAGTATATGTTTGTTCTGTTTGGTACGAAGAAAAAGTTTATTATGAAGAAAATGGTCTGCAGAGCTCTTTCTAGAATGTCTGTTTTTAGTTGTAGTAGTTGATTTGATTTTAGCGATCCATTCAGCAGCGAGGCTAGACATGGACTTCCAGCTTAACGTGGGATCTAAAACACAATAGCTCCCGCTGAGAATCAAACTCTGCTTTTAGTAAAAAGTATCTGACCACACTTGGTTCTTACCCGTTAATGTTAGAACAGGCCCTATTGAGCTCCTCTGTGGCTAAGCGGTTAGCGTACGCGCCTTTCGCGCGGGAGACCCGGGTTCGATTCCCGGCGGGAGCTCATGTGGTTCGGATTCCACGTTAATCAGTAGGTCCACGTCTCACATAGCCTCGCTGCTGAAAGGGACGCTAAACTGAAATTCAACTCAACTCAACAGACCCTATTGTTATAGTGGTACTGGAAAGCAATGATGAAACTGGTTAAGAATTTCGTAACTGGAAGCAGTCACACTCGTGTCCCGGTTTGATCGGAACAGACCTGAAGACGACGAAACGTCGTCATACACACGGAAAATTTGTATGATACTATTAGTCAAACTTATATGCTTCTGCTAGTCTAGTGGCTACAGCAAAATTCGCTACTTGATTGTTGATAACATGGAAAATGCTAGGTATTGTTAAACATTAAACGTAACACCTCTTTATATCAATAAATAACTTTAATTTAACTAGAATAAATAAATAACAAGATAATAACAATACTATTAATCTATATCTACATAGTATATAAATGAAAAATACGTTGTCTATCATAACGAAAAATGGCTGAAGCGTTTGAAATAAATTTTAATACAGTTAATACCTACCTCGAACTGAGTTGTTGTCACGCCATTTTTATTAAAATATGTATACTAACAAAGGAGGGAGGGTTAAAAATTTATGACAAAAATAAAATCTCTCACGTTTGTGAAATGAAATTTGATATATAAAAACCTTAAAACGAGTGTGCACGTGTGCGACAGTGTTTAGAAATTGCGATATTAAATGGAGAATAGGGTCAATTTGTATCATTTTTGTTCAACATTTAAGAATGATGACGTCGAGGTTGTGTCTTATTATCACAGCAAAACGGATGAAGCACTTGACATTATATTTTTAATATACAGTATTTAGCATTTGGTCCAGTCGGATTTCTATAATTCATTAACACATATATCATATAAGAGGAAGAGATGAACATAAACACTTTATTTTAAAATATGTGAGCCATCTCCCGTTGTCCTTAAAAATCCGCTTTGGAGGGGAAAAGGGGGCCAAGTTCTAAATACGCGGTTAATATGTAAAAGTGGCATCGTGATTTTCTGTTCGATCATCACTGGAAATCGAATGAACCGTTTGAAATGAATATTTGAATACATTTAGTACTTGGAAGAAAGTGGTTAGATGACGGCCACTGGAAACTTGAGAAAATTTCGATACAATTTAGAGGATAGTCAACTATGTCTAAATATAACATTTCAGCTGGAAGTGAACTTTAGTAGAGTTAGCGTTGAAAGTTAAGTTAATGACTTAATTTTAGCATACAGGCTAGTAAGATTACAAAGAACTAATGCTCAAACATAGGGGAATATATAGTCTTATCTGTAACAATATACATAAGATAAAAGCCAACTTATCTTACCCAGATTGTTGAATTAATTTTACAACTGAATCGAAAAAAATCAACAAAACGTGTTCTTCCTGGCGATTCACTCAACAGACTATCACCAAATTTATGCTACACTCTTCTAAGTCTTTTCGCTAGCGTGCAGCAAAATCGTCTGTGCTCTAACAAGCTTTCTTGGGCGTAAACTTGGGTGTTCGTCATTACCTCAGTGTTCGCGAACACCCCGGTATTCCCTACGCTTACGAGAGGGTGGAAATACTGTTGTTCAGTAAGGATACTTTTTTAAAATAGTGAGGACAGTGACACAGATATGGAGTTCGAAACTGAAGATTAATAGATAAGTTCATAATATATAATTGCTGTTACTAGTAGTATTATACTTGTTTCTAGAATTTTAGCGTGCATAACGAATATACGACATTTTTTTGTAATATACGATAATTTTAAAGACGAAAATGGATAATTTTATTCTCTGAGGTTGGCAGCTCTGTGGGGAACTGAGGGTAAAAGCAGTTTCTCTGAATCTAAAGAAAGTATCGCTGGGGAATTCTGTTTATGAGATCATTACAGTAAAATACTGGGAGACAATTTTTCTTCTTAAACACAAGTCTCTAAGAAGCCTTCTAATTTGCCTACTGACTGTATTTAAAAAAAGGTAATTCTGTAAGAACATCCGATATTATTAATAAATATTGAAAATGTACACACAAATAATGATCGTTTATGAATTTCTTCAGGGTGAGAGGAAGTTCGCAATAGTTATGTGCCGTGTAATCCTAGTTTCTGTTCGAAATTTGCTTGTTAAGTGCTGGATCAGTTAAAAGAATTAATTGAAGATTTATTTTGAAAGGTTTTTTTTTTTTTTTTGTGCAAAATACGTATACGCTGTGAACAATTCCTGTACATTAAGGAAAGGTCGCTAAAACGTTTGGGTAAAAGGAAAACTGGTCCGTGTCTCTTAGAACCCTCCATAAATGAGACGGTTTTCTCACATAATAACACATATACGAGGGTCATCCAGAAAATAAAGACCATTTAGTTATACAAAATGAAAAATGCAATATTTATTGAACAAAAATGTTACATATCTGAAGCTTCCCTCACTTCTACATCACCACCTTCATTTAAACATTTGTCGTATATGTTCATGACCTTCAGAATTCCTATGTTATACTCTTCTACCCTCCAGTTCATTATGCTGCCAATAATTACTGGATCAATTGAAATAGGAAATTTTTGGTCATCCAACCTACAGCCCGGGCCTTAGTCCTAGCGATTGGCACCTTTTTCCTAAGCTGAAAGAGTTTCTGGGCGGTAAATGTTTTGGAAGTGATGAAGAGAGTTAGAGAATGCAGTAACCACCTGGCAGAGCTGGCAGCAGCAGAGTATAGTATGGAAATTCTGAAGCTCGTTAACAAATACGACAAATGTTTAAATAAAGGTAGTGATTATATAGAGAAGTGAAGGAAGCTTCACGTATGTAACAGAATTGCCTTTTCTAATAAATATTGTGTTTTTCATTTTGTATAACTAAACAGTTTTTACTTTATGGATGACCCTCGTACTCTTGAGGGACAAAATATTTGCTATATTTTGTCCCGCAAGAGTACGAGGGATGACCGTATTATAGAGGTGTCCGTTAAGCGAGGTTTTACTGTATTAGGAATGTTTCGAAACTTCCAAAAGAAAACATGCTACACTGTAAAAACTTCGAATAGTATATACAAATGCTATCATGCAAAATTGTTTTGTTTTGATATGTAAACCCGCGGGTTAATTCTTACTTTGGCACCCTTAACAGATTTCAACAGAGTTATCTCCTAAGCTTTCAGGGGCGGGTCCAGGACGGACTTCTGGGGGGACGGTGGGTTATAATACTGCTACTTAGAGCTACTTTTAAAAGCTCAAAAGTCTGGAATGGGTTTTATTTATATATATAAAATAAAAAAAGTTTTCTCTCCTGGGGAAGGAGATCGCCCCATCTTGGATCCGCCCCTGTGTCAAGTTTAAGTAGAACTGGGTACTTTTTTACAAACAAGTTGTGGAACAGCTGAGTGGAATAGTAGAAGTTCACTTTAATTAATAACGCAGGATTCTTTACCTGTCTTCTGGAGAAAGTATTTGTGGTGACATGGCCATTGGAGTATCCTGTAACAGAAAATGTGCAATCATTAATACAAACTGAATGAACATGAAATGGAAATACGGGAGTAAACGCCAAGAACATTCCAGACATGATGTTGTCCATAACAAATATACTCTGGGAATGAACCACAGATCTCTCACACCACAGCTGAGCTCTCTACCATTTAGCAACTGTGCATCCCTTGAATGAATATGTTACACCTTTCTCAATATTATTGAACTACAAAAAAAAACTGTTCGAAAATTTAATCAACCTTATGGATAAAAATGAAACGAAATATTTAAGTGTTACGTCCTACGGTTATGCCAGCTAGGCTAAAGGAGACGGTGATGATGAGAAATGAAGAAAGTGGGAGAACACCGAGGAAAACCCGCACACGGTATTTGTCCACCACAAAGCACACTTGGCGCGAGCTGGGATCAAACTATGGACCCTATGTATTAGAGGTGAACGCTCTACCACTGAGCCATCGCAGCCCAACAACCTTATGAAAAATTGAATCGGACATTGCAGAAAGGGCACATGTTACCGGTACAAAACCATGTTTTCAAGAAAAAGGCAAAAAAAAACTTTTTAGTTCGTACGTGTGCGCAGTTAGCAAAATGGCATGTCATATGGTTTGATAGTGAAGGTACGCTATTATATCGTGCGAAACAATAGTTGTCGATCGATGTTAGTTTTTCTAATAAAGAAGCTTGAAATTTTACCCATGTGCCCTTTCTGCACTGACTGAACTGAGAATGAAACAACAAACTATTTTTAGTTAGCAACCTACGAATCTTATATGATCTACAAAGAGTACGAACAATATACTGTTATGCGAATTGCTTTGAGAAATAAAGACTAACTTAACATAACCTAAGCAGGCACGTAGCCAGGATTTCGTGAAGGGGGCGGGGCGTCCGTGACATGAAATACTGTGGTCGTCATACCAGGGGCTCGATCATTCTAAACTATTTTACTGGAACATATATTGGTTCGTTTAGCCAGGATTTCGTAACCAGGGGGGGGGGGCGGAGCGTGACATCAAATTCTGAAGGCCCAGGAGCTCGATTAATCTAAAGTACTTTACTATCAACATATATTGGTTTGTTATAACCAACAGGAGTGCGGGTTGCTGTTCGGGCGACATTTATTTGTAATCGACTGTAGTTCGTGGTCTCTGTTCGGGCGGCCATTTATTTGTAACCACTCCGTATTTCTGTTCGATGTCCGTGGCTCGTGGTACTACCAATAAGTATCTTCCTGATACTTTAACTTACCTGGACAGGACGATAAAGGACCTCTCCAAGAAAAGGTTACAAACTGTTTCCAAATTGCTCGTCGGTCTCAATAATGAGATGAGCATTAGGCGCCGAGAGGTTCGGGTGTCTCGTCTCGAAAACCTCACGGACGATCAGACGGTCATCCAGACCATAACGCACACAAACATCACCCATACAAACAACGAAAACACACTGGATTAAATGACACTATACTTATTTAGCAGAACACTATTCTAGAAAAAAAAATAGCAAAGAGGAATACTGATATTGGAGGGCGCGTATATAACTTTTTAAACGCACAAGGTCTGCGGACCTGGGATTTCACTAGTTGGGGCTAGCCGTAAGAAATCGTCCTTCACCGGCTAAATAGCTTGTGCCCCTTCATAAAACTTAACCAACGCAAAGTGCGTGGTGGCTGCGTACAACACCGGAGTCGAACTCCTCGAGCATCCAAGCTCAAGCTACGGGTTGCAATGGTCAACGGAAAAGTGTTGGCAGTTCATTTCGAAAATCCCTCAGTTAACTCACCTGTATGCACATACAAACAGAATATAGAAAACAATTTATGTTAATTTTAGTCAACTGCCCACAATGCACTAGACAAGGCGATAACACTGGCATGAGAAAGTACAGATAACGGGCTACGAAACAACGCAGTTGGTGCCACTTTGGTTACTGGAACATCTGGTCAGCCCGTATTTCTCTAATCTATTGTAATGTTTCCATAAGCGATTAAAGAAAGCACTTAATTCAGTTCCCAATAACTATAGACTATATACTGTGTATATAATGAGTCAGGGAGAAACACTGAAATGGTTCGTCACTAGCTGAAATGTTCTCAGCAAAAACAATGTTTAAATATATATATGAGAAAACGATGAAAGACTCCTTTGTCCAATTGTGTGGGAAAGAAGCAATTCCCATCAAATAAAGAACTTATGTGCGTTGTAGAATAAAGTATAAATCGAAAATAATAATCACTGTCTTTACGAAATATACAGAGTGTCCACAAAAATTCTTCTATAACCTGGTAGCGGTTATATATGGCGTATGAAACGTGGAACGACCTGTCGAGTGCACACGTAGACAGGTTGAGAACCCTTGGCCGTATGACGAAATATGAATAAAATTAGGTTTTTCACCTGAAATTTAAAATTAGTTAGTTGGCAACACTGTCATATGGTGTGAGACTTACGTGCATAGACGATGAATGGTTTTTCACCTGAAAAAGGGCTATTTAAAATAGTTAAAGAACTTGTCCACTCACTACAAAGTGATGAGGTTCCTGCATGAGCAATGTGCAATCCAAGTGTTCCATGAAGTAATAAGATCCTCTTGAACAATTGGTGCAGTTGGGTTTCCTTATCTTCCGTTTCTTCACATGTTGAAACCATGCTGTCTTCCTGTGTGAGTATCCTTCATGGTTCTCCAACGATGAGTTGATGAGGGGAGAAGGGGACATTTTTTTTAACACTGGTGTGAGAAGCGAGGTATGGTTGAAACACCTGTATGATATTTTTTTTTAAGTTCGCAGAAAGCTTTTGTAGGGCTATTAAAATTCTTACTTTTTTTTAAACACACAAATACTTCTCGTAAAATGTTTGTGTTCCGTTTCGATCACTTTATTTTGTGTAATATGAAGTAAATATGCACACTCAATAACTATTCAAGAAAACATCGACTTAAAGAATTATCAAATATCTCAATAAAAGTTAGTAAATATACTGATATCTGTATTTAAAATATCAAAATGTGAATGAATGTGCAAATAGCAAACGTGTTAAAGGTACTAAAATATTAAAATTATTGTTAAAGTTTCGATATCACTATAATATATTTGAAAAATATGAAAATCATTGAAAAAGTAAAATGAATGGAAATATAAACACATGATAAACTGACGATATGTAAACAAAATAAGATTTTCACCTGTATGTCCCTTTTTTAACTGTGGCTCGTGTTGTTTGGCAGAAAAAAACGAAAAATCGTTTTTCAAAAATAAAAAATAAACAAGTGTCAAAAATGACGTTCATAGTGATTCCAGGAAATAAGCATGATTCTGCATATCAAGAAAAGATCGTGATTTCGTTGACATGTATGAAGAAAATTCGGCACGCCATACGATCAAATGCCATCTGCTCGTCGAGACTTTAGTTCGATAATGCTCAATACAACAAATGATTTTATTCTGAAACAAAGTTATTATTAGCTTAGGCCTAGAATAATGGTTGTTGTTCACTTCCATAAACGTAAACATTGTAGGGTTACCAGAACATGTGGGTATTATCTGCAAAAAAATTTATTAATAAAGTGTTGAAAACTATTCAATATTGATCCAAGTTTTTCGAAGGTCTGAATCAAGGAAGTTGACTCAATAGTCCAAACATTTCTGAAAATAAATGGTCATTACGTCATGAATTGACCAAAACCATAGGTGGGAAAAATGTGTAATACTACACGTACTTACACACAAAATATGCCATCGACACCTGCGAGGCAAAACTAGAAACGAGGAAGGCCTGCAACCATAGGCACTTACAAAATGTTTCTATACATAACTGAAATATCAACACTAATATTCAGTAAAATACACGTATGTTCCCTGGAACATAACGTACATCATCCACCTGGAAAAAATGTGTAAACACACAAAATACAAATGCTTTCGTAGCACCGTAAAGATGTCTCTATAAGACAAAATACATGAGACCTATTAAAAGAAAAAACATGGGATACAAACAAGAATATAGTCAACGACATTACAACTTTCTGGTTGGCATGAAACATCAAGATAAAATTCCCTACAAAACAGCTGTAACAAGCTTCCTTAGGCATCTTCGCTACAAAATATTCAAAGTGGTATTATTAACGCATTAAAATTCAAAGTCATCGAGCATACGAAATAATTGACAAAGTAATTTTCATAAAACATTATGGCTTCATGCTGTTGGAAAGAAAATAAGTTTATTTTTCGGGATCTATATCGAATTCGAATTGTTTCTAGGACATACTAGAACTAAAATATACTTTTCTCAAAATGAATAGGAAACATTACAACACATTAGCATACAAATCCACTTAATAGAATTACGGTTCATAAACATTAAAATATTCACTGAAATGTTACTAGACATCAAAATATACTCAAAAAATCTAACCTAAGAATACACATGCTTAATTACGGGTTACTATCAAAATGAAAACGAAAATCTAAGATTAACACTGAAAAAATAACATTGATAATTGTAAAATTCCATGTTCTACGCATGAGATTACGTACTAAGTTTTAATCACAAATATACAAGTGTACATATAATGAATAACTAAAAAATTTCTCTTCCTGGGCATCTCGATGCATTATTTAAAAAAATCTAAAAGAAAATCAAACATTAATTGTGAGTTATACGTATGATAATAGGTTTAAAAATTTGGAAAGTGGGAAGGGATTCTAAAAAGATTTTTTTAAAATGAAAAACAATAGAATATATTATAACGCCAAAATATCTTCCCACTAGCTGGGGTACGGAAATCGCGCCAAGATTTCAAATTGCTTTTAAAATGTAATTCCCCTACGTATGTGATATGTTAATTATTTACTAAAAAATCTAAATTCAAACATCTAAAATGAAAACAAGAAAAAATTAATAACATTAAACTAATAGTAAGTCAGTGATAAGGTTTGCAACACAAATGCACAGCTGACTGAGGTATGAAGTACTACGTTGAGCAAAGACACACACATACACACACACAAAGAATCAATCAGCTGTGTGTCGTCCGTCATTCATCGACATTAACAGGTGATCGAAAATGCAGCGATTATCTTATCAAAACAAAGAAAGAAAAACGTGTTATCTATTCTTTGCTGAACAGTTAAAAGCTAGAAGCAAAAATGAGTTTAAAAGAAATGCGTAGTTCTTCTTTTCATTTTTTCCATGCATCACCAAAACTAAAAGCAAAAAAGAAAAAAAATGAATACATGTTTATCGCTTAGAAATGCGTCGCTCTCCTAGGAGAAAAAATTGTATCAACATACAAAGTCTTGGTTACTTTTTTTTCCTATGATTGCTATTTCTACTTTGATAATTACGGTTTGTTCATCTATTCCTACAATGATAACTACTACGTACAAAAATACTCTTAATGTTGTCACACAAGTTGCGGTTCCTGTCTAGTTTGTGATAACTCAGGTTACGTGGCCGTGATTTACGACTCCTTCTGTTTCTATTACTGCCTTTTTGAGTGCGGTCTTGGTTCTGATTCCCTTTAAATTTCGTATTGTTTACGCTCCGGTCTGCGTATCTTTGCCTATTGCTAAAACTGTAACCTCGTTTGCGCTTTTTCACTCTGTCGTTGGTGGTAGCTATTGTTGTGCGCTTACGACTTCTGTCGTCTACAATCATATGTTCGTAATTTTCACTACTACTACTATTAGGGATGTTATTAGATTCTGAATAGATAAAATCGTTGCCAGATCTTTTACGAGGTTGGTTTAGACTACCTGTCTCTGGTTGGAGTTCAGATTTCTGCGTTTCCTTTTCATTAGGAGTGTTAGTCTCTAGCTCAGGTTCCAATTCCAATGTTTTGTTTACACTAGGAATACCAGTCACTAACTGAGGTTCAAATTCCGGTGTTTCGTATCCAGTAGGAACATCTGACTGTAACTGGGGTTCACATTCCGGTGTTTTGTTTTCAGCAGTTTCCGTTTGCTGACTATTTTCACGAAACACGTCCCGTAAAGCATCTATCTTCTGCCCTAATTCGCTCTTTGCCTCTTTCTCTAATCTGTCAATATTCTCTTTATTTCGATTTATATATCTATCAACATTCTCTTTAAACTCAGCACGGCTCTCTTTCATTTCTTTCTCTAATCTATCAATATTCTCTTTAAAAAGCAAACTTATCTTAGTAAACAAATCTGCTTCGTTGTATGCCATCTTGAACAAAAATAAACTTGAAAAAACATATGGTTAGAATTACCTGAGAGAGAAACTTTTTTTCAAATTCCTTGTACTAAACTAAAAGAGAAATGGTATATTAAAATATAGATCTTAAAAGTATTCGAGCACCAACGGTCTCGATTCGGGTCCCTGTTCGGGCGCCATTTATTTATAACCAACAGGAGTGCGGGTTGCTGTTCGGGCGACATTTATTTGTAATCGACTGTAGTTCGTGGTCCCTGTTCGGGCGCCATTTATTTTGTAATCGCCTGGGTGTTAAGTCGCTGTTCGGGCGGCCACTTATTTGTAACCGTCCTCACTTCGGGTCACTGTTCGAGCGAACATTTATTTGTAACCACCCCGCGTAATCTGGTCGCTGTCCGTGGCTCGTGGTCCTACCAATAAGTATCTTCCGGATACTTTAACTTACCTGGACAGGACGATGAAGGACTTCTCCAAGAAAAGGTTACAAACTGTTTCCAAATTGCTCGTCGGTCTCAATAATGAGATGAGCATTAGGCGCCGAGATGTTCGGGTGTCTCGTCTCGAAAACCTCACGGACGATCAGACGGTCATCCAGACCATAACGCACACAAACATCACTCATACAAACAACGAAAACACACTGGATTAAATGACACTATACTTATTTATTAGAACACTATTCTATAAAAAAAATAGCAAAGAGGAATGGACACAACAGTGAACACTGAGGAAGTATAAGAATTTTCGTTGCTGAAATAACACTTTGCCCTTTTCAGGCAATATAGCCCTTTATATAAATATGATTATGATTCAGATATCACCACAAATGCTTCTCTCACACCATTGACACACTTGGGGGATTAGCACTGGGGAAAAGTTGTCTGGATCGTCCCACGATGAATCCAGTTGTTACGCTGAACAGTCCTGCAGCGTAAAGGTGAATCTTCAGTAAATAAACGAAAAGAAAATCTCCATAGTGAAATACTGATATTGGAGGGCGCGTATATAACTTTTTAAACGCACAAGGTCTGCGGACCTGGGATTTCACTAGTTGGGGCTAGCCGTAAGAAATCGTCCTTCACCGGCTAAATAGCTTGTGCCCCTTCACAAAACTTAACCCACGCAACGTGCGTGGTGGCTGCGTACAACACCGGAATCGAACTCCTCGAGCATCCAAGCTCAAGCTACGGGTTGCAATGATCAACGGAAAAGTGTTGGCAGTTCATTTCGAAAATCACTCAGTTACTCACCTGTATGCACATACAAACAGAATATAGAAAACAATTTATGTTAATTTTAGTCAACTGCCTATAATGCACTAGACAAGGCGATAACACTGGCGTGAGAAAGTACAGATAACGGGCTACGAAACAACGCAGTTGGTGCCACTTTGGTTACTGGAACATCTGGTCAGCCCGTATTTCTCTAATCTATTGTAATGTTTCCATAAGCGATTAAAGAAAGCACTTAATTCAGTTCCCAATAACTATAGACTATATACTGTGTATATAATGAGTCAGGGAGAAACACTGAAATGGTTCGTCACTAGCTGAAATGTTCTCAGCAAAAACAATGTTTAAATATATATATGAGAAAACGATGAAAGACTCCTTTGTCCAATTGTGTGGGAAAGAAGCAATTCCCACCAAATAAAGAACTTACGTGCGTTGTAGAATAAAGTATAAATCGAAAATAATAATCACTGTCTTTACGAAATATACAGTGTCCACAAAAATTCTTCTATAACCTGGTAGCGGTTATATTGTTAGGACGATAAAATGAGGATATGTTGGTAAGTATTTTAATAACAAACCATGAAGAAATCTCGAGTAAAATAATATAAAAAAAATATTGAAAAAGATTTTATAATGTATTTACGTTCTTCCTCTGTTTATTCAAATATAACAATTTTCCTTTCATTATGACCTCAACTATTAAAAAGTACATATTCATTATTATAAAAAGTATATACTTAATAATGTCTTGTAAAATATTTTACAATATCTGCTTTCCTTTCTCTGTTGAATCAAATGTTAACAGAACTTTCTTCCCACATAAATTTTTGTTTTTATTATTCCGTCAACTACTGTCTGTTCCAAATGACAGGTTAAAGGATTTTTTTTTTTTTTTGAAATAACGTTTGATACTGCAAGGAAGGGATGACGAAAAATTATGATAAAAAATCTCCACACTGTTACAGAACGGCACTACGCTTTCCGAAGCTTGAAATCTCCCTGACTAGAAATTCTGAAAAATCGGTAACCTTTCTAGAAATTTTAAATTCGCTGACTCTTTCAGGATATCTCACTGACTTCGCCACCATGTATTGCAAATAATACAAATCTCCTCATAAAAAGAGTAACCAAAAGCTTCCTGTAATTTATTTTTAACTCTGATTCTTCTTTTTCTCATTTCATTTTGTTTTATTCTTTCTTATTTTTTTCATTTCTGGTCTCGAAGGAAAGGTTCCCGGACCTCCCGGACCCCCCCCCCTTCTTGGCTATGTGCCTGACCTAAGGAAATTTAGTTGAGGTTTGAAAGAAGATATTTTAATAAGTTTTTAACGTATCAACTCCTTTCAAGATCACTCTCTAATACAATGACCAAGCTAAGTTATTGTAAGACCACGATACTGTAGGTTATTATTAAAAATAAACGCGGAGGTTTTTGTTTTACAGGGGTTCATTACTCATGTAATTTACAGTAGAAACCATTGCAAGCCACATGAAGAAACTCAAAAGAAGATACTCGAAATACACAACGAATAAAATAAACAAAACTCGTTTGATTCATAATATGAAAATAATATTATTTTGAATATCAGTCTTTTTATTCATTCAGCTTCATCCCCACTGTCGTCATTCATGCGTTGCTGTGCATCTTCATGATTTCTCGGCCACTGCTACAATTGATGATAAAACTCGGAATATCCAACATTGGAGAAAGATATCCTGAGAATCTTTGATTTCTAATGAAAGGAAACTTACCAGTATACTGCATCGCTCACTTTCGGTAATTTTTGAAAACCACTTTAATCTACACCGGCAATCATCACCTGTTCTTACAGCTGGAATATACTTGCTAGAATATGATGTATGTGGCAGTCCTTTAACTTTTAGCTTGTTTCATAGCATTTCTCTGGTACTTCTCAGCATGCCGAATTCCCTTTCGTTTCTTGGTTTGCGGAGATTCATCGTCGCTACTTCCAGAAATGGCAAAGTCAACTAATCACAACACAAGATGAACATGTTCAACAGAGCGCCAACATCCACGACGAACGAACGATATAACTATTACAACGTACTGTGTCGTACTAGGCATCTAATCACAAAGACGCATTTTAGCGGGAAAAGTGTAACAAATGACTGTCTGTAGCGCGTTCAACAAAAGAGTTTTCTTCAGTAGTAGTATGTGTTACAAACTGCATTCAGTTGCTTCAATCATCGTCTTCCTTATGGGGCGTTTACACTTAGTCGATTTAGTCGCACGACTAAATCGACTCGCTGCATTTGCGACTAAATCGAAGCAACTAGGCCGAATCAGATTGATGGATATGTTCAATTACTTCAACCACAGAAAATAGAACGTCTTTTAATTCAGTTGCCAGTCGATTAGTCGCCTTCGATCAACAAGCGATTAAGTTGAAGTCCCGTTTACACGGTCGATTAAGTTGAAAGTGACGTCAATTCGACTGAATCGAACGCAAATCGACTAAGTGTAAACGCCCCATTAGCCTACAGGGCTTAATCGTTTGCCATTAAACTAAAATACTTCATTTTATTTAAGCAGCGAGGCTATATGAGAGGTGAGCCTACTGATTAACGTGAAACCCGAACCACATGAGCTCCCACCGGGAATCGAACGCCGGGTCTCCCAGGCCAAAGGCGCGTACGCTAACCGCTTAGCTACGGGGGAACTTGTTACTTTGATTAAAATGTGTATTATAATGGGGGTGGCCAACACTTTTAGGAAAAATTTAGTTTCTCACGATGTTGTAATAAAATTATAATATTTTTGGCATTGAATTTAAAGTTGTAACACTTTTGCAGTAATTCTAAAATTGTATTGCTATAACATTGAGTCTAAAGTTGTGATATTTTGCATTGCGTATTTTGATTCGTTTAGGCTGTAATTTGCATATAGCTTTTTTGCATTTGTGATGTATTTTAACACTTATTAATAGTAATTTTATTTAGTCTAATTTATATGTGTATTTTGTATCTGAATTGCATTTTTGTGTGTTACATCTGTTAATTGTAATTTGCATTAGTCTAAAAGTGTAACTTTTTGTGATTTTTTAAAGTTAAATTTGTTAATAGCAGTATGCTTGTAATCTAAAATTGGAGTTATACGTTTTAAATTCATTTTATGTAATGCATTTAGTCTGATAATACAATTTTAGTTTTTAACTCCCCCCTCTCCCTGTTGTAAAAATGTGAGTCACTGAGTCGTTCAAATGAATCGATTCTTTTTAGTGAGCGAACTATTGAGCGGCGATCTCAGAGGTGAATCGGTTTGCCCATCAGTAAGCTGTCAGTTTCCTCTAGAGAAATCGGTTTCTTGGGGTTTAAAGGGAAGTTACACGAGTAATGACAGTGCATTTTGGAGAACTCCGGTCATTGTCCTGACATCTTGAGCCTCGTTCTGTAGCGATTTGCGTCAACGCAATGCAAATTTTGTGTTTTACCAAGACCTAGGTCTAGGTTTTACAGTATTTTACGATAGTCGGCACAGCTGTTATATATACTTGTTTCATTACTTGCGTTACTTTGCGAAGGCTCTTGCAGACTGAGGCTCCTTCATTGGCTAATCACATATTTCAGTGTTCTTTATTACTAGAACAACTTCCACTTACTCTAGTGAGTAGGGTTACAAAGCTATCCAAACAAAATGTAGGGACACTTCATGCAGCAAATGAAGATAGAGATGTCGTTTTTCCGTAATAATAAGATAATACAAGTCATTCTAGTGAAGAGGAAATCATGTTTATTTACTTGATAAAAGGAAAATGTGTTGTAAGGGTTTCTTTTGTTTTGAAGATTGTATAATTACATAAAAACTAAACGAGAATAATAATAATAATAATAATAATAATAATAATAATAATAATAATAATAATAATAATAATAATAATAATAATAATAATACTGTAATGTACAGGTGTTATAAAGGATAGCGGTAACCCAAACCATCAAACCAGTATACGCCACTGGTGAGACCCTACAGTTTGAAGTGGGATCTGAACTACTGAATTGCGTTCAATACTCCCCGACCGGGAAACAAATCTGGGACCTTGCTCACCGAAGGCACAACCTCTAGCCACTGGACTAAGGACAAGGACTAACAAGAGATATAGACTAATACACTGAATCAGTGCTTTCCAAATTGTGGTCTTCGAAGTCTGCTTTTGTGATCTTCTAACATCGAACATTCGTACAAAAAGGATGAAAAATAGAATTCTTTAAGAGAGTTGCATAACAATCGCTATCAGAGGTTTCGGTGTATAATTCACCTCGTAAATCAACACACAATTGAAAAATAAATATTTAAAATATTAATATATACATAGGCCTATACACAGAAATCATCCTTATCCTAAAATTAAACGAAATTGAGTACATTAATTCACTTGACGAAATTCCACATACGCCATTGCAGTTGATAATCTCAGATATAGATTATACCGAAAAATCTGAAGCTAAGGTTACAAGGCTGATATTTCTGGTGTTCCGTCTGTTATAGAGGAATGACGAGTGTGCAGTAATTTTAAATACATGGAGTTGGCAACTATTCAGAGTTTCAACCACCCGCCACCTACGGCGCTAGTCACAAATAGTGACTTGTTTGGAAAACTGCTTCGCGAAGAAGTCCGTTCAGTTATTCGATTTCTGTGGGTGAAACATGTGACCGTGCCTGAAATTCACTGGCAGCTGGTGGAGGTTTACGGAGAAGCCGTAATGTCTCGTCAGGATGTCGCAAAATGGTGTTCAAAGTTTGTGGCTGGTAGAGAAAACGTCCTCATACAGCCCAGAGCATCACTACGATGTTGAAGCGGTTTCGCTCGGACATCATCGACCACCCTCCCTACAGCCCGCACCTCGATCCAAGCGATTTTCACCTGTTTTCGCACTTGAAGGAGCACCTAGAAGGCTGTAGCTTAGCTTTAGACTAGGAGGTAAAACACTTCCTGACAATGTAGCTGAACACGCAAGGACAGAATGTTTATCAGGGGGGAATCTTTAAACTCATCCCACAATACGACAAATGCCCCAACCGATATGGAGACTATGTCGAAAAATAACCTAATGTATGTTCTATCTGTTGGCTGTATTGGTTGTATGATAGAATATATACAAGTTTCACTGCAGGCTCTCTAACCTTACTTTCCGATCACCCTTCGTATATTTCATTAAAGTAAATATTATACAAATTCTAATAGTTTATATAGATATAGTACTATAAAACAATTTTCTTATATTAATAACAATATACAGCCAACAGAATTTTAATTTATGCTATTTTAAAAACATATGCATTCTGTTATTAACATATGCTCCTCTCTAAAAATATTTTGGAAGGAGTGCATTGTAGAACATTATGACTGATAAAAGTGGACCTCACTTGAAAGAAGTTTGAGAAACGCTACACTAAGTAAATTTACAAATACGGACAGTCAGTGGAATAAAGTTATAGGAATAAGCTTTTTTTAATTTTCTATTTTTTATTTTTATTTATTTTTTTAAAAATATTTATTAGCTTCAATCTTTTTCATTTTATTATGTTTTAACTGCCTATCTGCAGGGTAGAATTAGTAGCTACAAAAACAATTATTAAAAATGCTTAGCACCAAGGGGGCCCATGTTGTGGTTTTCAGGGAGGGGCAAGAATGTGCGTCATTTCAAATGTAGTCTCAGATTTTGTGGTAAATATTCTAAAAAATCTATTGGGTTTTGCATCTTGCGAAGTACAATTTCCTCTAGAGGGGGGTAAGCACCCCACCTTGCCTCCCCTGATGGGCGCCCTTGCTTAGCACTATATTACGTTACCAACAGATTTATTTAACAAGAATTTTAGAAATGATCCAAAAAAATGGGTCAAAAGATTGCGATCTTGGCCAAAAATTTTAGGAATGATCAAAAAAATGCATCAAAATATTGCGATCTTGACCAATATTAGTTTTTGGATAAAATTTTTAAACGGTCCCTAAATCGAGTTTTCGTATTTTCTACGAAATAAGCACATCATATTGAATTAACTGATAGCTTGGGTTTGGCTACACTGTATGTAGTTATCCATATAATAAGGTGTACAAGAAAATTTTTGATTGAAATATATTGGATCTTTTGATCCAAAAAGTACTTACCCAAACTCAAAGAACAATAAAGGCTAGCAAAGGAAACGAATGCGAGCCTCATTTTTGTTTCACAAGCAAAATGTTCGGAAGCACTACTTGTGCAAAGACTGAAAGTAAAATCCATTGTCTTTTGCTTGCAAACAGACCCTAATTAAACAACCTGTTTTCGTTGATAAAGAGAGGTCAGTGAATTCAAGTAAATAGATTGTGTTATTATCTAAATGTATACCGTAAAACAGCAGGAGGGATAAATATTATGATATTACAAAGAAAGAAAAGGAAAATAAAGAACCTCCATTTGAACTCAAGCAAAGCCAAAGGATCTAAAACCTCAACGGAAGTCCATTGTAATATGGCTTTCTTACAGTGACTTTATACCTAGCACAACATAAAAATAAAGTTAAAATAATATAACATGCCATTACGTAGAGTCAAATGTTTAATATTTTAGGTAGAAAGATATTGCGTTAAAAATTCCGGTTGCTTCAATGCCATAGGTCATAGACATCAAATCATTGTAGACGAGTTAAACCCTATAACCCAATGGTATTTAGTGACTCCGCGTAACGTAGTCGCTAACAGTCTCGCCTTCGGTGCGAGCTCTCCCGGGTTCGATTCCCGGTGGGGCATTCGGTCGAAAAGTTTAAAAAGCTTTTTCAGGACAGCAACCCTGAATGAGGTTTTCCTCATTCACACCAGGCAAATGTCGGGGTGGTACCTAACTTATAGGTCCCAGGTCCCTTCCCTTTCCCTGGATTGTGTGCTGGCAGAGAGACGTTATCTCTCATACGTAAGGGGCTAAATGGCCACAGATGCCAAAAGCCCAGAAATCTAAATCCTAAATCCTAATCAGTGCCGTGCTGTGAAAACTCAGCGCCCAGGGCGAGCGTATACGAAGGCGCCCCCTACATATGAGTTTGATCGAGGTCCAAGTAATTTTTCCTCTCTTTTTTCTTCTTTTCTCCCAAATTGTGCGCCCCCTTACTTCAGCGCCCGGGGCTCTTTCCCCGTTCACCCTCCCCAGTGCACGGCACTGATCCCAATGGTATTTAATCTTGCTTTCTCTCTCATTTTTTTCTTTTTGCGTATCCTTAATCATACTTTTCCATTCAAGAGTATATAACCTAGAGGTGTTCCAAAACCCGGTTTACCAGTTTCGGTTCGGTTTGTAGTTTAAACCGAATCAAATCGGTTTGGATTTCAAACCGGTTCGGTTCGGTTCGGTTCAGTTTTTAAACTGTTCGGTTCAGTTTAAGAACTGTTGGGCCCTTTTTGAGGACTGTTTTGTTCGGTTTCAGTTCAATATTCGAAATCGAAGAAAATGTAGTCTGCATTATTAGGATCCGTTCACTCAGAGATTATAATAAAGCTGAATGTTATGTTTTCGGAATTACTTTATTCAGGTAAAAATTATTTCGATATTACTGAAGCAATTGAGGATTCGTACTGTGTGGGTACTTTTACTGATGCTTTGGAAATTGGAATAAAATTCTTAATATCAATAGGAAGACAACTTTACGGTATGGGTGGATTTAGGAGATATACCGTGGAAAGGGAAGCAGTTACTTGAAGGGTAGATGCTATTCCAGGAGAAGCTACTTTTAGAATGAAACATTAAACTCCTCCTGAAATGACTGGGGGGGGGGCATGCTTTACGCCCCTGATTTAACTTAGTCTTGATTGAAACTATAGATAACTATAACTTCAGATGTCATCACACAGTGGCGTATTTAGGGGGGTGGCTTCCGGGCTTAAGCCCCCCCCCCGAAATCTTACTTAATATAGTAAAGTAAATGAAATATCTTGCAGAATTTTCACATTTCCAGGCAAAGCCCCCCCCCCCGAAAGTTAGCAAAGCCCCTCCCGAAACAAAATCGTAAATACGCCACTTCTGTTTGTTAACATGTGATGGCATCACATGTTAACAAACAGAATAAAGGATGTACTTCTTTGAAGTCACTTAATAAAATTTAACGGTTTTAACAACGTACGTTATCTCTATTTTCTTTTCTCATTGATTTATATGGGCATTATTTTTATATTTTCTTTAAAATAATTTAGTGTTTTAGTGATTTCTTTCACAATCCTTGTTAAATGTTTATTGTTTGTTTAAAACGAAGTAGCATTAGATATACAGCATTTTTTTTTTTAAATACGACTATTAAGTTCCTTTTTGTCTGATGTTGGCGAAACTTTAGATATAATTCACAAATTGAGGGAGGCCCTAAATGCGATTTGCGTTGAGAATGTATGAATTTAAACTTCACATTGGATTCTGGAGATCCCGCTCATTCCTTGTAATCGCGATTATCTGATCTAATATTTCACTGAACGAGGGGCACACCCACGGGGGGCCTATCGGGACGGACCCCTTAACTCCGTAACTTGACATACATTTGTACACTTTCTTCATAAAATTATACTAGTTTAGCAGATAAATACTTGATATAGACTAAAGATTTGACCTTACTCATTGTCTGTACTATTTATTTTCTGATAAACGCAATCGAATTTTATCGTTTTTCCTGAGAAAGGAAATGGGAATACTACCACATTATCTTTTTCCCAGGATGAACGAAGGAGGAGAAAAAATAAATATGATGGTTCTTCCTGAGGTAAAATAGTCCCCCGTTCGGATATCCGGTTAGGGACTACTCCGGGAAGAATCATCAAAGGAGAAAATTAGGGATGCGCACGACACAAGATTTGAGGCTGTCTCGTCTCGAAAATGTGGGGGCCGCGGTGGCTCAGTGGTAGAGCAATCACCTCTGGTACATGGGGTCTCGGGTTCAAACCCTGCTCCCGCCAAGTGAACTTTGTGGTGGACAAACACCGTGTGCGTGGGTTTTCTCGGGGTTCTCCCGTTTCCTTCCACTTTCTTCATTTCATTCGTCTCTCATCATCATCGCCTCCTTTAGCCTTACCGGCATAACCGTGGGACGTAAAACTCAAAAATTTCATTTCATTCGTCTCGAAAATGTGCTGTAAAAGTGATGTCTCGACTCGAAAATGTATTCTTTTCTATTGGAAGAGCTGTGTCTCGACTCGAATTTTATCAGGAAAATTCTGTATCGACTCGTCTGGTGCGCATCCCTAGAGAAAATAATAATTTTCATTTCAGCATGGCTACCTGGATCGTACGAACTCTATGACGTGCAGAGCTCATCCGTGGCTAAGCGGTTAGCGTACGCGCCTTTGGCGTGGGAGGCCCGGGTTCGATTCCCGGCGGGAGCTCATGTGGTTCGGATTCCACGTTAATCAGTAGGTCCACGTCTCATATAGCCTCGCTGCTGAACGGGACGTTAAACTCAAAATCAACTCAACTCTATGACGTGCAGGTAAACTTGAGAATTTAAAAATGGAAACGGACAAATGTAAAATGGACATACTGGGCTTGAGGGAAGTGAGATTACCAGGAAAAAATGAGACAATATTCGGAAATTACAGAATATTCTATTCGAGTGGCGTTAAGGCCAAGAATGGTGTCGGGACAGCAATGAAGAACGAAGTAGCAAGAAGTGTAAGCAAAGTGGAATACTACAGTAACCGCTTAATGTTTGTGAAACCACATGCAAAACCAGTGGATATTGTGATAATAGAAGTGTATATGCCAGCAACCGACCATGAGGATAATGAAGTAGAAGTATTGTATGACAAGATTAGTGACATTTTGCATCAGGAAGGAAGAGGTAAAGCGGTCCATACACGTACACACATGCATGAAGAAACCTCCCAACATGCATGATAAATGATAAAACCACGGGCAAATTGATCGTGTGTGGCCTCATTCATGCATGTGGGAAATTTTCAAACTTTTCTGTAAACTTGAATAATGATTTTGCCGTTCTTCATGTATGTTTATCGTGTATGTGCTCGTTCATGCAAGCTGCTTGTTTTACATTTAGATTCTCCAATCACGATAGTGACTCTTTCCTCCGTAATGCCAAGGTCGTTGAAGATGGATGATCTGCGTTACATGACCAGGTATTCTGTGCGTGAATTTATTCAGATATAGAAAGAGTTACCATGTTTGTGGAAGGTAAAATCCAAAAAAGACTACTGTGTGGGGAAGGACGTGAAGAATTCTACATATGAAAAACTAGAAAAGCTTAGAGAGTTTCAATCTGACCTTTTAACAGCCACACTTAATGATGTTAAAAGGAGCATAAACACGTTGCGCTACAACCACACAAGAGAGCACAACAAAGTATGGTTCTACCGCTGATGAAGTTTACATGCCGAAGTTATGGTATTATAGGGGTGTTAGCCACCAGGTTCATCTAGGAGGACCCCTCGTTTTTGAGGAGGGGGGAGGTACAATCTACAAACCCATATATATATATATATATATATATATATATATATATATATATATATATATATATATATATATATATATATAGTGTGTGTGTGTGTGTTACAGCAAGAGATCTTGAGGCCTGAAAAAGAACGGAAAATATTGGTTTTCGTCCGAAAAACTAAAAACCTGTTTGTTTTTTAAAGGTTTTTTCATCCATAAATATTATGTACCAGGTAGTTTTTATTATGCTTAACCAAGAACTACAGCCCAAGACCAAACGTTATATTTTTGTGCAAAACTATTTCAATTTAAGCCCTTGTACACAGAACCTATCTACATAACACTGACTTTCCTTGAAATTTCACTTAATTTCTTTAAGATTTCTTGACAAAAATATTTATTTATTATTCGTGACTAAAAAACACCATAATTGAAATGAAATGAAATCTTTGAGTTTTACGTCCCACGTTTATGCCGGTTAGGCTAAAGGAGACACTGATGATGAGAAATGAATGAAATGGTGAAATGAAGAAAGTGGGAGAACCCCGAGGAAACCCACGCACACGGTGTTTGTCCACCACAAAGTACACTTGGCGCGGGCGGGGATCGAACCCGGGACCCCAAGCACCAGAGGTGAAGTATCTACCACTGACCCACCGCGGCCCAACACCATAATTATTTTATTTACAGCTATATCTCACTTCCTGTTTTACACCAAGTGCCAAAAAGAAAAGTGAATGAAATCCAAATTGAAAAACTGAATAAAAACGCTGTTTTCAGCATATTTTCCATTTGATAAAAAATGTGTTTTTTAAAACACTTGACAGCATATAAAAATATAATGTACTTACAAATCAATTTAGTGCCATTGTTTTGTACCGGTATTTATAGTACCTTGTTAAAAGGTTTGTCTTCGAACTGTAAAATATAAATCACAATAAATTGTGTAATCTGTTGTTACAAAAAAAAAAAAAAAAAGTATTTTTCGAAGTCCGTTTCTTTCTTATGCAGTTTATATTGACAAAAATCTAAAGAAGAATTACACACACAAAATATTATAAATGGTGTGGAGTAATATAGTTACATTATCTAAACCTTTTCCATCCAATTTGGACGTGATCCGCACAGTAGCACTAAGATCAATCGATTGCTGGAGATGTGGTAGGAAGCTGCGCATTTGGTCATTCCTTATACGGAAGAGATAACATACTATTTTTCGATCGGTAAATAATTACCGTAAATTAATTATGTGTAAACTTTGTTATTTTTAAATGACTGAAGCGAGCTAATCTTACGATGATGTTTCAAAGGCTGGTCATTTGGGGGTTCAACGACTGGCCCCGATGGGCCCCCCGTGGCTACACCCCTGTGGTACTACGGTGAACTTTCATTTTTATCGGATCAGGAAGAAACACGTGTAAGCAGTAGTTACCTAGATGAACATAGTGGTGGTGAAGACCCTGATGAGTTATCTCCACAGGTAAGTTAAAAAAATATATATTACAACTATTTTTTTTCACACTTATTCCTGTGTACTGACATGTAGAATTAACAGACCTCGATGGTTACTACTTGTTGGTAGCAATCATATCGTCTTGCCATTCGAATCTTCCCGGTCCTCGTCTTCCACATTTCTGAAACTACTTCTAGTAAGTAGGACAGTATGTGGTTACGTGTATGGGAAAAAATTTCTTCCAGCATGCATGATGAAACAAATCTTTCATACATGTTGCTCATGCAAGTGTGTACGTGTATGGGGTGCATAAGGTCAACGCCATAGTAATGGGAGACTTCAATAGCGTAGTAGGAGAAGGAGCTGAGAATAAAGTGGTGGGACCATTTGGACTAGGTAGAAGAAACGAACGAGGTCAAATGCTTATCGATTTCTTTAGGCAACATGATCTGGTGGTCATAAACATGTTTTCTTTAAGAAAAGAAAAACCAAGCTGTACACGTGGAAAAGTCCAGGAGATAAGAAACGCTACCAAATCGATTACATTCTTGTGAAGCAACGTGTCAGGAATAGTGTACGAGACATAAAGACACTACCAGGAGCGGACATTGATTCGGACCGCAATCTCTTAGTGGTGGAAATGCAAACCTGGTTAAAGTCGATCAAGAAAAATGGGAGGAGAAATCGAAAATGGAACTAAGAGCGACTAAGAAATATCGACGATGATGTGAAAGAAGAGATTGAAGAAACATTCTGTGCAATGGGCGATATAGTCGACAATATAGAAAATAGTTGGGGAAAAGTAAAACAGATTCTTCTAGACACACTCCACAATAACATTGGCAGGATGGAAAGAGTACCGAGAAAAGCATGGATAACTGAAGCAATGCTTAAAACACGGACATTAATGAATACAGAAGGCTGAATAATGAATTGAGAAGAGAGACAGATAAAGCCAAAGAAAAGTACATGGAACAGATATGTGAAGAAATAATGGAGCTTCAACGGCGCAGCAGATATGATCTGATGTATCAGAAAGCACAAGAATTAGGAGGGAAAGCTAACAAAAGTATACGAACGTTTGGAATCCAAGATCAACAAGGTCATGTGGTCACTGACCATCAAGAAATCCTTAGAATTTGGGAGGAATACATAAAAGATCTGTATGATCAGAAGAACTGCCCCAAAGATATTGCGATCGAAGCAGAGGAAGAGGTGGGTGATGATGAAAAAGGACCCAGTATATTGAAAAGTGAAGTAATACAAGCAATCAAAGACATGCGAAGGAGAAAGGCCACTGGAGACGACGACATACCAGCAGATTTGCTCAAGGGATTAGGAGACAATACAATAAATATACTGACTTCACTTGTTAACAAGATCTACCTGAGTGGAGAATGGCCAAAGGAATTTCTTGATGTTACAATGATTGCATTGGCTAAGAAAAAGCAAGCAAAGAACCATTAGCCTTATATCCCGCACTGGAAAGATTATTGCACGTATACTGAACAAGCGCCTGCACAGTAAGATAGAAGAGATGTTTGAGAAAGATCAGTTTGAATTCCGGAAAGCAAAAAGCACCAGAGATGCTATTGGGTTAAGAATTATACCAGAACGAGTTCTTGAAGTGAAGGAAGTGCTATGTTTCTGGTTCATCGACTGGCAAAAAGCTTTCGACCGGATCAATTGGACGAAATTTTATTTATTTATTTATTTATTTAACAATCACCAGATACAGCTCAGAGGCCATTTTACACTGGATACCCAACAACAACAACAATAACAATGGAAAGGATTTGGGAAGGTATCGGCCAGGGCCTGTTTAGTAGGTACCATCCCGGCATTTGCCTGGTAGGACTGAGGGAAACCCTGGAAAACCTCAGTCAGGATGGTCGGCAGCGGGATTCGAACCCACGACCTCCCGAATGCGAAGCCAACGCTCTACTACTTGAGCTACTTCGCTCGAATCGGAGTCAACTGGAGAGACCGACTCATTCGAAACTTGTACATAGGACAACGAGTGACGTTGCGCTTAATTGAAGGAGAAACCAATAGTGTGGAGATCGGAAGAGGAGTCAGACAAGGATGTAGTATGTCGCCACAATTATTTAACATAGAAATTTCAAGATTGGAGGGCAGATCATTAACAAGATCAGGTGTGCAGATGATACAGTTATTTTAGCTAGAACCGAAGAAGGACTGCAGAAGATGATTGACAAAATAGTTGACACCGGGAAACTATAAGGAATAGAAAACAACATCGAAAAGTCGAAAGGCATGAGAATATCCCGAGGAAACGCGCCCTTACGGATCAGAGTAGAACAAAGAGAACTGAAGAGATCGATACTTTCAAGTATCTGGGAAGTATTTTGACGAGAGACGCCTACTGCACCAAAGAGATCAGGTCAAGAATTGCCATAGCGAAAGAAGCATTCAACAAGAAAAGATCACTCTTAACTAGCAGGCTCAATATTGGACTTAAGAAGTTGGTCAAGTGTTATATATGGAACATTGGACTCTACGGTTCAGAGACTTGGACATTACGGAAGTTAGAGAAGAAATATTTGGAAAGCTTCGAAATGTGGTGTTGGAGGAAGATGGAGAAGATAAAATAGACAGAGAGAGCAACAAACGAAGATGTTTTAAAACGGATAGGAGAGAGAGGACACTTTTGCCCAGCATTCTTCGTAGAAAGGCCAATTGGATTGGACACATCTTGCGAAGAAATTATCTTCTTCACACCGCCATAGAAGGAAAGATGGAAGGGAAGCGAGGAATAATAAGAAGAAGGACACAGGTGATCGATGATTTGAAAGATAGGAGAAAATATTAAGAGTTAAAAGAGGAAGCTGAAGATTGAAAAACGTGGAAGAAACATTTCCAGGCCTAAATCAAAAATTGAAAAAAAAAAAGAAAAAGAAAAAAACCTCTTTAGTCCCAGGACCTGCCGAAAGGCAGAATACTTAATAATAATTAAAACTTACTTGTCGTTTATTTTTCCGGCTGTATATTAACACCCGTTCGATACTAAATAATCATAGGATTTTCTCATTATTGGATAATTCCCCCAAACTTTGGACCCCTCCCATGAAAACTTTCTGAGGGGGGGGGGGTAATTCCTGCACTGAACTACAAATATATAACTAAGCACATTACACACACATACACATGCTAGAGTTTTTTTTTTTTTTTTTCAAATATTTAGTTCGGTAGTACGAGTGAAAATAATTTTTAGAACGGAGCTGTCATAATAAGTAAACTGGCTTACTTGCATTTTATTTTCCCTGGCAAGGTCATTCCTAATTTATGAGAAAGGATTTAGATTAGTGACGTCATAGATAAGCTGTGATATCGTCAAGGCTGAAGTCTTTTTCTGTTTTTCATCTTTCTATCTCTTTCGGGCTGATAATAAAGATATTTAAATGACTATATTCATACAGGTTCGGAGAATGGTACAGAATAACGATATATGTGGTTTTAAAATGACGGATAAAATGTGTAAAAAATAGACTTGAAGGAAAATACTACGAGAACAAAAACTAACTTCACTAAAGAACTCAGTTTGTAGTCTTTCGATAGATACTAGATTGGCTTTGCCTCCTGTGAAATCCAGAATTGAGCTGAGCGAGTTTGTAACAATGAGCAATCATTTTATACCGACTAATGGCGTACAATACCTTCATAATCTTTTTTTTATTATTTATTTATTTATTTTTTAGAGAGAATTGATTTACATGAGGAATTATCTGTTTTCTTTCAAATCAACTGGAATTTTGATGATTTTAATTTTACTTATTTCTTCTTGAACTCCAAAAAATGTTCCTTACTCCGTGAAAATTACATACAGTAAAACCTGTCAACTTAGCCACCTCTTTAAGTTGGCCACTTGCTCATCTTGACCTGGTTCGTCTTGAACATGCATTTTCCCATAAAACATTCGTTACTTACTACTCTGTAAGTTGGCCACCTATCTATCTTGGAAGTTGGCCACATTGAAGCAATGTGTTACCCTATGATGATAATGATATATTTACCTGGATATCTTGGCCCCGCAAAATACTGTTTTATTTTTCTTAACTCTTTCGTATTCCCATACGAGAGGCACATGTTCTGTATTTGTGACTAGAGACAAAGAAGTATGGATTCTCATGATTTGTTCTTGAAGGTCAATGGCTAAAACATTACCCAAACAAAGGAGTGGTGAGGGAAGATGTGAATAAGAAAAGCACATGCAGGAATTCAGGAAATGGTTGTACGTATTTGTTTATCCTGTCTGTTTTGGTCAATCTATTAGCTATATCGGTTCCTTTCATCAGTGGGGAGCTTTAGTAATTCCAAAAAATTCTCAAGGTTAGAGCTAACCATCTCAATTGTCAGTCAGTGGCACCTAATGGCTTGTCGAAAGGTAGCCGAGGTTTTGAAATATGAATTCGCTTAAAATTCGAACATCTTTTGCTCCGAAGGAATTACTTGCAATGTAGCTCATTAACAAGAGGTAGTTAACTACAATATTAAACATACTGTAGTGCTTTTTTCTAGTACTGCATATTATGATTACTCTATATACATTATTTAAAAGTAGCTGTCGTGTCATTGCTTATTAAAATTTTACAACCAAGTAATACTAGAAATCATATTCTAAAAATACACCAATCACACTTATTTTCTGTAAGTTGGTCACGTTTCAATGGAACTGATGGTGGCCAACATAGATAGGTTTCACTGTATACGTTACAGAGTATAGTATATAATTATAGTTTCAGTTATTAAAATTTCCTATATATATTTACTGCGTCCGTCTATCGGGACGGGAGACACTATTTGATGGATCGCAGGGATACACCCAGAAATTTTTGCTGGAGTAGTTCAAAGTATTTGGGGTGTTCAATACGTCTATGTAATATTGAATTTGTCTTATTCAGCATCTGAAAAGACAATAAGCAATTGTTAATTAGTATCACCCATATTTTTTACAATGACTGACTCACTGCGTGAATTGGGAATTGTTGTTGGGAGTTCTAACGAAGATAGGGTTGGAATGGAAAGATCGAAGACTCATAAGAAACTTATACATGAACCAACAAGTAAGTATAGAATAGGGAAAGAACTGACGGAAGAGAGTGAAATTGGAAGGGGAGTTCGACAAGGATGCTGCCTCTCGCCTACACTATTTAATGTCTATCTAGAAGAGTTAGTGAAAAAGAGTTTACATGATGATGATGGCATTTCGGTAGGAGGTAGAATGATTAAATGCATAAGATTTGCAGACGATGTGGCGCTTGTTGCAGAATCCGAAAAGAAAATCAATAAAATGTTAGAAAAAAATAAGAAAGGGCTTTGAAGAATATGGGATGAAAATAAATGTTAGAAAGACAAAAGCTATGGTGATTGGAACGAAGGGGTCTGTGTCAAATATAAAAGTAGGAGGGGAGAAAATAGAACAAGTGAATAGTTTTCGATACCTGAGTAGTATTCTTAGTAATAACATGAAGTGCGAACGTGAAATAAAAGCAAGGATAGGAATGGCGAAAGAAGCCTTTAGGAGGAAGAAAAGTCTGTTTTGTGGGACCTTGAATAAAGAGTTGAGAAAAACACTCATAAAATGCTTCGTGTGGAGTGTTGTACTGTATAGGGCGGAAACGTGGACATTACGTAAAGGTGACGAAAATCGAATGGAAGCATTCGAAATGTGGGTGTGGAGAAGAATGGAAAGAATTAGCTGGGTTGAATGAAAAACGAATGAGAGAGTGTTAGAAATGGTGGGTGAGAAAAGAATACTTTTAGATATTATTAGGAAGAGGAAGAGAAACTGGTTGGGACATTGCCTAAGAAGAGATTGTATCATGAGGGACGTCGTAGAGGGTATGGTGGCGGGAAAGAGAGGGAGGAAGCGAAGGAGACTACAATTAATGGATGATATAAAAACAGAAAGATCATACGTAAAGAAGAAGAGGTTAGTGGAGGACCGTGTAGCATGGAAGCTTCTCAGCTGCGGCAAGTGAATTGCCAATAAAGGCAGAATACCTATGATGATGATGAATATTTTTTAGAAAGAAAATATGGTAGAACTAGATTATTTACATAAGGAAAAAAGAGTACAGATGTAGCGTAAAATCAAATCTTTAGCCTACACCAATAATTTCTTAGTCCAGTTAGAAAATTTGGAGGGGGGGTCCGACCAAGTGGACTCTATATGTGCGCCACTGATGGATCGAGTTCGTTGATACAGGTAATATTCAAACTAGAAGATGGGTACAATTGAACCACTTCCGGTCTTTAATTTGATCATTATAGAACCGCTTAATCGGTTTCCTACGAAGAATACATTTCATCTTCACCATAGTTCTCTACTAAAAACGGAAGTAATATAGAAATCCATACAACTTCCGGTTTTAATTTTGATTTGCACATAGAAAAAGTGATAAGAGATATCTAGAAGCAGTATCCGTTCTACATAAGATGTCATCTCTCTTAACCTTCTATTCAAGCCAAAAGTGACAGAAATCAACCACTTCCGGTTTTAATGATAAACGTAATAGAGTAAAAACGGTAACGAAAAGTGAGAAGCTGTTTTCTTTAATCAACTAAACATTCCAAGAACATATCCTTTTCCACTCTAATATCTCTACTAAAACCGGAAGTAGCATAAATAAACCACTTTTGGTTTCAAATTGGGCACTATAGAATAAAAGCGGTAATAGAAAGCGAGAAGCGATTTTTCCGGAATCACTCAATCGTCACAACAATACATTGTAAAATTCTGTCTTTTTGGTTAGAGCTAAAGCCGGTACATGGGGATTCTCTGACTCTCACAATCACTTTTTATTATAAAAATTCTTCTTATATACAGCAGTAATAAAATTAGTTCAAATATAAGTTCTCTTTTGTGAGTTTGTAAGAACCCAGGCAACGGCACCGACGTCCCAAAATTTTTGTGTGTGCATTTCAATGACGGGTCGTGTTAGAATATATGTTTG
This sequence comes from Thermobia domestica, assembly GCF_964235325.1. NCBI lineage: Eukaryota > Metazoa > Arthropoda > Insecta > Zygentoma > Lepismatidae > Thermobia > Thermobia domestica. Next base: position 294,020,734 of record NC_137461.1, on the reverse strand, counting down.
TTAGAATATATGTTTTCAGGGAAGTCTCGATGTTTGATTTTTTTTTTTTTTAAGTTAAAATATTTTATGAACACTGTCATAAAGGCCTGTGCTGTGATAAAGGAAAATATACCGGCACTACAATTATAAGTTAGGTCTGCCCTAGCTCAATCGGTAACACGCCTGACTTAAACGCAAGAGAAACGGGTTCAAATCCGGGTCCAAACTAATAATCTTGTGGATGCGCCGCACCCACAACATTATTTGTGTGGATGCCGGAGCCAGAGATGGAGTGGGTCAGTGGGTCGTGGGTCAACAGCATGTGACCCACTGTGACCCACCACCCACCATGACCCACTGCGACCCACTGCGACCCACCGACTCAGTATGATCTACCGACCCTCTTTGCTCACTGCATTGTAGACAGTATCTTCTGAAGACTGGTAAATTTGTCTTCGTTTTACTTTCAAGACCTTCATTTCCCTTCCTTTTCCACTTGTTTCTGTCTACTTACCTGAGTGAGTATATGTAACCAAGTGAAAAAATTCTGTCTTTTGGATATTGATATTTTTAATAGTAATAATGGCAATAGGACTTACACTACAACTTGGCTTTCGAGACCTGTGAGTTTTTAGAGCTAACTACTGGAAAAAATACATATTTGAATCACTGTAATATATAAATTATTATATTAAAAAAATGAATGTAACTATGTGTGCCTGATCATCACGGTCAAATTGCAAAGTCAAATGAAATTACTTTTGGTATATAGTTAGGCCTTAATCCAAATTGGGATGTTATATTGCTTTTATTATAATGCATAATATCCTAAGGAGGTAGTGAGTATCCGAATTTTTGCGAAAAAAAAATTAGTATCTCGCAAGCCATTAAACTTACGGAGCTAAAATTCAGTGTATTAACTCTTTATTGAAAATAAACAGAATGTGTCCTAGCATTTTTAAAAATTCTCCTTTATGTGGGGGAGGGGGCACTTTCTATATATGGAAAATTGGTAGTGATTTAGTTTGTAAAAATGATCAAAAACGATCGATGTTATTTAAGAAAAAAAATCAGAAACAAAAAAGACAGTGCTTGGCTTCGTATATCCATTGCTTTCTGCTATAATAATTGCTGAAGCTTATGTTTATTATATGGAGCGCTTACAGCACAGGGCAATCAACACATAAAGTTGTGAGAAAAATAGGCATAAAATTTGTACTGTGATCTTATTTACACGGAAATTTGAAGTTTGGATTGTACGCATAATTGTATGGAAAATTTTGCACTTTTTTCCCCTTTACGTTGGTCTACTTACTTTGATTTGGAACTTTGAAATTTCACCCTTTTTTCCACTGAAAAGTATTGATAATTCAACAATAATTATACTATGATAATTTAATTAAAATTCGTCGTAATTTGGCACATGACAAACAGCAGTGTGGTAATTGAAGTTGAAGAAGGAGGGAAATTCCCATTCACCTCTGAACACTTTCCAGGAACCTCGTTCTCTTTCGCTTTCTAGACGGGGAAGGGAACTTGGTAATGGTATCAAACCTTCATGTGTAATTACAAAAATTAAATTTATAAACAAATAAGAAATCATCAGTTTATCAGGCTTTAATTGATAATTTATTCACAAGATTCCCTATCAAAGGCGTGGTAGATGAAGTTTCTGTTCTACATGGGTCGACATTGCCAACTGACATGATCGATATGGAAAAGTTGTTGTATGGTGATAGAGAGATGATGCTTCTTGCTGAGTATTTCAAACCTGACCAAGAAAAATCGTTATCAGACTTAAGTCTAACAAGTAGATTGTCGATGAAAAGTTGCAGAAATCGGGTAGAAGTATTATCAATTTCCACGACAGAGTGCGAACGGGGATTTCCCCTTATGAATTTACAGATGACTGATATTAGAAATAGACTAAGTGCTCAAACTTTGTCTAACTTGTTGCTCATCAATGTTAATGGCCCACCGCTAGACATGCTCAAAGTAGACGAGCTAGTTATTTCTTGGCTGAAGAATGGACATCATTCCACTGCGGATGATTTACCGCGAAAAAGTTACCAACAGGAAATAAATCCGATTTCAGATTTGTTTTAAGGTGGAATATTACGAGTTACGGAAAATGTATACTTGTATTACTAATGGCTTATTTGTGTTATTCAACTTTGTACCTAATTTTTAGTAAGTCTCTTCTTTGGTTTAGGTAAACTACTTTAAATAAATATTCATAATAATTGCAATTATGCATATTTGTAAGTTAAATTTAACGTGGTGTTTTAGTGATTACACAAATTACAATTATGAGCATACTTTATGCAAATGCTCTCACATAGGGTACCCGAGCACCTTTATACCCTATGAACGACTGATTTTTCAAGTCTTTTGTGAGAAAAATACTGTGAACTGAGAAACTATAACCTTTTCCATATTGTACAGGGGTATTTTCCTGCGAATAGAAGTTTCTTTTGGAATGCGTTCAGAAATTAACACTTGCAAGAATACTCTTAGTACAAGTATATTTTAGGCACACACTAATTTCCTCCCACCTCGTACTGTTTCAATTTCCTCACTGACAAACACTTTACCATTTTATATCGTAAAGGTCAGATCCACCGTTATTGTAACAGTGGTGCTTGAGCAATTGATTAGAAATTCAAACTCCGATTAGTGACAATTTCACAGTCTTGTTTTATTACAAGTGTAAACTCTTTAGTCAGTTCAGAAGAGGCCCTGGATCGTGTTCAGAGTTGATGACGATGGATTTTTGTGAGTCAGAGTAGGTCAAAGTGGATGAGAGTGGTTCATGGTGGTGGTGGGTCACGGTGGGTTACCGAGGGTGGTGGGTCAGAGTGGGTCACCGTGGGTGGTGGGTCATGGTGGGTCAGAGTGGGTCAGGGTGGGTGATGGGTCAGAGTGGGTCACGGTGGGTGGTGGGTCACGGTGGGTCGTTGGTCAGAGTGGGTCATGGTGGGTAGTGGGTCGTGGGTCACGGTGGGTGGTGGGTCAGTGGGTCGTGGGTCAAGTTTTCATTGACCCACGCCAACTCTGGCCGGAGCCCCGGAGGGGAACCAAGGTTCTTGTGCCCAATGTATGTGTAGGTACCTCTCAGAGACCAGGCACCCTAGAAAGTGGTAAGGATAAATCAGCTCTCAGAGACCAGGCGTCTAGAAAGTGGTAAGGATAAAGGAGCTCTCAGAGACCAGGCGTCCTAGAGAGTGGTAAGGATAAAGGAGTTCTCAGAGACCAGGCGTCCTAGAAAGTGGTAAGGATAAAGGAGCTCTCAGAGACCAGGCACCCTAGAGAGTGATAAGGATAAAGGAGCTCTCAGAGACCAGGCACCCTAGAGAGTGGTAAGGATAAAGGAGCTCTCAGAGACCAGGCGTCTAGAGAGTGGTAAGGATAAAGGAACTCTCAGAGACCAGGCGTCCTAGAGAGTGGTAAGGATAAAGGAGCTCTCAGAGACCAGGCGTCTAGAGAGTGGTAAGGATAAAGGAGCTCTCAGAAGCCAGGCGTTCGGGAGGGTGGTAAGGATAAATGAGCTCTCAGAGACCAGGCGTCCGAGAGAGTGGTAAGTATAAAGGAGCTCTCAGAGACCAGGCGTCCTAGAGAGTGGTAAGGATAAAGGAGTTCTCAGAGACCAGGCGTCCTAGAAAGTGGTAAGGATAAAGGAGCTCTCAGAGACCAGGCGTCTAGAGAGTGGTAAGGATAAAGGAACTCTCAGAGACCAGGCGTCCTAGAGAGTGGTAAGGATAAAGGAGCTCTCAGAGACCAGGCGTCTAGAGAGTGGTAAGGATAAAGGAGCTCTCAGAAGCCAGGCGTTCGGGAGGGTGGTAAGGATAAATGAGCTCTCAGAGACCAGGCGTCCGAGAGAGTGGTAAGTATAAAGGAGCTCTCAGAGACCAGGCGTCCTAGAGAGTGGTAAGGATAAAGGAGTTCTCAGAGACCAGGCGTCCTAGAAAGTGGTAAGGATAAAGGAGCTCTCAGAGACCAGGCGTCTAGAGAGTGGTAAGGATAAAGGAACTCTCAGAGACCAGGCGTCCTAGAGAGTGGTAAGGATAAAGGAGCTCTCAGAGACCAGGCGTCTAGAGAGTGGTAAGGATAAAGGAGCTCTCAGAAGCCAGGCGTTCGGGAGGGTGGTAAGGATAAATGAGCTCTCAGAGACCAGGCGTCCGAGAGAGTGGTAAGTATAAAGGAGCTCTCAGAGACCAGGCGTCCTAGAGAGTGGTAAGGATAAAGGAACTCTCAGAGACCAGGCGTCCTAGAGAGTGGTAAGGTACCGGTATATTTTACTTTATCACACACAGCTCTTTATGACAGTGTTGATAAAAGATTTTAACTAAAAATTAATCAATCAAACATCTGACTTCCCTGAAAACACGCGGGCTAACACCATTTCATCATTTATATGCACCCATATAATTTTGGGAAGTCGGGTGCATATATACTACTACACAGTGGATGATGTTGTTGATCTCATAAAAACTTCCTTGACCATCTCCAACAAATTTGCTATTGTTCAAATGAAAGCGACTGATTGAATTGACTATAGTTCCTGGCAGCCTGAATTTTACAAAAAAAAAAAAAAAAAAAAAAAGTGTGTTTGAGCGATGACTCCTATGGTAAAAATGTCCCTGAACACCTAAAAACGACTTTCAGTATTTCAAAATACCATGAGATGTACTGCTCATATCTAATAGGTTTAATATACCCCACTGTTTAATATACCCCACTGTTAGTGTGTATAATGTGGCAGCGTTGTTTCTTTAGGATTTCAACTGCTATTCGAGGTATTTGTCCATTGTTCTTTCACAAGTACGCTGATGTAATGGAATGTGTTTCATACGCGTTTGACTGCAAAATATTCTTCGTTTATTTCAAAAAATGAAATGAAATCTTTCAGTTTTACGTCCCATGCTTATGTCGGTTATGCTAAAGGAGACGGTGATTATGAGAAATGAATGAAATGGTGGAATGAAGAAAGTGGGAGGAAACGGGAGAACCCCGAGAAAACCCACGAGCATGGTGTTTGTCCACCACAAAGTCCACACTGCGCGAGGTGGGATCGAACCAGGGACCCCAAGCACCGGAGGTGAAAGCTCTACCACGAGTCGTTTATTTCAAGTGGATGCGGATTGGAATCATAGTGATATTACACGAAAATATCATTGATTCTAAAGTTACAAGAAATTCAAGGCAGTTGGCAACCTTGGGTTTATTAATATCATTAGAAATTAATAATTAAGTAATAACATATACATTATAACAGTAATGCGCAATTAAATAATGTTAATGTGGCACTGCATCAGAAAAATTCATCACAACATATGAACGTAGATAACTTTCATTTAGTTGGCAATCCTGAATATAGTATTGCTTATCATAGTTTATATATGGCACGGTTTCTCAACCTGGAGATCGCGGTCCCTACGGGTATCGCGAGAGGTTTCATGGGAGCCGCGAAGATAAACGGAAGAGATAAATATAATTAATATAATACAAGAAAATATTTTTAAATATTATTTTGAATTTTGTTCTGATATTCATATTTTTTAAAAATTTTTTATACACTCTGTTAAGAATAATAAGAATATGTCTACTAAACATTTTCAACAGGTGCAGAGTTGTTTAAAAATCAATTTAAATGAAAGAGGTACGATATGAAACTAACGAGAACTGCATATTGAAATACCACAAAAATACAAATGCAACAAAACCTCCATATTGAAATAAAGCTAATGAGATACCTGAACATGGTGTAATTTCATGTCCGGTTCAATCTTCGTGACGCACATTATCAAGTCATTAAAAATACTCAATAACTTTTTTTAACAACTGTCCAAGTTTTTAAAAGCAAAATTAGAAATAACTTTATTTTTTTATCATATGACTCAAAATCAAGGGAGTTATGAAATTTTAAGATTTTGAAACGACCTCCATTTTGAAACACTATGACGGATCGGATTCGATATTTGTAATACGAATGAACTGTTCAAATTTGGTTTTAATCCATTCACTTTTTAGGGAAGTTACTGTATTCATTATATACAAGAAATGGATTCTACTATTATAGAAATAGAGGGATAGTGTAACATGTCCGCAATAGGTGTAATAAAAATACCACACAAGCTTATTACAAACCAGAAATTATAAGGGGGTCGCTGGTAAGAGGATGTGATAAAATGGGGGTCGTGATAGCAATTAGGTTGAAAACCACTGATGTATGGTGTAGTATGACTGCATTAGTAGTTTTAAAATGATTCTGCATGTGATTGCTAAAATACACGAAAATAAACATATGGGGTATGATATACCCCACGCGCCTGCTAACGTTACGAATATTGTCGCGCCTGCTTAACGGTTAAGAACGTTATGCATCTTTTATATTTTCAAATGACCTCCATTTTAATCAAGATGGCGGGTGTAGCTGACAAACATGTGAAACCAAGTACTCTACAAAGCAAGTGTATATGCCGTGTATCATCAATTTGAACGCTATCGTCTCAACAAGGTACAGTATTTAAACCCATATACACCTATACACTTATACAGTAGCCTATATATGCAATATATATAACCAGGTATACGTCCCTCATATACCGAAAACCTAACATTTCGGACTTCTACTTTTGATTACACCGCAAATCCTCTCACAAAGTTTGAAGATCTTGTAGCTGTTGAAAGTACCTACACATTTTGTACTGTTGAAGTAGTCCAGTTTAAAATACATGGGGTCATGGGCGGCGATTAGGGGGGGCAAGAGGGGGCAGTTGCCCCCCCACTTTTTTGAAGTGACGCCCTAATTTATATAGTTTTATTTGGAAATGTAAACAGGGTGTTCACACAATTTGGAGAAAGAAAAAACTCTGACTTTTCCATGACTTTCCATGACGAAAGTTCCAGGTTTCCCTGACCCCTGAATAACTTAAAAATATAGAAAAAAGAAAGAAACCCCAGCCTCTACACTCCTAATAGTTGGCCTTGTTCTTTTCCGCTTCTGTTTCTTTCTTTTTTAAATTTTCTTTCCAAACGAATGTAAATTTACAAACATGTGCATTAGGCAGATATTGATTAGGCCTACATATTACACAAATTGTTAAAAACGAAAGTGTGCAGTATACAAAGTACTTAAGATATGGAAAAAATACACATTATAATACCAATTACAATATTATAATATTGCCTATAGTAATAAACAGTTCATACATGATTTTACTGATTATTAAAAAAAAACAAAAAAAACACACACACACACATACACACACATTATGTAACACATACTTTTGCTGGTGCAGTTGTTAAATGCAACCCATTTTGAAATTTATTTTCATCCTTTCTCGCATATTTTTCTTCTCATTGATCTGAATATCCTTCTTGTTGTCTCCGCAGTTTAATTTTGTTTTCTTCTTCCTTCAACACCTTTAGTTGTTGCTGAATCTTCCGTTTCTCCCTCCTCTTCTCTTCTCCAGTATTTATTTCTCTCTTCTTTTCCAAATACATCTGATATTGTCTCATTGAACTTCTCACTGAATTTGTCATTCCTCTTGTAATTATTAATCCTGGTGATCCACCTATTCTCATCACAGAATCATATATGATCCGTTGAGGCATCAGAGATTCTTCTTGTAAGTTGTCAACAATGAGAATTTTATTTATTGTGAAACCACTTTCAAAAAATGCGTTTCCGTGAAAGAAGATAAAACACAATTTCATAACTGACCATAAGTCAACGAAGTTCTTCCCATTTCCTAAGACTAAGTAAAAAAACTCATCAAGTCCAATACAATCTCTGTCATTGGCTATGAATTCACTCGAGTGTTCCTTAAATTCTTCAGTCTGAGCTTTCACTGTGAGCTGGAGATACTATTTCTTCGCGTTCTCAGCCACTTGTCCAGATATCCTCTTGGCACCATGCAATTCTTCTAGAACAGCGTCTACCCTTTTGAGCAAATATGCCAGGATGCAGTTAGATGTGTTTCTCGCAGAAAATTAGTTTCAACAACTATATCAGAGAACACTGACTCCCTCAATATCGTCATTGAGAACACCACATTTTGCATCCATTAACAGTAAAGAAATCAACCCTATTTCATAAATTCAGTAATTGAACAATGGACCTAAATCGATTTTTCCCTGACTTTTCCTGACCAATCTGCCATTTCCCTAACTTCACCTGATACATTTTTACTTACCTGACTTTCACTTATTTTCCAGAATGTGAACACCCTGGTAAAGGTTTTGTATGCATTTCTGTTTCATAGAAAAAATGGTGCCATATATTTGCCGTTGCGTGAGTACGTATTGGTTATTTGTCTTCGCGTGGAGTTAAGAAAACTACAGAAATTGCGTTTTAATTGCAATTCAAAGCAATTAATATTGCAATTGCATATTTCTTTAAATGTCGTAGCAAATGCTTGGAGTACTTACTGTATTTAATTTTCTAAGAGTAAAAACAATCATTTAATGGCATGTGTGGAATTAAAAGTATAAGTTGTTCATTAGTTCCTAGTTTCAATATAACTTCTGCAAAACAAGCGTCATTACATATATTATTCATTACAATATTATTCATTACTATGATTAATATTGTCCCTTCTATTTAATTGTTTTGCAAATTTACTAAGTAATCTAATCACACAATTTTCCAGACAGAATTTTAAGATGTTCATGAGCAAGAACTCAAATCTCTTCTTACACTTTCGTTGTTTAAGAGTATAAAGGGTTAATACCTACCTGTATTGCTCTTATGAATTTACTTAATAAAATAGAAATACGATATGCAGTATTTTCAGTGCAAAAAGATAGTATCCTCTTAGTTATACAACCTTTCATCAAACAGTGTTAGAAACACTCAGGAAATCTAACATTGATATACAATTGTTCAGATCATGTCTTGCCCCCCCACTTTTAATGTCCAACGCCGCCACTGCATGGGGTCCAATTTTAAAAACCGCATAGAACCCTCGTAAACCACAACATTTTTATTCTTGACGATTATCTTGTTAGTTTCAGAAACACAGGTTTGCCAGTTTCAATTCAAATTTGATATACTTATACTTTTAAAGATTTTCATCCAGAAATAACATGAAGAAATATAGCATATCTGTACTTCATAACCGCCAGGCTACCGCTGAAATCACAACTGCTTACAATGACGACGATGATGGGAAAATGTAGAAGAAAGGTCCCGAATAACTATATTTGAAAAAGCATAAACCCCATATTCATCTGGTGAAACTTAAGAAAAATCCCTTAATAGTCTTCATCCCGGCGAAATTAAAATACCACTAACTTTACAGTAATTATGTGATATCTTCAATAGATAAAAGATAATTGAAATATGGAACAAGAGCGCCCTAGACAATATTATTTTGCATGAGGTACCGTTACCACAAATCACCTAGTAGCTTTCCGTTTTCAGCCGTTTAGAAACCCGAAAATAAATGCCGGAGAACTCAGTAATCCGGCCACCAAGTTCAAAATCGAAACAACCTACGGGAGAAACTCATTGATTCCCAAACAAAAGAAGAAAGTGTAAAACTCAAAATTCTCACAATCAAAATCAGGGAAATCTAATTGAATTGAAAATTAAATATTATAAAATTGAAGACTCGCGAAAATTTCTCTCTTGATTTTGGTCACAATATAATGTATATTTCATTAGAAAATATTTCCAACCCTGTAACATAAATTATTTTTTTTTCAACAAACTTTTTTTTATATGAATGCACTAATAAACAATAAATAATATTTCATTTTGTAAAGAAGGAATATGTCTTTGATTGCAGTTAAAACAAGGAGCTTCATTTTATTAATTTATTCAGAATTTCATAAAAATCTGACGTATGCGATGTGACGTTTTATCACCACATGAGTAATATCAATTAAAGAAAGACGCTCTCTGCAAGTAGTCTGTGTGACCCAAGCATAAAGTTCTCGTGGGAGTAAACAGAAATGGCTCAATTTAGTCCTGTTACACATGCCATATTTGACATGGATGGATTACTACTTAGTAAGTATTATTGCTTAATTTGTATATATATGGTGCTTTGCAATCTTAACTTGTAGTAACTTAGTGTTCCTTCAACATAAATCGATAAAACTACGCCGTCTACCTCTGGATGCCGCCGGTTCGTGCAGTGCTGCCAACCGCTATATTCGGAAATAAATTGTTCGTGTGACACTTTGATAAGAGTAGGATAACTCGGTGCACAGATGTATTTGCTTGAACGAGATGCAATGAAACATTCTTATATCCGTGACTGCATTCCGCATCAACATGTCCAAAATTTGCGGAGCGTAATGCAACTTTACATCCTAAAGGCAATTATAACTGCACTGTTGATCATTGCAAATTAAATCGCAAATTTAGCGTTGCTTTGACACAATTTTTTTATGATTGTGGATCCACCTCCACAATAATGAGCTAAAATAAAATGATTTTATTCTGTAAAAAAGAATACTCAAATTGAAGTTTAAAGATATGCATATTTGTTGCAGCAATTTTCCGAGCTTAACAATTGAATCCAGTCAAACCAGAATATTTATAATACTAAATATTGTTTCAAATCAATACAAGTCGGGCCATGTCGTAACCATTTGCGTCAAAGCAACGCAAACATTGCGAGTATCGGCAGTAAAAATGTCTTTATTCATTTTTTGCGTTGAGTTGCTTTATGATCAATTTTGCAAATACTAGTTTAGAATGACTCCCATACACATTGCAATGGGCTAGCAATTTTTCATGCACAATTACATCGTCAAATTAGAAAAAAAAAAACTTGACTTTTTGTGCTCTAAATGTTTCCTAACACATTCTGCAGTCTTTTTTCTTTGAAGCTTGTTCAAACAATTTTCTGACCCCCTAAATATTTTACAGTAGGCTTGCAAAAGAACTATAATATGGTGATGAACTATCATATGGTTGGATCGGGCCCCACCTAACTTCAGCCGCCCCCCCCCCTACATTTTTGGGCTGGCTACGGGCCTGCTGATGGTTATAATTATACATCCCGACGAATGTAAGAAAAACTATTCTGAAAAAAACACTAACCAAGGTGTCGAAAGTGGTCACTTATGGCCTGCATTAACTATGTATATAAATGTAAACAAAAATGAAAGTGACTAAGTTTGAAAGTGACATTGCCCCCCCCCCCCCCAAAGTTCTGGTAGAAGTGATTGGGGGCGCCGAAGGCGCCCAATGATTACTTTGCCTTTTTTAAAAAGCAGACTGAAGAATGAAAAGTTTATGTACAAAAGCAGTGTTTTGTATGCACTGCCAAACCTTCGGCAAAATATAGCGTGCAGTGCTTTGTATATTATTGTAACTAATGGACACTTTTTCTGTTCCTTTTGTGTTGATTGTCTAGAGCACCTTTGATACAATAAAATAAAGAAATAAAAAGTATCTATATGACAGTCATGCAGCGATATAAACATTTTCTTAAACCTTTGTCGCCCCTCATAATGTACGGGCGACATAATGCTTCGATAGAATAAAAAAGGACATAATGTTACAAAGACGGAGCATTGTAAATATATTAATTATTCCTTTCGTTGCCCCTGATTATATAGGGACGCCTTCGATAAAATAAAAAAGAAATAATATTGCACCAAGGGCGCTGTAAATACATTAATTATTCCTTATCTCGCACTTGATTGTATAGGGCGCCTTCGATAGAATAAAAAGGGATATAATATTGCATCAAGGACGATATAGATATATTAATTATTCATTTTTCGCCCTTGATTGTATAGGACGCCTTCGATAGAACAAAAAGGGATATAATATTGCACCAAGAGCGCTGTAGATACATTAATTATTCCTTTTTACGCCCCTGATTGTATAGGGGCGCCTTCGATAGAACTAACAAGGAGGTAATATTGCACCAAGGGCGCTGTAGATATATTAATTATTCCTTTTGCCGCCTCGGATTGTATAGGGGCGTCTTCGATAGAACAAAAAGGATGTAATATTATACCAAGGGCGCTGTAGATATATTATTTATTCCTTTTGTCGCCCCCGATTGTATAGGTGCGCCTTTGATAGAACAAAAGGATGTAATATTGCACCAAGGGCGCTGTAGATATATTAATTATTCCTTTTGTTGCCCCTGATTGTATAGGGGCGCCTTCGATAGAACAAACAAGGATATAATATTGCACCAAAGGCGCTGTAGATATATTATATATATATATATATATTTTTTTTTTGTCGTCCCTGATTGTATAGGGGCGCCTTCGATAGAACAAAAAATGATGTAATATTGCGCCAAGGGCGCTGTAGATATATTAATTATTCCTTTTTTCGCCCCAGTTTGTATAGGGGCGCCTTCGATAGAACAAACAAGGATCTTCTCAGCTACCGCGCAGGAAACAAGATCCCGAAAAGACTAGAACACTCGCAGACATCCGCGAAAAATTACCAATTCAACACCGCAGAAGAGAAATTACGCGCAACCTATTATGAATGTTTGAACAATATCATTTGCAAAATTTAGTCGATTCCATCAGCCTGAACTGAAGAAGTATCGTGCAATAGAGGATGTAATTCTGGAAGGTAAATTTTCTCAAGACATTAGTGACATTTTAAAAGAATACCATGTCAATTAGGACCAACTACAGATGCAACAATTACTCACCAATATTCCCACTTCAAAAAATCAGAGATCTGCTTGAGAACTTCAAGGAATTCTATAAAGAAACAAGAGAGTTGTTTCCTGAAGTGTTGAAAGTCCTTTGTTTCCTGCTTGTCATCCCGGTGCCATCCGCAACTGTCGAGAGAAGTTTCTCAATGTTGCGGCGTCTCAAAACTTATCTGAGGTCCACAATGACCCAGGCAAGCTTGACTCAATGGACGTGAAGGAACTGTGTAGAAAATTCACAAATAGCTCCTACCGTGCAATTGTCTTCGGAAAAGTGAATTCTGCTCTGAAATGTGCAGTTTTTGTGTCGAAATGAGCTATAGGATCTCAGTGGCTTATTATTTTTTTTTTTACATTGAACATTTAATCAAATTGAAACTATATTATTCCGTTCTTGTTAAATATATTAAAAGTTGGATGTTACGTACGCAAGGGCTCAAAAAACGGCTTTTAAAAAAGTTTTTTCAACCGCTTTTATGCCTGTCAAATTTTGAACTTTTTTTTTTTTTTTAAATATTTTAACTTTAATGAAGAAAGTACTTTCCACCTTTGTTCCCCATTATAAGAAGAAAAAGAGACTTAATTACTGCATTCTGAAGAAAAATAAATATGAGAAGTTCAACAATCAAGAATAATCGATCAATCATAAGAAAAAGAAGGGCAAATATATTAAACCTTTGGGGACTTTTGGTACAGATCTGAACCATGGCGTCGACCTTCGGAATTTGCTTTATAAATCTCTAGTAAAGCTTTTCACACTGTGTTTTTTGCATTCATTTAAGCGGGAAAGCATCAAAGAATGTGTTTCATGGGAATTTTGCGATCACGCTTGCGATGCCTGGGGGCAGTGACGTCACAAACATGAACGAAGAAAGAGAGAAAAGTTTTAGAGCTTTTTTAACACATCGCTATTAATCCTAGGATCATGGTCCATAACTAGTTGTGTTTGTAATAAAAAATGTTTCCAACTGTACCACTCAAATTTCCCTATTGTGTACCAGAAGCAAGAATATTCCACCCAAAGTTGAAAAAAGGGGATTTTTCAGATCTTTTCCTTTTTTCGGGAATTCCTCCCCTCAGGGACATGTGAGTGGTACCGTTTAAAACCTACCACCATTCCAAACAAAACAAGGTACAAACCATGATAGTAGGGTAAATAGTGATTTAAAAAAAATTACTTTCTCCCCTATTATATATTTTTCATCCCTATTTGTCGTAGGATCATAGTCTGTACCTCATTTTGTTCGTAATAATGCAACGTTCCCAACGGTACCACTACCATTGCGCTGTCATGTACCTGAGAAGATAAGATTCCGAGAAAGTTAATTTTTGAAAATTTGAATTTCCCGCTTTTCTGTATACATTTTGGGCGGAAATTTCTCCCCTCAGGTACATGATACGGACATGCAAGTGATACGATTTAAAACACTGGTTCATTACAAACAAAAAGGTACAAACCATAATCTTAGAATAAATAGTCTTGGTGCTAGAGCTGATTTACTAAATTTCCCTCCCCATTTTTGGGTAATAGTTACTTTGGAACTTTGGCAAATAAATAAATAAATAAATAAATAAATGTATTGTTATTCAATAAGCTCTAGCGTCAAGAGTGTTCATTGTAGGACCATGGTTCGTACCTTATTTTGTTTGTAATGAAGTATCGTTTCGAACTGTACCACTGCCATGGCACTAGCATGTATCTGGGGGAAGAAATTCTCAAAAAGGTTATTTTTCCCTTTAAAAATCTCTTTTTCCCAATCTAAGCCGGATTTTTTTCACTTCTGGTACATGATGGGGAAATTTGAATGATACATTTGGAAATATTCCTTCATTACAAATACAAAGAGTTACGAACTATGATCCTACGATAAAGAGTCTTGACACTAGAACTTGTTGAATAACAATAGTAGATATTAGGAAAAAATAGTAAATGAATTTTAGCACTAAGACTATTTACCCCAGTATCATGGTTCATACCTCGTTTTGTTTGGAGTGAAGCAAAGTTTTTTTTTTTTTATTTGGTAACATTCGCATGTCCATGTTGTGTACCGGAGGGAAGAAGTTCGCAGGAAACGGGGACTTTTAAAAAAAAATAACATTTTTCCCAATTTGGACAGGAATTTGCCTTAGGTACATATTAAGGAAATTTACAAATTAGGAAAACACTGTTTCATTCCGAATAAAACGGGATATGAACCATGATTCTACGATAAATAGTCTCGACGCAATAGCTGCTTGACTGAAAGTCTAAAATTTACCTAAAAAAGTGGGAATCTCAAAAGGGTTAATATATGGGGTTTTCTAGTTCGAACGAATTGTTTGTACAGTTCTTAGAATAATGTTTAACGACAAAAAAGTTTTAGTGAAAAGTTAGTGGTGGGAACAATAACTGTTCTGAGTAGTGGTTTAAGGTCTCGAAAAAAAAACTGCTTTAAAAAAAAAAGATAAAACGACTCTTTTCCATGCTTTTTTGGCTTGGGATTTTTTTCTTTTAATATTTCATACTTAGTGAAGAAACAACAGTGTATTCCAGCTTTCTTTTCCCATCATAGTCTAACTTAACAAACAAACAAAAACAAAAAAACTGTATTCTGAAGAAAAATAGAAGGTAAGAGCCACCGCACTAAGCTTTGTTGCTTCAGTTCCTTAAACTAAATCATGTTATGTTGCTGCTATTAGTGAAACATTTTCTTCTGAAATATGAACAAAATTATGAAACCTTTTTGGCTCTAATATTAGGTATTGAAGAGTATCTGAAACAATAGTGTTTCTGGAACGGCAGTGATACTCTGTCTGCCAGTTTGACTGTAAGCAACCCAAACAACGCATTTCAAGATTTATAAATTTTAAGAACTTGATATCGTGGCTAGGCCACCAACGTGGGACTTATGAGATCATAGTTATGTCAAAAGAGCGAAAATTTCGTTTTCTTTCCTAAAGCCGTTTTTTTAAATGAAAATAAAGCAGTCTCAAAAATCCAGCAATTTTGCATCTCTAGTCCGATATATCAATACAAAGTGCAGTTCAATCTATGTACTGAAACATTTGAAGATTAATGTGGTGTGAAAGTAAAATAAGAAAAGTGTATGTGTATGTGTATTGTGAGAATCTGTTGATCACTTTAGAAAAAAAATTTGGGTTGTGATATGTCTTCAGCCTCTGGAGAGTGAGAATGTGACTTTAGTGCCGAACGTATACGGAACAATCATGTCGTACTATTTAGTGATTAATTAATAGTAAACTGTACTTCACACGTATCCCGACGCAAATCAAATGAGGTCTACTAATCTTACTAATGTACAACTCTTGTGTTGAATGAATGCATTGGGTGGGTGAAGAAGCTGTCTTTACTTAAAGTAAGTCTAATATTTTAATTTTTCAAATGCATAGCTGTTTTCGTAAATTACAATTATTTTTCCACACACACACAAAAAAACATAACAGTAATACTGTAAAGATTAGAGGAAATTACGCGTTGTGATGGGGGGCGGCGCTGTTGAGAGAGGGGCGCAACAAAAAGACTTGCCCCCTCCTATATTTGAAATGTTGTTACGCGGCTGACGTGTGGCATTATTTTCAAAGTACAACGATTTAAGTTAAACCGTCTTGTCCCATGGCCCCCGCAGGTCCTAGGTAGGGTCCAACTCAAAAGTTTCGAAGGTAAAGGGGGTTAAGTAGCACGTCTTTTGAAAGCTGTTGTTAAATGAAAAAATATGGAGCAAGTCTCTACTCTCTACGACAACCCTGTGCAAAATGGCGACGGATCAAAATATAAACAAAAGTTTAATTCAAAACTCTATGGCCACCTTGAATCCATGATGGCCGCTTAAAACCTAGGCATACCAAACTGCTGAAGCTAGGATAACCAAATTTGATATGAATGTTGATCAGCAAGCGTATGTGACAAAAAGACACGAAATGTTCAAAAACGCGACATCTTGAGTTCAAAATGCTGCACTATGTATCTAACGCATGTGCAGCTCAAACCACTGGAGTTGGAGAAGCGAAATGTGGTATTTACGTTTATGGTTAACAGTAGATATCCACAAAATACCAAAGACGTATCATCTGTAATCCAATATATCTGCCAATATGAATATGTTATTTCTTGGAATATTGTGACCAAACCAACAAACTTTGACGCAGCTCTATGTACTGAAGTGATTTACACGTGGTTTGGTACTGCTCGCTAATCTTGTAAATGAACTTTTTTTTTTTTTTTTTTTTTTGTATATTTGGTATTGCTTGAAATAGGATGATCAAACCAACGAATGGCATACAATACGTAACAATTGAGCTCCGAACCTAACTGGTGCAGCAAGTCCTTTATGTACGAACTACGTATGATAAAATTAGAAAAGTCCCAAAGGTATTCAACTTTTGTTTAGCAGTATGAATAGGAATTCAGAGTTCTATGTTCATTGCATATTCGTTATATTCACTAAATGATATTTCCAGTACGGTCGTACTCGCCATACCTATCAGGAATTTGCAACAGTCGTTCAAAGCTTAAGGTGGCGAAATTGCGTACACCTACCTTATTTTCTCATCACTATTAAGCGTTGACGTTAATAGTACTCCTGACAGTTTGCCGACGGAGTTAATTGAATTTCAGGAGAATGTTGCTTTGAAAGAGGTATTTCAGGACAACTGCACGCAAGACTTTTATCAGAAATACTTTCTATTCAACAAGTACCCCAACTTAGCTCATTCCAACATGAAGACCATGACATTGTTTGGCGGCACTCTTCGGATCAAGTCCAAGAAGAGGTCAAGGGTAACAGAAGTCCATCTTTAAAATTTCCTCCATGTTGGAACATCTAGTGTACCCCTGAAGACTGAGAGACTGGTTCAGAACATGACGGGTCAAGTTTCCCCCTAAAATTGTTGTAAGTAAACACACTATTCTGCTCTTCATTTCTGAGTAAATATTTTGGTTACCTTTAAAACAGTTTTGCGTTATTGAGATGTAAAAATTACGATGATCATGTTCCATCATTGAATGCAATACTATTTAACAGTCGTAAAAATGATATTTCAACAGTGTGGCCCGCGACGCCAATTAGTACTCTGTGATTGGCCCACCCACTGTTCCAAGTTGCACACTTTTGATCTAAAACCCCGAGAAGATAAAAAGAACCGCGCTCATTGTTGTAACCCAAACGTGTTCTTTTAATATATATATATATATATTGAAAATCATTTAAAAAAAAACTGCATTATAGCCAAGTAGTATTCTATTTGGAGTATTCTAGTTCAGTTTCAGTACAATTCTGCTAGGTTTGCGAACCATTGCTAACGGTCAGAACATACAGTACGCAAATAGCTGCATATTTGTGACGCCAAAACTGTAGTAAGGACTATGCTCTATATGCGATACTCTAAGCGTAGAACTGTTTCATTTGGCGAATTTGGTTTTCTTTAAAATCTGAAAGTGATGGAATCGAGAAAAGACACGATTTACACAAAATCGAAAGAAACAACAAACATCCGGATATCAGAAACGTAAAGAACCAGAGAATAATGTTGTCGCAGCTGGGAGTGATCCAAAGCAGCGAAAACTGCTTTTTCTACCAATCCGCGTGGAGGCCTCCAAACTACTCAAAAAAATCCCCCCTCCCTCACACAGATTTTTTTTTTAATATCAGAGGAAAGTAAAAACAAGATGAAACTTTTGTGTGCGTGCTTTCATGGAAAAGCAATCACATGACTTCAGACTCCAGACCAACTCGGTATTCATCTCAAGGCCCTTAAGCATCATTCTCCGGGTCGGCCCTTGTACTTCCAGATCGTATCTGCTGAAGCATGGCATCTACAGTTAATGTGGGCTCTGAACCTCGACCAGGTTTTGATCCAATATAATTGGCGAGTGGAACTCTCATCTATGGGCCGTTACCCATCATTCTAGACCTCCTCCAGGAGGGTTGGATTACAGAGCAGTTTCCCATTTACGTTTCCTTTTACATCCAAACTTATATGCATTTTTTTTTTTACTTCTGAATATTAAACATCTCAATTTTAATGAAATTTCACGCTAGGGTTGTGAAGAGTTGCCAATTTAGCCACTTTGTGGCCAGATCCAGTAGCGGATCCAGAGGGCAATCGCCCCCTTCCCAGAGGAGGAAACTTTCTTATTTTATATATAAATAAAACCCATCCCAGAGTTTGGAGCTCTTAAAAGTAGCAGTACACCCCCCCCCCAGACGTCCGTCCTGGATCCGCCCCTGGCTAGATCTGTCCATTTTGAGAACCTAGCCAGCCACAAATTTTCGAAAAAGCCACTAGTGGCTCTTTACGCCATATGTTTTACGTTTTTAACTATTTCTAGCTAATTATTTTCTGAATTTAGAAACTGTTTTGTTGGAATCTGTGTCATTTTGCTATTTTCAGTTTACTAAATTTCTTTCAGTTAGATTCAAGTTTTTGTGCGCAGAAAGTTTCTAAAGTAGAGATAATTGGAATATTACCAAAGTATTTTTTGCAACCGGTTAGGTATCTTCGTTTCTTTTTCTTTATTAATGTTTTGTTAGGTTGTGTTATTAACAGCAATTAGTGTGATTAAATTCAATTTTAATTCAACAAAAATTTCAATTAAATTCAAGAATAAATTTTTAAAAAATGCCAAAAGGTCAGTACACTCCAAGTCATAAAAGCGAATAGGAGAATTTGCCAGGACTTAGAAAGTGTATTCACCCTGTTTCAACAGACAGTACTGAAGTATTTGTTTATTTTGTAAATCGGGAACGAGAGCTAAAATGTTTGACGTAAAAGCACATATATAAATGAATAGATAAACACATTTCAGCAGCAAAAGCCGTTTATCACTAAATGAGAAACGAAACTTAGTTTTGGACCTAGTCCTTCAATCTCGGTAATAATAAGGCAAAAGCGAATTTTTCACTCTTTATTGCGACACATTTATCACTAATTGCTAATGATTATTTGGCACAGTTATTTACTTGTAGGGACTGCAAAACTCTAAATGATTTGCATATTTTCTAGCCATTTCTGGCCATTTTAGCTATTGATTTCAGCCATTTTTTTCGTTGGTTGTTGGCAACACTGGTTATGATGTGCTGTTAGAATATTTGGTAGGTATACGCACGTTTTCGAAAATATATCGTATACCCACAACCATATAGGGCTACACTTGTTCTTTCGTGAAGTTAAAGGTGAGTATACCCAAGACTATAAAAATATATAGGTAGGTATAAGCCATATACTCCCGTATTGTTTCATTACATCTCTGAAGTGCATGATTACAGTCAGTGTTCGTTGTGGGAAAAAGACAGAAGCAGTATGTTTTATTTCGATTTTAACTCGACATACCGGCTATCTAAATGTTGAAATATAGTAAGAGTATGTTGAGAGACTTGGACATTACGGAAGTTAGAGAAGAAATATATAGAAAGCTTCGAAATGTGGTGTTGGAGGAATATGAAGAAGATAAAAAATAGACAGAGAGAGAGCTACAAACGAAGATGTTTTAAAACGGATAGGACAGAAGAGTACATTTCTAGCTAGCATTCTTCGTAGAAAGGCCAATTGGATTGGACACATCTTGTGAAGAAATTGTCTTCATACAGCCATAAAAGGAAAGATGGAAGGAAAGCGAGGAATAGGAAGAAGAATACAACTGATTGGTGATTTGAGAAACAGAAGAAAATATTGGGAGTTAAAAGAGGAAGCTGAAGATCGAAAAATGTTGGAAGAAACATTTCCAGGCCTAAATCTAATTATTAAAAAAAACAAAAAAAAAAAAAAACTCTTCAGTCCCAGGACCTGTCAAAAGGCAGAATTCTTAATAATAATAACGATCTTGCCTAAAAGATTGCATTTCTATTTAGATAACGACTGAAAACCAATGGAGACCTTCTCTGCGTTACGTGGGGAGTGACATGGAGAGCCTTGGATCTCCCCCTTCCCTAACAACTTTCTGAAAAAAATATTCTCTTGTGTTGTATTATTGAGAATTATACACGAAAATGCTCAAAAACTGAGATTTTATATTAATTTCCTACGGGAAAACTTCTTCCCCCCCCCACTCGACTGAGGGGCATTCCAAACCTCCGAAAGATTCGCCCTCCACCTACAGCAGACAACCTCTAAATCCGCCCATGCTCAAAACATGACATTTACATGCATTAAGGCAAGAAGTTACACACACACATAAGAAAGAAACAATTCAATACGGCACATCAAAATATCAGCTAGATAAACTTTTTTTTTTTGAAGACATCTCATTTTAAAACAAAAGGTAGGAAAGAGATAAAAATGTTGGTGATTGCAACTTAGAAATTATTTCTACATAAGAAATAGTCAATTACTGTGCAAAGCTATTCGTCACTTACTGTGTACAAAATGAATTTATTAAAGATATTTAGCATCTACTCTCCAGTGACTGAATTTCTTGATTAAAAAAAAAAAAAAAAAAAAAATAGAGGTGGTATGGCATACCACCGCATACCGTCTCACTTCCTCTACTGATTACAGTAGAATCCGACTACTGATTATAGTATTTTAATCATGCTGATTATGTAATATACTAAATACTTTTTTTAAAAGAAGAAACGCAACTTTCTGTTGACTAGGAGCGCACATAGAAATTTTTATTAGAGAGGCGGTCCAAAGTCGAAAATAAATTCAACATTTAAAAAATGTTATATATTTGTAAATTTATTAATACACGTGTTTTAGTATAATACGTCGCTTGTATATTTAATGCAGAAAATTATACGTAATACGCCATCTTCAAAACTAATACTACAGCAAAACGCTTTTTTTTTTTTTTTGAGGGTAGTGGTTGGAGCTAACACTTTATTTCTGGATACGGAAGTATGAGGGCATCTTATTATGAGTGGAACAATCTTTATTTTGGAGGAATTTGAATAAACATTAGTTGTATCTAATCTGCCACTAGAGGGTTTCGCCCTCTCTCTTGGCCTGGGGTTTGAGATCATCAATTTTTCTTTATTCATATTATGGTCGGTCAAGGAGCTGTGAAAGAAATATTTATTTTAGTCATCAACAAAATCAAAATGCAAAGATTATATCAAAAAAGATTAATTTTATATATCAATATCATAAACAAAACGAAATATGAAAACAAAATGTTATTAAACAAAGTATGAAACTAGGAACAGACAAATGCATATTAATCTTCTGTCCTGGGGCGGCTCAGGACTGATGAAAGACATGTGGATAGCCCTTATTAGTGGTGTGGAGAAACAGTGCTATGATGGGAAAAGATGAGGAATGTGCTGCTGGATAATTTGGTGACGAAAGAATGCTGTGTGATGATGATCTGCTGGAAGATTGCGGAGATATATTGTAACCAGGACGCTGAGTGGTGTATAACAGTATTTATATGCGGATTCTTGTTGTAAGTCTGTAAATATTGTATCAAGAAATATATCCTTACGATTCTGGAGATTCTTGGCTATAAATTTCTCACGCAAGTTGGCAATGTGATGAACGAGCGGAGGAAAGTCAATTTTATCATATAGGTCAGTATTATGATAAGGAAGTTTGATCCGATATGCTAAACGAATGGCGTGTCGCTCTAGGATCTCAAGTCTGTTGTAGAATTTTTGTGGGGTTGAACACCAAGCTACGTGACCAAAAGTAAGGACACTCCTCATGAATGCTTTGTAGGTGTTAAGTAGTAATTTAGAGTTCAGTCCCCAGTTCTGACCAACAAGGCGACGAAGAAGTTGTAATCTGTTTTTAGCCTTCGTAACAATTTTTTGTAACTGAGGTGTCCATCGCAACTTATCATCAAAGATGATACCTAAGTATGTAACAGTTTTAGAGGGGTGAAGAAGGTGATCGCCTACTCGTATCTGTAACAAATTGGGATTACGCCTAACTTTACTACGACACTTTGTTGGTAGAATAACTAGTGTCTGAGTTTTGTCTTCGTTTACTGATAGTCGCCATTTACGACACCATTGCAGAAAAGCTGTAATCGTAGTCTACAAGTGTACGTTAATATGTTGTATTGTTTTGCCTAGTGTTAGAAAAGCTGTATCGTCAGCATATTGGAACAGATAAGTATTCGGTGCTGGAGATGGCAAATCTGAAGCATACAAGATGTACAAAAGAGGCGATAAGCTAGAACCTTGCGGTACCCCCGTGTGTGGAAATACTGGATGGGATAGAGAGTTATTGACGCTGACATAGGCAATACGGTTAAGTATGAACGAATAAATAACTCGGAGATATGAGAGAGGAAGACTCAATTTAAGCAGTTTATAAAATAATCCGTAGTGCCAAATCCGATCGAATGCCTTTTCAAGGTCCATCAGTATGAGACAAGACGGGAGAGATTTATTGTAGTGGTTGGTTATGATGGTAGTTAGGCGAAGTAACTGATCATTTATACTGTAATAGGGCCTAAATCCAGCCTGACGAAGTGGTAAAAGTTGATGATCAGTGATATAGGGGTGTAAACGTAAGACCAGTATTTTTTCAAAACTTTCCCAAGTGTGGATGTTAGTTGGATGGGACGATATGATTGCACAGAATGTGCTGGTTTGTTCGGTTTCAAAAACACACAGACTTTTGATACCTTCCAATCGGAAGGATAGTAACCTGTTCGAAGTATAAATGTATATATTGTAGCCAGAAAAATGAAAAAGTTGGCCGAACATTCTTTCAGAAGTCTGTACGATATTTGGTCAAAGCCGGGGGCAGTGCTACGTTTCCGTTTAATGACGGATAGAATATCTCCAGAAGTGATTTCCTGAGTTAAAGGATTATTGTTGTCTAACCTGTGATGGATGGAAGGCTGTAATAGCTGGTTTATTGTTTCTTCGGAAACTTTGGGACTGCTGCGGTGAATACAGGTAGGAGGTGTAAAGACAGATTGGAGATGGCCGGCGAAAGCATCTGCTTTCTCAGTGTCCGTATGTAAAGGTTGATCATTCTGTATAAGGGGGTAAGATGAATTTACTTTCTGCCCAGTTAGAAGGTGAAATTTTTTCCAATATTTCGTTGGATGTGACTCTGTGTTCAGTTGACTACAGGTTTTGCTCCAGCTAATCCGCTTGTGAGCAACAATATAATTATGCACCGTCCTTTGCCACCTACGAGCTTGTGTTAGGTATTCCGGGTTTCGTGTTTTTTCGTATTCTCGAAAGTAATAGCGAGATTTGCGTACGAGAGCCAAATATTGAGGGGGTAACATTGGCTGATACGTTTTACCTTGATACTGAGGTATATATTGGTCAGCGCTATTTTTTATAGCCTCTACAATGCTATGTACGGTACCTTCAAGCTCGGATTCAGTAGTAGGTGGTGCTAAAGGAGCAAGAGCGACATCTATATCAGAGCGACATTGACCCCCGTTCGCTTTGTCGTACAGCTTGATAGTTCGTAAAACTGGTTCAGATTGTTGTCTTTTATGGTTAACAATCACTTTTATTGGAAGGTGGTCGCTGCCCATACAATCCAGAATCTGTATGATGCATTTATCGACAATTGAAACAGTACTAATAACAACATCAGGTGTTGTCTGACTGCTTGGTCGCGTATGTTTAGGTAGTTGATAAACATGTCCATGCAAATTAAGTGATATATGATCGTGAAACTGTTCTTTATCTTGTACAGAGCGACTATGAATATTAATGTCGGCTAATATTATGAGATGTCTAAATTGATGAAACAAGTAAGTGAAAAATGCAAGAGGAATGACGTTGCCGGGACGAACGTAAATTGTAGCCACTGTTAGTACAAGATTTGGAAGGTAAACTGTTGTAACTAGGTGCTCTGGTAACTGATAATGCAGTGCAATAGAGTGGTTTCTATGAGTGATTTTATTACGTATTCCGATTGCAACGCCGCCTTGAGCTCTTGCATTGTGGTCTGGGTAATCACAGCGAAGAAAGTTATATCGAGGAAAACAATATATGTAGTTGGTTTGAGCGCTGTTTCATTCAGAAGAAAGATGTCTATATTCTCCTCAAGTAGTAATTGCTCAAATAGTATGCGATGTGACGGTAGGGAGCGAATGTTCATGAAAAGAAGTGCTAGAGCCATAATCACATAAAACATTATGAACTTAGACTGTGGTGTCTCTAGGTACAATGTGGAAATGAACATAGGGCCCAGAATATGTAGCATACAGATTAACTTGAAAGATAGCTGAGGCTGCTGCAATAACGTGATCCAGGATAAGTTGGCGTTGGAAAGGAAATATATTTTGAAGGATAAGCGTAATGTAACGGAGAAAGTTCTCAACAATTAATGGAGTTGTAATGGATTGTGACACTGGTACTGTTGAATCTGTAGTCCGTAATGGGACAGTCATCTCAGGATGTTCTGGATTTGCTGCTGGTTTAGCTTTACATTTATAGCTATAGGTCGGATGCGTGTCACTGGAACAAGTAGAACAGTGCGGTGCCTTTCCCGTATTTGGACAATCTTTGGTTTCGTGAGTGCCAGTACAATATCCGCATTTCGCAACATTTGGACATTTTGCAGTTATATGTTGATTATAAACTTGGCACCGTTCACACCGAATTGGCAGAGGGTGATTGGTACGAGATGGTTCTACCCTGTGACGCTTTTTGTATATAAATGCGCCCTCTTGCAACAGAATATCAATGGCTGATTGAGAAGTGGTCAAAACTCGTACCATATATGTTGCGCCGTTATTGTTTTTAATTCGGATACATTTTGAGACTTCAATTCCCTCAGCTTTTAATTCTTCAAGCACTTCCTCATCAGTTATTTCCGGTAAGACACCTCGAATAACTACTGACATCATAGGAGTTCTAGGAGGTGGGGGATTTTGTTTGACTCTATCCGGCAGTTTAGATAACTGGGCAGCTTTACCGAAAATTTCATAACTCGCCTTATTACGGAGTGTTGTACCGAAATTTTCATCTTCAGACTTGATAATAACACCACCCCTGGTGAAAACAATTTGGTGAATACTGGCTCGTGGTAGGTATTTAATGATTTGATTAAATATGTGACGAGTATTACTGTATTTAGGATCGAAATTGGTTAGAAGAAATGAGTAAAGTTTCGGTCGTGCAAGTGTGGCTGCATATGACTGTTGCATAGCAACAGTGGACGTAGTAGGATTGGATGCGGTAGTTTGCATCGGTTCTGGATCTTCTGGGCGTTTGATAAAGGTAGGAGAACGAGAGCGGGATCTCTTCTCAACAGACTCTAAACTACCCTCCGAGAGATGTCGGCTACGCCGATTACTTCGGGGATCTCGTTTGGCATCCGCCACTGGTTTAGGTGTAAGTCCTTGAACTAATCCTGGTAGCTTATGCATGGTGCGATAAAGAATATGCACCGCATAAGGTAGGGTTTATACGAGTAAAGAGCAGCAAGTTCGGATGAGTGGTACGATTCACGACGACAACAAGTTGTTCAGGATATGAATTCCACAATGACCTTCAAAAATTTAAGTATAACCCTCCAGAAGATGAGAATCTTCTGTCAGTCTCCTATGTAGAGTATCTGTACTGTCCTCCCAAGTACGTCTGCTATACTTGTTCACTGCTTAGTACAGTAACTAACTACAAGAGGAGTTAGGTTTGAAGCATGAGCAAAACGCCAATAAAGGAAATTACTTGTTATAACCTGACCAACGAACGAGTGCGGGCGGCTGGTTTTGGAACTAAAATACAAACAACAGTGTTTCTAACCGGATTACTTGTAATTAATCTATCACAGTTATTTTTGTCCTGTTCGTAATAAACCACTTCACGCATATGTTCAAGTTAAGACAAACACAGTTTCAAACACGGGAGTCTCTGGCGGGGGACTTGGGGGACGCGTTCCCCCCAATATTTTGAAGAACAAAATATTCTGTATTTTATTCTAATTTAATTTATATATTAACGACAGAATAACATATAAATACTATTATATTTATTTGGGATATAATATTCAGGTTGTGAAACGATTATAACAGTTCTTGATACACCTAAGGGAGTCTGTGAAGATAAACAGAAAGGTAAGAAATAGAATCGAATATTATACACAGGTTCGGCTAGGTAGTGCCATTTTAATCACTTTCGTTGATGCCCCCCCTCCAAATTTTACATGATAGAGACGCCAGTGGTTTCAAAAGTTATAGAAGTTATTTCCAGAACACTTTATGGCAGTACAAAAAAGTACATACACCCTCCATATTAATTTGGCAATAACTTGCGAATAAACCTCAGAGCTGTACAAAGAAACACTACGAACTTCGTAGCATTAGATTGTAAGGAATTCTTACTTCTTCTATTAACAAAACCTCGAAGTTCAACTATATGGATCTAAGTTATACTTTGGTAACTGCGTTTTCGTTGTTTAAAGCAAGTTCTATTGAGTAATTTTGAAATAAGAAATCTTCGGAATTGCGATCAAGTTGGGCCATGTAATCTCCGATCGATTGTCTAAGCAGTGTCTTGAGTAACAAAATTCTTTTACATTGAGATCATTTTCGGATGTGCTGCAAAAATCCGGTGAGAGAGAAACTGATAATCTTTCACCGCCATACTCTAACCACCTCCGAAGGAGACTTGAATCCGCCCCTCATTGAGATGGTAGATAAAGATAACTCTCTCTGATGTCTAACCTGCCATTATTTAGCATGGTTTGGCAATTTTAAAAAATCCAGCATTTCTGCCATATTTTGAAAACTTTATTTAAAATAAATATATCAGTGTTACATTGGAGGTGATAGGGGAGCGATTGAAGTTTAAAGTGGGATGCCTGACAACTGAAGGTTCTTTGTTCTTCCAAGGAATTGAACTCCAGTGAAATTCAGGAAAAAATGAATTATGTATTAAAAAAGAAATACAAAATATGTTTTCAGGGTAACTCTTACAGACATTATGTTATTATAAAATTAATGCTACTTCTCAAACTGATTAGAGTGAACAGATGAATATTTGAATAACAAAACCACTTGCATAAGTTTATCAAAGTATCAAGTTTGAAAAACAAAGTTTGTCTTTCATTGTTATCTCATTGCACAAAGATACCGGTGATGAAACAATTGCCAGAAAATCACGCGGCCGCTTCTTTCATCAATTCATGAAAAAGATGAGTGCCAATATTAGGCACCTAAGTTCATTATTAGCAACAAAAAAAAAAAAAAAAAAAAAACCTCTTGCAACCATACTTAGCACATTTTAATACTTAGACTTGAAATAAAAATACAGCTGTTTAAAGATGATTGCCTTTGTCTTTGAATTTCATATGTGGACAACAATATAGGGCTTTTCAGATAGAGGAGGGAGAGGGGCAGGTTTTGTTAAACAAGAGCGTACATCTGATATGTTTGAACTATATGCAACTTGTGCTTACGGGCTAAACTCAGTCCTCTGAAGTTAATCGACAAATGATTATGTATTGCAGGCACAAAGATAACACTAGGCTCCCAAGTTTTAAAATTATATTGTGTGTGAAAACAGACAGTAGAATTAATTCTTTGTCACCTGAGACCTAGAGTCTGAAAGAAATTTAGAGTGAGTTCAAAGGGAATTTCTGTACTCATAAATAAAAATTGTGAGTTTATCATGTGTTGAAGCAATGATACGCTTATGTTATCCATACGCTGATGTTTTATCAATACTTTTATTCCACATTTACCAAAAGGCTCGATTACGATAATAATTCTAAAAGAAAGATGAATTGTATTCAGATTTTACATGCCAATGCCGAAAGGCAAGTTATCTAATCCCATAGCCCTTTAAAAAATGAAGGAAAAATTTCTTCTTCACCTCTTTTTTCTCCCAAAGGGTTCACATTCATCGAAAAAATGAAATGAAATTTCTTAGTTTAACGTCCCATTATTATACTCTTTATGCTACAGAAGACAGATGATTATTGAAAGTGAAAGATTGTAAAATTAATTTTTGAGCTCACTCGGATTTCAACCTAGAACCACGTACAACAAAGGCACATGCGCTAGCCAATAGACCAACGAAGAGGGCTTCCACAGTTCTCGAGTGGAAAGGTATCGGAATTCTTCCTTGGCTAAAACTCGAGAAAATAATTTACCAACCGATAAACATACATTTAAAACAAATACAAGCATCGCGAGCCTTAACTTTATTTAAACTTACAGTTACAAGGTATTGCGCAAGTCTCTAAGCTATCAACCCTAATTAATCTTTTAGTCATTGGCATTGTTATTCCTGTGTTTTACAGGTTGCTCCTCTCTTATAATGAAATCAAATAAAACGCAATTTTTATACAATCTGCCTAATACATGGTAGAAACTCAATTGCGTGCGATGTTGTTCTTAAATTGTTAATTCCCATGCATATGTCATTATCCACAATACATCTGCATTACTGCAGGAATAACCATTCCTGCGTTCAATAACAACTATATAATTTATAGCGTTCTTATTAAGGGAAACAGTTTAGGCTACTTATAACATGTAAACTGCAAGTTTTAGAAATCGTTGGATACCCAGCAGAGTGACGCTCTCCTCTCCCCTGTCCCACCGCACTTACCAAGAAACTGATGTAAACACAACAACAGCTACCTCCTCGAAAAACCGCACTAATATCCTGGTCAGGCTATACCCATTTTATTTATTTATTTTTAGGGTATCTAAACTTTAACACAAGACGACTCAACAGAGATCATGAATAAATACGTATCAAGAATTGTCTTGAACTAATTAAGCCTATACAAGAGATGGCGCAAAGATGTTTTACAAGATACTACATCTATATAGTATAGAGCTGGTGTTATTCTATACTCGAAAGTACAATAAGTAATTTTTAAATGCTGCCGTCTATCAGAAAAAAAACGATAAAAAATGTTTTTGTAAGAACAGAATGAGTTTATATGTAGTATAAGATGAAATCTTTACGCAACACCAATTATTTCTCCACTACAGCAAGTACAGTTTTATTAAGATAGTGTGTAAATGTCTGTTGAGTTACTACAATTGGAGAGGTTTCCGGAGCGGGTGGACCCCGTTAAGTGCACCCTGCTATTGACGTCCCTTCTGGAAATTTCTGGCGACACTCATGGTCAGAAATTACGGAGGCAAACTTAAATTCCTTGTCAATGAGCGAATGATGAAAAATTTGTCACCAAAAGAAGAAAAGCTAATAATATGGATAAAAAAAACACGTTCTTTTAAACCACAAGTGGAAAGAGAACTACATTTGCGAAGGAAACTCCATGATTTCAGTATGCGGAAGTTATTTTCTTATGAAACTAGAGAATTGGTCAATTACAATACAAGGAAAGGCTGTAGTTTTGGTTTTGCTTCCGGTAACTCCTCGTAAAGTCTAACTGAATTTTTTCTTCACTATTAGGATCATCAGTATTACTTATCTTTCTTGTAACCTTGAGCCACCAACCGCTGGAGTCACTTGCTCTACAGAGGAATCCAACAGGTCGTACCTTGGACATTCTACTACGCATGATCTCAAACCTGCGTCTAACCAATGCCTGCTCAGCAAATACACAACGCATAGGGCAAAATATGTAGAAGTAAAAAATATGTTAATTTAACAAACTATTGAATATGCATTTTATTGAGTCATTTTCAAAAATCTTGTTAAGCGATGCCCCCCCCTCGCGTTCTGGTCTCCCATCCTACTTTGATATGAACCATTTGAACGACTTGATCTACTATAAAATTGAACTCAGAGTGGACAAGCAACTATTGTGCTACACCTTCATGGGGTAGGAAAGGTTCAAAAACTAGGTTCGTAGGTACCTCATTCAAGTGCAGACAGCAAGAAGCCTCGTGTTTCCGTATATGGTTCTTTGCTAATCCACCTCGTGAATCCTGTCGCCAACATTGGCTCTTTCTTTCATGTGTGACCAGAGATGACAAATGGTGCCTGTACGTAAACTTTAAGGTGGATTACCACCCGGAAGTCAGTACATATTTTAGCTCATTCCCCTTAACTACTGCGCAATAAAATTAGGTTTCAGCTACAACACAAGACACTAGTTCATTTGGTTGTGTCTTCTGATATCGAAAAAGGTAACAAATAAAAGAAAATATTTGATTCGTTTTACAATGAGCACACAAGATGGCACTTGCTATTAGATCTCACTAGAAGTGCTCAATTTTATGAAATGTTTATTTGAATGTGTAAAGTACTTTAAAGTAACGATCTTATTACGAAATAGATATACTGTTTGACCGTTTTTCGTGTTATGTTTCACATTTTATTTAATTATTAATTTACATTTAAGGAAATAGATTTTGAGAAAAAACTTGCGCAGAACGCCATAATGCGTTGTTGTTAAATTTGTACGTTTAACTCCTGGATTCTAGCGTTGCAATTCGAAAAGCGTGGCTTAGCTGTGAATTGCGGTAAGAGTCGAAAACTAATTTCTCCAGTAAGTATCCAAGCAGAATTCCATGATTACTTCCTTTATTATCTGGCACCAGTAAACACTCGGCAATACCTGTCAACGCCGCACTATTCAAACAGTGTTTAGCATAGCTCCGAGAACACCTAGTGATCCGCCTTAATCAGAGGAAGGAATGGGTCAACCCAAGTAGAAAGATAACCCCACGTCCCAAACAGGATTTGAATCCCAAGAAGACAATGTTATGTGTCTGGTCGGACATAGAACGCATTATCCACAGTGAACTCCCACCTCGTAATCTTATCATCACTATTGCTGTATATTGTGATTAACTCCAACGTGTTCATGGAACACTTGAAAAAAGAAAAAAGCCGAATAAACGACATTACATGATCATCCAGATGGACAGCACTAGACCATATGTGACACAATTGACAACCATTGTCATTTAGCAGTTCCAAGGGGAGATTCTTCCTCATCTGACGTATTCCTCAGATATGGCTCCTATAGAGTACCATCTTTCTCAATGCCCGTCAAATGCACTTCATGCACATTCTTTGAAAACTTATGAGCAGCTAAGAAATTTCATTAATGATTTCTGTGCATCTAAGCCATCGACATTCTCGTAAAGGTATCCAATAACTGCTTTATATGAAACAGATTGTGAACAATGGTTCCAAACGGCACGATATAATAAATCAACCCACAGTGTACAACCTGCCTTTGAAATCGAAATCGAAAGCATCTACGACTATTATAAATGTAAAATGTTTAAATGTAATTAGTATAATAAATGTAAATATAGGAAGAAATAATATTAATAGGTTGTTAGCAAGTTGAAATAATTAATTGTTTTAAATCGGCTAATTGCCTGCAGACCTTAACAATCTATAGCGACATACGAGGGTCGTTCAAGTCAATCCGGGACTTTAAAAAAAACAAATAGAAGAACAAATTTCAAAGTGTTCACTGTTCCTCACGACAGATTACACACCTCTGCAATTTCACGACAGGTTATGCGACGATTGTCCAGGATCAGCTGCTCCACGCGCTGAATGTTTTCAGGAATGACTACCGTGGGCTGTGATTCACCACAACCGGAATCGTCAGTGATAGAGATACGGCCATCTTTGAAGCGATTACACCATTCAAGTGTCTTACTGCGACTGAGTGTACGATCACTGTACTGAGCCTGAAGTCTTCTGTAAATTTCAGCAGGTTTTGTGCCCTCGTTCACTAAAAACTTCATCACAACATGCTGTTCCACGTAGACGATCACAGTGTTGTCCGCCATCTTGAATAATGATCTATCCAGAAGCGCGGGAAATGAGCACCGTCTACCAGTAAGAGGACACAGATGCCAGTTTCTACTGAATACAAAATCTCCACCCTAGGCGTCCATTTAAACCTGCAAAGAAAAAAGTCCCGGATTGAGTTGAACGACCCTCGTAAATTAACAATCTATAGGTAGTGACATAGTGAAGCAATCTGTAGCGCAGGTTACGGCAGGGAAACTGTTTCTTATTAGGATCAGCGTGACACACCGATCAGACATTTACCAATTGTTATTAAAATTGACAGATTTATTATTATAGATTAACTATGAATTTCGGTAGTGTTAAATTAAAAAAAAAAAAAACTTTTAAAGTAGAAATAGTAAAATTGACCTGTAAGTAGAGACTTTTTTTAATGATTTAATGGACTATCTCGAGATACGTTTGATTATAAGAAAAATCTAAGTTGTATATTTTTAATTTTTGGAATTAGATTTGGACTAGTTTATTATTATTATTATTATTATTATTATTATTATTATTATTAATAATAATAATAATAATAATAATAATAATAATAATAATAATAATAATAATAATAATAATAATAATAATAATATTGCCTTTGAGTTATGTAACCTCTTCTATTACGAATAACATTTGATTTTATTTCTTTCTCCTCTTTTGTATACAAAATTATCTCGCTAATTAGAACCTTATTTGTGGAGGGAGGAACACGCAGTAGCTCAGTGATAGAATGCTCATCTCTAGAGCGAGGTGTCCCTGGTTCGATCCCAGGCCGTCTGACTTTGTGTCGACCATATCGTGTCCGTAGATTTTCTCCGGGTTCTCCCTTTCCTCTCACATTTTCATTCCATCATTTATTTAATAATCGAACTCTTTTAGTAACCATGGGACTCTACAGAGTAGCCTATAATTTCGGGAGAACGTAATTTCATTTCATACCTTCATTTTTTTCGACAATTTTAATGTTATTTGCTTAGAAAAGTTTATATTTAATACTAGTAGAATATCCGTTCTTCGCGCTAGAAGAATACGTTTAATTTTGGACGTAAAGGGGCTGACTTTGGATCATTCAAATGCAGAAGTCATATATGAGGATTTTAAGACAAATTGCATTCAAATTGTACCGAATATTGTATATTCATAAGTACAATGCGGGGAGCCGGGGCCCCAACCCCCCAGGATCGGCACCCTTGCTTATAGCATCAGAGTTCGTTCACACGAAAGCATAAAATTATATATATTCTATTTAGGCCAACATATGATTGAGCGTATTCTTGCATTTTTCTGCCTCAGCCTAACATCAACAAATGTGTTTCCATTTGAACAAATATTTTTTTGTACTTCTTCAATGACTACCGCATATTATATCTTTTACGCAAACCATTTAGATTTCTTTATATTCTTTCTATTAGCATGTATTGTGTACGTATAGATGTCAAACTGCAACGCAACAGGATTGACTGTCGAACGGTAGGATCTGCCACCTAGTGGCGAATTCGTGATGAAAGGTATACGCATTTTTTGGCTGATTGAGCAGGCAGCTAGAGGGAGCGGACGGATGCAGAAAGCAGTGCTTTGGATATAAACGTCACCGGAAGTGTCACTGTTAAATCTCAGAAACTCCGAAAACTATGGACACGGGCTGAATTTGGATTTAAATGCCATCGGAATTGTCACTGTTCATCTCATCGACTCCCGAAACTATGGATTCGGCTCCAATATCGGTCATTTTCGAGCATTTTTAAATATCTCCCCCTCGTCTTCCCCTAAGTTGCACCGTTAAAGTAAAATGATAAAAAAACATCCGAGGCCCGAACTTCATTTACGTTGAAAGTTTGATTAAGATTGGTTAGGTGGCTCAAGAGATATGAAGTCGCATAGTAACTTTCACTTTTATAGACCTATATATAGATTAGTTTTTAATTTTTATTTTGGAATGGTGTTAATTCCTCTTTAATTGTCTTTGAAACTATTTTTTAAAAACATTTTTCCTAACGAGTAATATTTCTTACTCTCAAGCGTACCGGTACTTTATAATTAAGGTGGCAGACTACTAAAAATGATACAAAAGCTATAATTATTTTTCTTTTGTCCATTTTTCGTAAGTGAAAATAGATAATGAAATATAACTTACCACAATAATAGATAAGGTTATACTACACCCGAAAATACGAATTGAAAGAATTTTCAGTTTGCCATCCATAGAAATTACAGTGTGGCCAGATTATGAATTGCCCAAAAATGTAGGTTAAGACAGCGACTAGAAAAATGAGCTCAACGGTAATTGATGACCTATCATGTTGTCTTGGTTCCTTGTAAAGTACTTTTAAAATTATATTTGTATTTATTTTGCACTGTCTATTAAAAATATATATATTTATTTTGTACTGTTTATTACAAAATAAATACAAATATTATTTAAAAAGTATTTAACAAGAAACCAAGACTACATGATAAGTCATCAATTACC
This sequence comes from Thermobia domestica, assembly GCF_964235325.1. NCBI lineage: Eukaryota > Metazoa > Arthropoda > Insecta > Zygentoma > Lepismatidae > Thermobia > Thermobia domestica. The sequence goes on along the minus strand of NC_137461.1, from coordinate 293,986,022 downwards.
GTTGAGTTGATTTTTCTAGTCGCTGCCTTAACCTAGATTTTTAGATAATTCATATTCTTTCAACAGTGTAATTTCTATGGATGGCAACACTGAAAATTTTTCCAATTCGTATTTTCGGGTGTAGTATAACCTTATCTATTATTGTGGTAAATTACATTTCATTATCTTTTCACTGAAATGAACAAAAGAAAAATAATTAGCTTTCGTATCATTTTTAGTAGTCTGCCCCCTTAAGTCTTTAACTTACAACAACTTGTAGCTAGGGATGGGACTTGGGTATTTACCCACTGGGTAGGTAAATAAAAATTGGGTAAATACCCGGTAAATACCGAAATTTTATTTACCTACCCAAAAAATGGGTATTTATTACAAACCGCAACATTACATAATAAGAAGACATGGTGAGTTCTAAAATAGTAGAACAAAATCTTCCAGATACAAATGTGGTTAAAGAAAGATGCAAACCTGCAACACTGGAAACTCAAAATTTATATCTGGTAACATTGCTTCGAACAATTCCTTTTCTAATTAAGTTCAGTACTGGTACTGATTTAAGACTTTTTGAGAGCAGACGTGCCTCTTATCTTAGTTGAATTTTCTAAGTTTTCTTTTATTCAGGGAGGGAAAGAAAACTGAAAATGGATAGAAAGAAAAGCAATGTTTGGAGCGCATATAATGTACGAAGTGATAAATCAGTAAACTGCAAGTACCGTGGTAAATACTATAAACACGCAAATGTAAATGAAATGTCAGATCATGTGAATAAATGTTTTAGGAGTATTGAAAGTCTAAAGAAAACTATTTTAAAAGATTTACAAGGCAGAAGTTTGTCTGATTGTTGTCAAAATACTGGGACAGAACAAGTGAATGAAAGTGAACAACCTACGTCAAGTTGTAGTAACAATAAAAGCATTGATGACTCTTTAGTGACGAGGCTGGCTGATAAAACTTTGATGCAGTTTCATATATGAAGAGTTCCTCCATCAATGTATAAAGTTCATCTAGTAGCATTATCACTTATGGATAAGATGACAGCTGATGAAAACGTAAGTAGCCTATATATGGATACCGTAACACATGTAAATTAATGAGTTAATTTGCTCACACGCACATCACATATCAAGTTAACTTTTGGGTTGAGCGATAAGGGAGTAGTTTTCTGGCTTGCAGTGTCTATTAAGCTGTCTGAAAGTTCAGATAAAAATTCCAAATTGGAAAGAACAGTTAACTACTTATGTAATAAATTCAACAATTAATTCCTTATATATGTCATTGCATTTACCCTAGCCCAGTGCAAGTGTTTCATATTAATGTACAAGTAATTTTATTTCATATAATTCAAGGGCTTGCCATATGACCTTGTAAAACGAGTCAAAAAACGATGGCGGAAAAGGAGTCGGTAAAACAATTTCCAGGTATTTTCAAATAGCTTATATTTTGCAGATATTTTGAAGTGTTCTTCAATTTCATTTATGGCAAATGTTATAGACGCCATAAAATGATTAGAAATACTCAAGTACTGAATGCACTTTTCATGCAATTAACAATGAGAAAAACATTCACACTTCTTTTAGTCTTCCATGTAAAACCGGCTGGAGAAGCTACTTAAAATCTCTTTAAAGTTTGATTGCTACAAAAGTCACCCTACAGAACTTAGCTGTTCATGAAACCACTATCAACCTAATGGCAAGATATACATCATTTATCAAAGACCACATAGCAAAGTTGCTTGATGATGAGGTTTTCTGGGTGACAGTTGAAAAGCTAATAAACATTCTCAAACCAATAGTGTCCTGGATAAATATATTAGAGTCTGATGAATGTAACATACATCGAGTTTTTCCTGCTGTCAAGAAAATCGAAGAGCAACTAAGAAAGACTATTCCCGAATGCCGATTGTCCAAAGCAGAAGAAAAAAATAATTTCGAAAACAGAAAAGCTCCAGCACTGCAACCGATTTACTATGCCACAGCATTGCCAGATCCATCATCACAGGGGTTTGACTTGAGTCCAGAACAATATGTCGATGGATTGTAGATCATAACACAGGGTTGCCGAAAATATGAAAGCAGATCTTGTAAATGTTATAAAGGATTTCGCACATTACAAGATAAAGAAAATTTTGTGAGGCAAGAAGTTCATTTGGACAAGTTCTGGTGAAATGAACCCAGTAATTTGGTGGCAAGTTTTGTGTGGAAGTATCCATTATCTGAAGTCGCACAGTGGATATTAACAGCATTTGTATCATCAGCCACCACAGAAAGATCCTTCAGTACCTTCTCAAAAATTCACACAAAGTCAAGGAACAGACTGACTGCTTCCAGAGCTGGAAAAATTACGTATATAGCTTATAACTGGAAGTTGCATCACCTGGAACAGAAACCAAAAGTATCAACATAGCGTAAAGAGACTGAGAAGACTGTTGAGTCAGAGCAGCAGAAAAACTTATCAGAGGAGCCAAAAATAAGTTATCGGGAGATACAAGTTCAACACACTTGAAATGCACCATGGTAGTAAGAAAAAGGAGAACCCTTGAAGAAGACAGTGACAGTGACACTTCTTCGGTGTGAGAGATAGATGGAGACATTACCAGCGATGATTCCATATATTCATTTCATGTATCCGATGAATCTAATGAGTAATCTTGGTAGAAATGATATCTCATAACGAGATAAAGTTTTGTCCTTATGTGTATAGAATATTTCGAGAACGTTACTAAGTCCTGAATGTTCTGTAATTCTTTTGTATTTTATTAGCTTGATGCTGCCAATTGAGGTGTTTGAAACCAGAGAAAACTAACTAAATTCTGCCCAATTCTAAATTAAAGAATGAAATCATTGAACTAGGTGTATGATTCTGATACCACCCAATCAGAAACTAATTAAAGAAACTGACGTAACCGTCATGTGAAGTCCATTATCCAATGGCATTTTATCTATTTTGTTTCGAAGAATGCTAATTTCTCGCAAAATAGGAAAATGCAGTTACTTCATTCTTGCTACAGACAGATCACATTTTATTACATTTTGATGCCTAGGTAGCAAGTGTAGTGAAGTGTGAAAGTCCTAGCATATACTCCTACTCCTACTGTGTTCCATTTGTAGTTATTAAAGCATGTATGATGTAACAGAATATATATAATCAAGTCATGTCAGTTGTTATGACTTGTCGCCCATAGTCACTTACAGAATGTAAATTAAAAGAAAAACCCTTATCTGCGTTCCGTGTACTTGTTTAGTTTCTTTACTTGTAGAAGAAATAAATGTAGTCTTTTTCAGTCATAAGTTCTTAAAGATATGTTCTCTGGACAAATATCAAACCAGGTACGACCACATAACTCATCTCTATTAATGAAAATAATAAATCGACATTTGTTGTAGCTTCTACTGGATCTACTGTTACTTTTTCATTATTTTTATGTACTGCTCAAGAACGTCTGTACATATATATGTTTGAAAAGAAAAAAACCCTTATATTTACCCAATTTGGGTAAATACCTGGGTATTTACCAAGGTAAATACCCAAAAAATATTTACCGGTAAAAATCCCATCACTACTTGTAGCTAATTTGTACTTACAACAGAGTTGCCAACCTCAGACAACAAAATTATTGGTTTTCGTCTTTAAAATTATCGTATATTGCAAAAAAAAAAATATCGTATAATCGTTATGCACCTCATAATTGTAGGAACAGGTATAATACTACTAATAATAGCAATAATAATTTATATAATAAATTTGTCTAATAATCTTTAGTTCCAAACTCCAAATCGGCGTCATTATCTTCATCATTTTTATTATTTTCAGGGATAAAAGTGAGGGGGAATGCAGGGAACGCCATCCTTCCACCTCCAAAAATATGTACGACGTGCTTCCAGATCCTAAAAAATTACAATGGCAAAGATAGATAGGGGGACGGCGTACCTACCGCCCCCTACCTTTTCAGATTCACTTTTACCCCTGATAATGCTTATTAACACCACTCGGAACAACAACAATATTTTCATCTCCTTGTAAATGTAGCTGAATTTAAAGATTGGATTCCGGGTTGCCATCCATTCTTGATTTATAGTAGCGAGAATGAGTGTTAAAAACCTCAGTATGTGTGTGTGTGTGTGTGTATTTGGTCTAGGAATTAATTCGTGCGGGTGGACAAGAGATGGCGCAACGAACGGAGCGTCCCACAGTTCCGTGTATCCACACATGTGTTGCAAACCCCTGTCATCGCGTATCGTTCGTAGTATAGGGCAGTGGATTAAAGCGTCAACAACATCAGTTTGTAGTTAAGTGAACATGGCGCAATTTGTGCCTGATAAAGTGTTTTTGCGGGGTGTCCTGCTGCATTACTTTAACATGCAGAAAAGTGCGACTGAAAGTCATCGTATTTTGGTGGAAGTGTATGGTGACCATGCTTTAGCTGAGCGAACGTGTCAGAAGTGGTTTGCACGGTTTAGAAGTGGTGATTTCGGCTTGGCAGACCAAGAGCGAGCTGGACAGCCAAAAAAATTTCAAGACGAAGAATTGACAGCATTACTCGAGCAGGATTCGTGTCAAACGCAGGAACAACTTGCAGCAGCATTAGGCGTTGATCAAACAACAGTCTCCAAACGCTTGAAAGCCATGGGAATGATTCAAAAGATGTCACATTGGGTTCCACATGAATTGAAAGACAGAGACGTTGAAAGAGGAAAAATCATTTGCGAATTGCTGCTTCAACGACAGAGCAGAAAGGGGTTTCTGCATCGAATTATTACGGGTGATGAGAAGTGGATCCATTACGAGAACCCTAAACGAAAAAAGGCCTGGGTGAAACCAGGTGAACCAGGTCCATCACAACCAAAACGAGATATTCACTGTGCAAAGGTTATGCTGTGCATATGATGGGATATGAAAGGTATGGTGTACTATGAGCTGCTGCAACCGGGTGAAACTATGAATGGAGAACGTTATCGACGACAATTAATGCGTTTGAAGCAAGCTCTGGCCAGAACACGACCAGAATGGGAGAACAGACATGATAAACTTATTGTTCAACATGATAACGCTCGCCCACATGTCGCAAAACCGGTCAAAACCTATTTAGAAAATGTCGGATGGGAAGTTTTACCCCACCCGCCGTATTCACCAGACGTTGCTCCTTCGGACTACTACTTGTTCGATTGCATGAACAACGATTTGATTGGACAGCGGTTTACTTCTTCAGAAGATATCGAAACATGGGTCTCTGATTGGATCGCTTCCAAGGATGAGGACTTCTTTCGCCACGGAATCCGTACATTGCCTGACAGATGGGCGAAAGTGGTGGCTAGCGATGGACAATATTTTTCTTAAGGTATTTATGTATTTTGTGTTTGTACTACAGCTTCAATGTGTGCGTACCAACCGCACGAATTAATTCCTAGACCAAATATGTGTGTGTGTCTGTGTGTGGGTTTTATAATAATTGAATGCACATCTACAATTTATTTGCACATTCAAAAATTTCCAATAAAAAGGTATGTGTTTTAAAATTATGTATATTCACCTATTACCACAAGGCCTAGGGATGCGCACGAGACGAGTCGAGACAGGATTTTCGTGACAAAATTCGAGTCGAGACATGGCTCTTCCAATAGAGAAATATACATTTTTCGAGTCGAGACATCACTTTTACAGCACATTTTCGAGTCGAGACAGCCACAAATCTTGTCTCGTGCGCATCCCTAGCAAGGCCATTACCATACGTAACGTTAAGGTTTCAATTATTGTATATCATAATAAATTATCGTATGGGTGGCTGGCCTGAATTACAAATCTATTTTTATCTTTTTTTTTAAAGTTTGTACTTTTCTTATATTTTCTCTAGAGCCTGCGTAACTTGCGCCTTGTTGACTCTTCTAAGGTTGTTTGAACATTTTACAGATACAGAAGACCTGTATACGAAAGCGACCCAAGAACTTTGCAATCCTTATGGGAAGACATACACTTGGGACATGAAGATAAAAGCAATGGGGCTTACGGGAATAGACTCAGCAAAAACCATCGTCAAAGAAATAGGTCTACCTCTCACAGCAGAAGAATATATGACACAAATCCAGGAATTGTATAAACGGTACTTTCCCACATCTCAATTAATGCCAGGTAAGAATCTTAACTCTTTAACTAAGGTTTTATTTTCAGGCACAATAGGTTGATTGGGAATCTAGTGTGCCGTTCAGCACCAAGGCTATAGCTATTAGCCCCTCGGGGATCCTATGGTACAATTTGTACCATACGCATTTTTCATGGTACAGTGCGTTATTTCTCTTCTATTTGAGCTTTTTCGTCCAGATTTTTTTTTGTTTTCCAAGTCCAGAGGCCCTGTAGAAGACATTACGTATGGCTTCAGACCTTCCTGCGTCCAGACATAGGAGGTGATGACGCCATAAGTCAAAAATTTATTTTCTCATTTACTAAGCCTATGTTCAATATTTTTTGGCGGGCTTATTTTTCCACGTAGAAGATTGAAATTTTGCACAAACATTCAGTCCACCGACTAGTATTTACCAGATTTTTTGTTCCGATGTCAGTGCTAAAATAGGGGGAAACCAGAGGGGCAAAGGGGTGAAAAAAGGGATATTTTTACCCCCAAAATCCCGTTTTTCGTCATTTTCCCGCCTCACATACATGATGGGGACACGTGAGTCATACCGTCTGAAAGGCAGTTCCATTCTGAAGAGAATGTCGGTCGAATCATTGTCCTAGGTAATTAGGGATGTCTCAGGGATTTTTTGAAAAATATACTTCTTTTTCCTAAGATCCTAAGATAAATAGTGACGATACAGTAGCTGCTTGACTGAAAGTCTAAAAAATAGCCCAAAAAGCCAGGATCCGGAAAGGGTTAGACGTAGGAGCGGATCCAGGGGGCGACCGCTCCCCCCTCCACAGAAGAGAAAACTTTATTATTTTATATATAAATAAAACCCATCCCAAAGTTTGGAGCCCTTAAATGTAGCTCTAAGTAGCAGTATTACAATCTACCGCACCCCTGAGAAATCCGTCGTGGATCCGCCCCTGATTAGACTTGGGCTACAGCTCAACGCGGAATCCCAAACACATGAGCTTCCATCGGGAATCAAACCGGAATCTCCCACGCTGAAGGCGAGTACGCTAACCATGTATCCACCAGGGAGTTCAGACACAAATAGATTTTTTTAAAAATAAATATATATGTATAACGTTGTATATATTGGTGTAATATGTTGATCAATATCTCAATGCATGTGGTTCACTTTTCTAAAATTGGTATTTTTTTTTTTACGTGATTTTTTTTTATCTTAGCTTGGAAATTTGATCGTTTCACGTGTCAAGATCTCCAAATTTTCATATTCTGCGACAATTGATGCTGTCGCTGCCATACTTAAATATGTTGAGATCAATTTATCTCAATAAGTTAAATATTGTCTTCTATTTGCTCTTTTTTAACCCTCAAATGCATGACGTGGTTATGAAAGGCCCGACATATTAACCAAAATTATTATTATTATTATTATTATTATTATTATTATTATTATTATTATTATTATTATTATTATTATTATTATATTTTTCGCATTTGTACCCTAGGTATCTCCGGCATCTTTCAAGTACCTTCAGGACTAAGTTCACAGAAGCAATACCTAACGTTGCCAAATTTCCGGATCTTTCATACAGATACTTTCCAAATTAATGTAAGCATCTTGTGTTCGAATCACATTAAATGTCAGGAGCACGAGTAAAAGTGGATCTAAAAAGGTAGGGTAACGCATGATGTCATGCCGTCCCCCGTGTCTATCTTTGCTCATTGTATTTTTTATGAAGTGGGGGACGCCATAGATATTTTTGGAAGTGGGGGAATGACGTTCCACGCGTTTTCTTCCTCACTTTTACCCTGGCTCAGGCGGCGAACACAGCGCCAGGCAGTTTGTGAGGGTGGGGTGTTAGAGGAAACTCAGTATTACGTAAGGAGCAATAGAGTGGTAGTTTGCATCAAACTGAGCAGACGATAGTGTAAAATGTGCAACCTCTCTGATACCCATTGTTAGCGCTCGCTTATTGGTGTGAACGTAACGAAAATGAATGTCTTGGGTGACAGTGCCCACGGTGATAGCGGCCTACAAAACTCACACTAAACTCACATCAGCTAAAAAGAATAGTGGTTAGAAGAAATACCCTCAGTGACAGGTCCCACCGAGCATTAAAGCGGGTTTCTTAGAGCCATCGTGTGACTGCGCTGCAAGTGACAGAAGAACTCAAGCAGTCTTTGCCGGGAACCACAATCTACTGTGAATTAGATGACACGGACATACTCAATTTCTCTATTCTGTTCTCAGGTTCTTTATTTCTATAGTACGCTTTCGTGTTCTCGCACTTCGAATATAAGCTAAGGGGGAAGTCAAGTTAAAGATAATACAAGTCTTTCGAACAAATATGTATTGTCCATTGGTTTTAAATGTGGACCTGAGAGATTCATGTTTTACATTTTGTGTAGGAAAAACTGATCATGCATCAGAGGGTTAAATGTTGATATGACTATGTGAAAATACAGAAATTATGAATTCCAGAAGAAAATTAAGCTTGTTGCTGCGTAATTATCAGATTTTTTCATTAACCCTTTAACTGGCACAGTTTTCTGGAAATGTGTACTCTCAGGTGGCAGACGTAGTACTACGCAGTGATGCCAACCTGAAACAATATGAAATCCCATGTCGAGAGGCAAAAAATCCCATTTTACTTGTAAATTTCCCAAGTAAAGTATGCATAATTAAAAGTATGCTGTAATATTAAAAATTAAATTTCTTTGTGTTAGTCACTTTTTACAATATCTAAATGAATAAGCCGTAAATTTCGATCTTCTCGAAAAATCCCATATTTGCTGCTTATTATCCCTTTCCGAGAAAATAAGGTCAAAAACTCCCACGATATGGGATTTTTCCCACAGGTTGGCATCACTGGTACTACGTCGTAGCCACAAGAATCGTAGAACTATGAAACAATGACGTATGTTTCACACAAACAACAATAGCACACAACAATAAACAAACAAAACTTTACAAAGACGTCCCCACCTCACCAAGACGTTTGCTACTGTTTTGAAATGCAGTTTCTGTTTCTTTTATTACAGCAGCAGCAGCGTCCTTCTTACGAGCAAGAATGTTCCATCTGTTATTCCAAAACCCAATGTCGTTTGTGCATTATGTGTATTCAGAGCCATCTATTGATTTGTTTTCGATTTAAATGTAAGAAGAAAAGTTTTCAAGTGAGACCGTCATTGCCACTGAAGATCAGTGACTTTTTAGTCAAGACGTATTACTACGTCGTAGCCGTTTCCACTGTACATATGCAATGACGTAGTACTACCTAGTTAAAGGGTTAATTTTTCTGAGTTGTTACGATATAGGTTAAAAATACGGTTGAAATAAACTTTACTTAAAATTTTATTATTCTGCTCTAATATATCAATTGAATGCTTAAATAATGAAATTTACTGATTGCTTTATTCTATGTATGTCAGTCTGTCTCACTGATTATGAGAGTAATATAAATTGAAATTAAGTATTATTGATCTGAGCGTAATATAATTGTATCTAATAGGATATGTCCATGTTCTTATGACAGGAGCAGAAAAATTAGTTCGCCATTTACATAAGAAAGGAGTACCCATCGCCTTGGCGACGAGCAGTAGTAAGGAGAGTTTTGATCTGAAAACAGTGAATCACCAAGAGTTTTTCTCATTATTCAATCATATTGTGATGGGCAGTTCCGATCCAGAGGTGTTGAAAGGAAAACCAGATCCTACCATTTTCCTTGTTTGTGCTTCTCGGTTTCCAGATAAGCCAGAGTTTTCGAAGGTAAACAACCAGGTTTCAGTTTGTTTGCTGTTATTTATCGCTTGTGACGGGTTGAAAATGGTATTGTCAAAACTGAAACGTGCCTAAGAACGTAACGTATGATATCTTAAGGATGATATTGGACGCTACTTAAATGCGACATCTATGAGGATTCTATAATACTGTAAACAGAAAAAAATAATCGTTTCAACAAATCACCATCGCCTTCATCAGTGTAGATTGAAAACAATAAACTTGATGAAGTTCAAAAAGTAGGGGAAGATGGGGTAATAAGAGACACTCAGGGTAATAAGAGGCAAAAGTAATTGAAGATGTTAACAGTTTTCAAGTCACATTTCTGATTCTTTGTGTATATATACTTTGTTACCTGGCAACACAATAGAAAATTATTTTATTTCTTCCCAATGTACCTAGGTACAGGAAGACTGCGAAACATTTTTTTTTTAAGTTCAGTTGTTGTCTCTTGGGGTAATAAAAACGCTTCCAGACAGAGGCGTCATTTAGGGTAGGCAGGAGGGGGCAATTACCCCCCCCCCAAGAGTTTGAGGAATACATATACTTTAATCGATTGTCTACTAATACAAAATCTTATGTTGCTAGTGCTCTTGCCCCCTCAAGCGAAGTCTGAAATGACGCTCCTGCTTCCAGATTTCTTTTATTCTGTGCCTTGTTATTAAACTGTGGTTACAAGGGATAAGTCAAACAAGGAACATTCGTGAAGTGTCCCCTCGGGATTCGTATAAAACTAATTTAAATGCAAAGTTCTCCACTTCCCAATGTATATTGTATTAATTTTAGCGGCCCATTTAGGTAGTTTGCATATTTATGGGCCTTCATTTATCCGGAATCCAATTATGCACTACTATAACGCTCAGACACAAAATTGCTTTTAGTTTCCTTAGATGTAACTGGACATAAATATGAGCATATACTAAACAAATTGGATCAAGTGGGTCACAGTGAGAGAGTGGTTCATGGTGTGTGGTGGGTCAGAGTGATCATGGTGGGTACTGGGTCAGAGTGGGTCAAGGTGATGGTGGATCCAGTGGGTCATGGTTTCATTGACCCTCGACATCTCTGGTAGCGTATTACTGTAATATATTAACTTGTAAGAGTATAACATGCTTGTCACTTTCCAGTTAAAGTTGAGGGGAAAAGTCCATTAGTTCTTAACTTAAATCTACTCTCTCTCTCTCTCTCTCTATATATATATATATATAGATAGATAGATAGATAGATAGATAGATAGATAGATAGATAGATATAGATATAGATATAGATATATAGATATAGAAATATATAGATATATACAGGGTGGTAGGTAACTCCACCGACAAACTTTGGGAGGTAATTCCTTATAATGAAGTGAAAGAAAAAAGTTCTTATAAACATAGGTCGAAAAACGTCTCCTTTCAGAGTTATGAACCGCCGAAAATTCGAAAAATTATGTTTCGAAACGCCCTGTCTTACAATACTATAGGACCTATAAGAAGCGGTTTAAGGAATTACACAGGAACTAGTATGCGAACTATCTAAATATCCATGTTTTACCATCTTCCGTTATCGGCGAAACAAACTGTAAAAAGGAAATTGAGGTATAGGGATACTCCTTTAAGTACTAATAAAGCGTTCTTTTAAGTACTAATAAAACATGGATATTTAGAAAGTTCGCATACTAGTTCCTTTGTAATTCCTTAAACCGCTTCTTATAGGTCCTATAGTTTTGTAAGACAGGGCGTTTCGAAACATAATTTTTCGAATTTTCGGCGGTTCATAACTGAAAGGAGACGTTTTTCGACCTATATTTATTAGAACTTTTTTCTTTCATTTCATATAAGGAAACACCTTCCAAAGTTTGTCGGTGGAGTTACCTACCACCCTATATATATATATATATATATATATATATATATATATATATATATATATATATATATATATATATATATATATATATATATATATCACATTGTTGTCTTGAAGACCACCTAATGTACTGTTTATGCTTCGCGTAAATATACGATATGCTGAAGATCGCGTAATATGCTTTCGATTGTTTGTAAATCCTCATCAAATAAGGGGAGAAGGATTAGAAAAGATAATTCCTGATTTCGAGCTCCAGTACAGTGTTATAATAGAATACCTGCTGAGTTGAGAATACTAGGTCATTACCAGTGCCGTGTCGTGGAAACTCAGCGCCCGTCGCGAGAATATACGACGGCACCCCCGTACGTGTGAGTAAGGTCGACAGACCAGCCGCGAATTGGCATCATGGTTGGCGCGAAGCATAAGAAAATTTTCAAGCTTTTTCTTGATTTTGAGCACCTTTTATTACTTTTTTCATTGCATTTTACAAATATATATATAACCTTTCTCTTTCCCGAATTTTGCGCCCCCTTACTTCGGCGCCCGGGGCTGGTCTTTACAATTATATGGCTATGCTGTTATCGTTTCTTACGACAAATGCATTCTTTCTTGTACTCAGGGAGCTAATGTCAACGAAAGTAGTGGCAGACACAAAACGAATGACTCAATAAGGGGGGGGGGATTTGGATTTCTGGGCTTTCCGCATCTAAGGCCATTTAGCCCTTCACGATTTGAGGGATGACGTCCCTCGGCGAGCACACAATCCGGGGAAAGGGAAGGAATAAAGGATTGGGAAAGGAAGGAAGCTGCCTGGGACCTATAAGTTAGGTGCCACCCCGGCATTTGCCTGGTGTGAATGAGGAAAACCAAGGAAAACCTCATTCAGGGTGGCTGGAATGAAAAATCTGTTACACTTTTTCGACCGAGTGACCCCACCGGGAATCGAACCCGGGACCGCTCACACGACTCAATAAGGAAAATACTTAATTATATACGATTTTCGTTTGTTAGCTACTTTTCCAATAATTAAAAAATGAAATGTTTAAGTTTTACGTCCGACGGTTATGCCGATTAGGCTAAAGGAGACGATGATGATGAGAAATGAATGAAATGGTGGAATGAACAAAGTGGGAGGAAACCGGAGAACCCTGAGAAAACCCACGAGCACGGTGTTTGTCCACCACAAAGTCCACACGGCGCGAGCTGGGATCGAACCAGGAACCCCAAGCACCGGAGATGAACGCTCTATCACTGTGCCACCGCGCTTCCACCAATAATTAAAAGAGTTGATTTTCTACTTATCAATGTTAAATATCTTAAGAGCCTCACGACATAAAGTACTTTGTTACTGACGACTACGTGGCGTGAATTAACTTCGATACCAACGAAACGTGTCAGCTGCTTATGGCAAAGATACCTCGCCTCCCTATTTCCCATCATCCATCTTTGTTGTGTCCCCGAAATTACTTTCTATGAAGCTTCTTCCATTCTATGATTTTCCAGAAAAAATTAAATTAAATTAAATATTTAAATTAGCACCCCATGGTTTTACCTTTGAAACTAAAGGAGACGTATGGTCAGCGGAAGTGAATGATAATGGAAGCATTGGTGGGATGAAAATGTAAGAGGAGACGGGTGAACCTCGAAAAGACCCGTGAAAACTATGTTGTTCACGAAACTTACATGACATAGCATCGAACTTGGAACTTCTCGCACCAGAGATGAGCATTCGCACTGAGACACCACACCTCCTATGATTTCGATTTTCCAAGATATTTAGTTTGTACATATTTATATATTTCTGCTATAAATGACAATTGAAAATCTCATCTCCATAAATTGTTCCATTTTCAGTAGCTGTATTTTCTCCATTACTATTAGTAGAAGGTTTGGTGCAAGGAACTTCTGTGTCCACCAGGGTCGGATTAAGAGAGAAGCTTAGAGGAGCTGTAGCACCGGGGCTCCACTTTGATCAAAAGCTGAATTGGCTGTCTAAAATAGAATCATACACAATTCAATCATCATCATAAGATAAAATCTGACCAAAATATAAAATATATTCACTTAACTTTACTATTATACTTCCACAGACATGTATTAGGCGAACTGAGCAGGGACCACATATATTTTTTCTAGCCCCGGGTCTCCAGATGGGTTAATCCAGCTCTGGTGTCCACCAATCTATTTTAATTTTATAATTTCATTCTTCGTTTAAAACTTTCTTCCTATTGTCTGTTTATCGTCTCGTCTCGCTTCTCGAGAGGCTTTTCTCGTCTCATAAATTTATGCACTTGATTCCTGGAAGTGGTGAAAACAGTATAATATTATATTTAGTCAGTGGCGGCTTTAGCGGGTAGCCCGGGTAGGCATGGGTCTACCCCAAAAAATTTGAAAAATATATAACCTAAACACTAAAAGATAAAATAAAGAATAAATATATTTTATTTTCCACTATTTATATTAATGGTTGATAATTATTAACAAATAGCATCAACTACTGCTGTAAAAGTAATTTTCTACTGTCATTAATCAATCAAATGTGTACATGTATTCATAAGCTAGTGAGCGGGCCTATCCAAACTTAAAATCCTAAAGCACCTTTTTTTTAGTAATAGAAAATACAATTGCTATGTAAGGATAATGCTGAATTACCATTAGTTAAAGAAAAAAAGAGATCACATCACTGAGATTCTTTAATCAATGTTCATACTCCGAGGAACATAAGAATCGTCGACAATACCAAACTACTAGAGTTTTTATGTTTCAAGTGTGCCCGCAGAAAATATGTGAAACATATTTCGGCTCCACCGTCGCTGCCCTCTTACGGAGGAAATCTTTCCTTTGCTTTGGGGAAAGAAGTGTTGCCAATTTGTCATTCAGTCATTTTGTTTGGCGAAGCCTGTGAAATAATGCAATGTGACAACCCTGTCCAACTAGAAAAGGATCTCGGTCACAGCAACTTGTCTCTGCTTTTTCGAGGCAGGTACGGACAGCAGCGTCAGCAAGAGTACACTTAAACTAGAAATACTCTAGTAAGTAATTTTAAAAAAGCAAATTTCGGAAAAACATCAAATTCAGAGCAATGACTAAATATCTGATTTCTGACAGGTAGCATATTCTTTTTCGCCCTTAACTCTAGCCATAGGAACTAAATACACGTTTCCTGATTGGTTGGAGTTATCTGTTGACCCGTGCTCGTAGTACCTATATTAATTAAAGTTCTACCGCCCGAGTGTGACGTAATGCCATGTGGTATTATGATGGGGTGCAAAGGTGGAATAGAACGAGCCCTGCGGGGCTTCTAACCCCCTTCGCTCGCTGGCGCTTGCTCAGCTATGTTTCGTAATGTAAGCAAATCACATTTTTATCAATAAAGTTGTGTGTGGAAAGTGGACTAATTACCACATGACATTACGTCACGACCGGTGCAAATTCAATGTAAATTTAACTACATCCCAAGGAAGGCAAGAAAGCGTATGCTTACCTTTCCCCTCCTGGTGCTTCCAGCATCTCCCTCCTCTCTAACTGCCCACTATTCCTTCAGCGCGTTGATTCTAGGCATGGCCAGAACCGGTTCCTGGTGGAACCGGTTTTCGGGTTTGAACGGATCCGGTTCCGGAACCGGTTTTTCGGATCCAGGTCTGGAACCGGTTCTTCGGATCCAGGTCTGGAACCGGTTCTTCAGATCCAGGTCTGGAACCTGTTCTGAAAACCAAATCTCCAAGAACCGGTTCCGCTGGAACTGAAACTTTCAGTCTATCCCTACGCTAAACCCGAGTTGCTGGCAGGCTGTGAACAGTGTGCTAGATGAAATGGTGGAAGCGACAGGCAGGCGCCCAGGCGGCGGCCGCTTTTCTCATTTGGCTAAATAAACTGGGTAACTGGCTAACTTATTGCCTAAACAGGCAAATTGGCCAACTCATTTGGCTAAACACCCGCTGGTGGAGCATTTTTTTTTCTGGGGGCACAAGCATGTCTGGGCGGGAGGGCACAAGCGCATGGTCCTCTTTGCACTGTTTTGAAGGTGAACTTTTCGGGTCTTTGGGGGCTTCCGGATCCAGGTCTGGAACCGGTTCTGAAAACAGGATGTCCAAGAACCGGCGGTTCCACTGGAACCGGAACTTTGTGGCCATCCCTAGTTAATTCGCGAGGACCCCACTTCTTACTCTTCTGTTGTTTTATTACATGATTGTTCATAAGGGCTATCAGAAATTTCTAGGTAAATGGTGGAAAAAGCACATATGTAATATATAAAATGACAAATGGGTATTAGTTTCAACTTATTTTAATGATGAAAGTGTTATGAAAATTTAAAAAAAAACTCCTTGGTCCGGGTTTGAACCCACGCCAAAAGCGATTTTCATTACTGGCCCGTGCGCTAGCATGCTCGGCAACGAGAACCGATAGTATATGGCATTTGATTTGTGCTACGAAGCAACAAACGGATAACTCCAACCAATCAGAACCTGTATTTAGCTCCTATCGCTAGGGTCGAGCGTAATAAAAATATGTAATGAAATAACAGCACAGATTTTAATCAAATAGTAGAGAAAAGTGTTCCATTAAAAATTTAATTCATAAACAAAGCATTAAATATTCATATTTGTGTAAGAGTTTATATTCATTATCAAGGAAATAATTTCCCCAATGAAAAATAACTTAATATCACATAAAAGTTTCTACAATATTACTAACGTTTAACAGAAAAAATATCCGAAGATCAGACATCCATCAATCTATAGACCTCAGTAAGTAAAATAAAATGATATCTAACATTATGAAACCTCATGCGTAGTTTTTCAAAAAAATTAAGAAAACTAAATTATTTTATAAATCTAAAAATTGCAGCTGAACGAAAACCATGCCATCTATTAAGGTGAGGCAGGTACTTAAATATAGCATTTGTTCATGTGCATTTTGTGCATTTGATTCACCTGCTCTTATTCTATTATTACTATTTTTCAGTGCCTGGTGTTCGAAGATGCACCTAACGGTGTGAAAGCAGCTCTTGCAGCAGAAATGCAGGTTGTGATGGTTCCAGACCCTCATGTACCCCCAGAGTTCCACGAAGGAGCAACACTTGTTTTGAAGTCATTGAGTGATTTTGAGCCAGAGAAATTTGGTCTACCACCATATGATGACTAGTAATTGAAGCTTATGGTTTCCTCATTCCACCCAATGATGATAATAAAATAAAATAGGTTTTTATCTAAACAGATATAAATATATTTTTGTCTGTACAAAATATTCTAGAATAAACGTTTTGGTGTAGTATTTATTGTTAATATTTCTTTGCCCAAGTGCTCCTTTTCTGACCACTAATCAGTGATATGAGGTGGAAAATTTTTCACTATATATTTCTGGAAAATTTTCCGTTCTAAACAAATATCAGTGATCAAGTAACAATTCGTCACTAACCATAAAACAGATTGATTTTGTGTGTAGAAATGTTAAAAACTGAAAAATCGTTTAAAGAATTTGAAAATTTTCATGGCTCAGAAAATTTCCAGTACTATGTAGGAACAAATGAAACAACTTTTCATGAATAAAAAAAAAAAATCTGTCGTGTATGGAAAAATTGAAAAAAACTTTCTGAGTCGGAAAATTTTCATCATTTTGAAGCAAAAGGTAAAACAATTTTTATGAATCGGAAAGTTTTGTTGGTCTGTAGAAGCAAGTGAAAGGAATTTTCATAGATTAGAAAATGTTCATTACGATATGGGAACAAGTGGAAAAACTTTTCATAAGCCGGACAATTTTGGATATTATGTATAATGATGTTAGGTGGAAAATTTTTGCACTATATTTAACTGCACATTGAGCTATAGAATTGAATTCTTGTAGAGAAAAGTAAGGCAACAACGAATTATAAATTCCAATTAGCTTTCGGGAACTGGAAAATTTTCTAATTTTCGAGTTGGCAAGTAAAAACTTACATAGTGTTTCTCTATTTGTCTGTCTGTCTGTCTGTCTCTCTCTCTCTCTCTCTCTCTGTGTGTGTGTGTGTGTGTGTGTGTGTGTGTGTGTGTGTGCGTGCGTGCGCTGAAGTTTCGCTTCTAATTTCTGCCACGAAAGCGTAGAACTGCCAAGTAAATGTCACGTTTGGGTGAATCGAGTTGCTGCCCGAGACATATGTGATATAGTAGTACTAAGTTCGGTCAATATGTCAGGAAGATTTAGGTGCAAAACTCAAAGGGTTTAGGAGATACAGCCACTAGAACGTCATATGGAAATACATGTTATATTCTATATCTGTACGTGATCTTATGATCACTGATGACATTCCAGCTGCGGATTAAATGCGGCTTAATTGCATTCGTACCGGATGTTGAGGGAGAAAGAATTAGTGAAGATCAGAACAACAGGGAAATATGTAAGTGCAACATCTCATTCCTATATGATAATGCCGATTGTGTCCATGGACAGAAAAATTCTGCGTCCCATGTATGTTCTGGTGATTGAACCAAACGGTAGGTTCCCTCCAGTAAAACCACCCGATCTGGTAAATATAATCTTAATCTCAATTGCTGGTTAAAACAGCGAACATGAACAAGCAAGATCTTAAGACTTTCTATTCGGACGTCATGAGGAAAAGCATTCCAGGTGATAGGAAGAAAGTCCTCCTGTTACTTGATTCATAGTCTGCAAATAAAGACGACAGTCTTTCATCACAGTGTGTGCCAGCACGTTTTGCATTGGTCAAATGGCTGATACCGGTGGATGTAGTAGCATGATTCAGCCTCTGCATGTTCCCTTCTTCTGTCCATACAAAGCTTTCGTTCGTTTCATCACTGATACAGCATTAACAAGAAGTGACGTGAATATTTAGCATCGTGACAGGTTTATATAACTTCAATCGTTCACAATTTACCAGATCAGTGTTTTTCGTTTCCGCAACATAATTCGATTCGAATTCTATAAGGCTAGATACTTGAATGAGGAGCCTGAAAATTGGATCGTTCCTTATAGTTTAGGGGCTACCCATAGGACGTATGTGAAGTTGGCCCTCCACTTTCAAATTTCGATTCGAAACTGAAGCCAATCGATTGTTTTTCGTTTGTTATTGATTGTTTTGAAGAAAAAATCATTTGTTTCGAAAAACGTACGGAAATATTGAAAAAATAAAGTTGGGGAGGCCAACTTCACACTAGCCTCCCCACTTTAAATTTTCCATTCGAAACCGAAGCCAATCGTTTGTTTTTCGTTTGTTATTGATTGTTTTGAAGAAAAAATCATTTGTTTCGAAAAACGTACGGAAATATTGAAAAAATAAAGTTGGGGAGGCCAACTTCACACTAGCCTCCCCACTTTAAATTTTCCATTCGAAACCGAAGCCAATCGTTTGTTTTTCGTTTGTTATTGATTGTTTTGAAGAAAGAATCGTTTGTTTCGAAAAACGTACTGACATATTCACAAAATAAAGTTGGGGGGGGCAACTTCACGCTGCCCCCCACTTTCAAATTTCGATTTCAAACTAATGCCAATCGTTTGTTATTGATTGTTTCGAAGAAAAAATCGTTTGTTTCGAAAAAGTTACGAAGATTTTCACTAAATAAAATTTGGGGGTTGGCAATTTCCCGCTGGGCTCTCTAGTATGAAATGTCGACTCAGAACTGAAGCCAATCGTTAGTTTTTCGTTTGTTATTGATTGTTTTGAAAAAAAAATCGTTTGTTTCGAAAAACGTAGAGAAATATTTAAAAAATAAAGTTGGGGGGCCAATTACACGCTGCTCCCTCCACTTTCAAAATTACATTCCAAACTAATGTCAATCGTTTGTTTTTCGTTTGTTATTGATTGTTTCGAAGAAAACATCGTTTGTTTCGAAAAACGTACAGAAATATTCAAAAAATAAAGTTGGGAGGCCAACTTCACACAAGCCCCACCCCACTTTAAAATTTCGATTCGAAACCAAAGCCAAAACTTTATTTTTCGTTTGTTATTGATTGTTTTGAAGAAAAAATCGTTTGTTTCGAAAAACGTACGGACATATTCACAAAATAATGTTGGAGGGGGCCAACTTCACGCTGTCCTCCCACTTTCAACTTCCGACCCCAAACTGATGCCAATCGTTTGCTTTTCGTTTGTTAGTGATTGTTTCGAAGAAAAAAATCGTTTGTTTCGATAAACGTACAGAAATATTCAAGAAATAAAGTTGGGGCCAACTTCAAACTAGCCCCCCACTTTAAAATTTTGATTCGAAACCGAAGCCAAAAGTGTGTTTTTCGTTTGTTATTGATTGTTTTGAAGAAAAAATCGTTTGTTTCGAAAAACGTACTGACATATTCACAAAATAAAGTTGGGGGGGCCAACTTCGTGCTGCCCCCACTTTCAAATTTCGATTTCAAACTAATGCCAATCGTTTGTTTTTCGTTTGTTATTGATTGTTTCGAAGAAAAAATCGTTTGTTTCGAAAAACGTACAGAAATATTCAAAAAATAAAGTTGGGAGACCAACTTCACTCTAGCCCCACCCCACTTTAAAATTTCGATTCGAAACAGAAGCCAAAACTTTATTTTTCGTTTGTTATTGATTGTTTTGAAGAAAAAATCGTTTGTTTCGAAAAACGTACTGACATTCACAAAATAAAGTTGGGGGCCAACTTCACGCTGCCCCCCACTTTCAAATTTCGATTTCAAACTAATGCCAATCGTTTGTTATTGATTGTTTCGAAGAAAAAATCGTTTGTTTCGAAAAAGTTACGAAGATTTTCACTAAATAAAATTTGGGGGTTGGCAATTTCTCGCTGGGCTCTCTAGTATGAAATGTCGATCCGAACTGAAGCCAATCGTTAGTTTTTCGTTTGTTATTGATTGTTTTGAAGAAAAAATCGTTTGTTTCGAAAACGTACAAAAATACTCAAAAAATAAAGCTGGGAGGCCAACTTCACACTAGCCCCACCCCACTTTAAAATTTCGATTCGAAACCGAAGCCAATCGTTTGTTTTTCGTTTGTTATTGATTGTTTTGAAGAAAAAATCGTTTGTTTCGATAAACGTACGGACATATTCACAAAATAATGTTGGAGAGAGCCAACTCCACGCTGCCCCCCCACTTTCAACTTTCGATTCCAAACTGATGCCAATCGTTTGCTTTTCGTTTTTTATTAATTGTTTCGAAGAAAAAATCGTTTGTTTCGAAAAACGTACAGAAATATTCACAAAATGAAGTTGGGGGGGGCCAACTTCACGCTGCCCCCACTTTCAAATTTCGATTCCAAACTAATGCCAATCGTTTGTTTTTCGTTTGTTATTGATTGTTTCGAAGAAAAAATCGTTTGTTTCGAAAAAGTTACGAAGATTTTCACTAAATAAAATTTTGGGGGTTGGCAATTTCCCGCTGGGCTCTCTAGTATGAAATGTCGTCTCAGAACTGAAGCCAATCGTTAGTTTTTCGTTTGTTATTGGTTGTTTTGAAGAAAAAATGGTTTGTTTCGAATAACGTACAGTAATATTCAAAAAATAAAGTTGTGGGGGCAACTTCGTTTGGAAAAACGTACAGAAAAATTCAAAAAATAAAGCTAGGGGTGCCATTGAGCCGTTTCATGCTGTAGAATACAGTCTGGTCGTCCCTTGATGTTATTCAATTTTAACTTTTATAACTTACTCTCTAATTAAAGTAGCAAGATAACTTTGGTAACAAAGTGATTATGAAGGATGAAGCATCCCGCCGATATGTATTTCATGTATCTGACAGTAATTCAACGGACGGGGGTGGGAAACTCTCTTTTTTTTTTTTTTTTTTTTGCATCAGAATATTGGAGATGGCATTTCTTCCCCCTTGGGGTGCACTCATAAAAATTGGTTTAGAAAGCAATGAAGTAGTTCACTACATGCTAATACCCCTATATGCGTACGTGTTGCTTGTATGGGGGAGGAGGCCAAAGTTGGACAGGTTTTTGAGTTTCAGTTTTTTGTCGTAAATTACATTTATTTTCAGGGCGACTTTTTCTAAGAATATGGAGGGAATTGTACAAATGTTACCTCGTTGAGATCTGCGTTCTTTAGAGTTTCCAACGATGTATGAATCATTACTCTGTGGTAATTGAGTGTGTCACCAGAGTTCTCATTGTGAGTGTCTAAGATTTTGTTCAAATCAGTACAATTACGAACACAAAATGTGCATCATCAGAGGCAAGAATACAAGTTGGCATCATCAAACCACACCCTTTGGGTTTCATATAATGTACTACTTTATTGCTTGACATACCAAATTTTTTGAGTGTGGATATATGAGGCAAAGCGAATAACGCAATTTACAGTCAACTGAAAACAGAGGACAGGAAATGTTTGCCCCAGTTTATGACGTCACTAGTGAAATAAGAGAAAGACATTACTGCTTTGTGTGTACGTGTTGTTGTTTAGACGAGAAAGGAGAAAAAAAGAAAATACGCATTTTGCTAAAAAAATTCAAGAGGTAAGGATTTTGAAATATTTTCTTACTTTTCCGTAGAATGTTTGCGAACACACTATGCATGGACAGGGTGGGATCTTACCTTTGTTATCATGTTTGAGAATTATCGTAAATACGTCGTCCATATGCTGTAGACAGTCTTTTGTCTCATGTGGCAGTGTGGGGCAAAGAGAATAATTTTAGAAGGGGCAAAGCGAATAGCGATTCACTTTACCCCAAGCATAATGAAGTACTGTTTTAGAACATCTGTTTGGCACTAAATGTGGTAATGATGGTACGTATACGTTGCAACACAGCTAATTTGAATATTGAAATTCATATTGAATTTGTTCCGTTAACACTCGCCGAACAAAAACATAGCAGTAGTAATAGTAGTAGTGGTGGTAGTTGTAGTAGAGTAACATCAGTAGTTGTTGTAGTAGTAAGTTGGCTTAGGATACGAGTTCAGTTAAATAATCGCAGCGGTTATTAACGCAACTTATCCAATATTAAACTATGTAATTCTATACCACTGTGAAGAAACTATTAGTTTGATTTTACATCTTTTAAAATGATTTTAATTAAATTCAGTTCTTTGTTTGTTTCTTCCTTTCTCTACTTTTTGCCTCGAATCAATTTACGTAAAATGTTCCATACATGTTCAGTACTAATGACTACAGTGGCGTAGCGTGAAATTTTGTTCGGGGAGAGGGGAAGCTTGAGGTCTCTACGTGCAGAGGAACTAACGAGTACCCCTATCAAGGAATGTTTAAAACAGAAGAGTGCGAAGAAGTATAGCAAGTCTACTATGTCTACCGAACCAAGTACTGGTGCAACTTCCGTAAAGGAAATACCAGAGAAAAGAAGGAAATCTACCATTCAAGGTTCTCCTGCAAGAAGAAATGTTTTGCTGCGGCTATAGCTCTCCCAATTACATCTGGAATTACAAAGAAAAAACATTCAAAATCACCAGAAGGAGACGGTAGTTACCAATGCAAGTTCTGTCATGAATATTATTCAGATCCACTTAATGAAGACTGGATTCAGTGTTCTATTTGTCTGTCATGGTTTCACGAAAACTGTACCGATTATTATAAGGGACAAGACATTTACATTTGTGATCTGTGTAAACCAAGCGTGTGATGTGATATTGTTTTCAGCCTTAAGCCTTATTATTGTTTTTTTTTTTCAATCTGTTTGCTACTACGTAGATTGTACTCATTAGGGTTACTATAGATTGAAAGAAACTAGATACTAGATGCCTACTTAATAAGAAAAAAAAACCTATGGACTTAAGCTTTTTAAACATATTTATAGTCTGGAGGAAATCCATCGATACTAAGAATTTCAGTATGTCTAATGTTTCTCGGTGGCTTTTACCTAATTTGAGGGTGCTGAATCTGAATCTGCCGGGTGTACAAATGTACACCTTGAGCGTTTCGAGTAATTCAAGATGGCGGCCAAGATGGCGGCTGTAAAATTGATAGGAATATTTTTGTATGTTTTATCAAAATGGGTATCAAATTATATGTTTTTTGGGTTCCAGATTCCAATAATAATTTCAAAAATGTTATGAAATTGATACAAATCGAGATATTCAATATGGCACCCAATATGGCGCCCGTAAAATTGACAAGAATATTTTTGGAGTATTGTATCGACATGGGTATCGAATTATATGTTTTTTGGGTTGCAGATTTCAATAGTTACTTCAAAAACCTTATGAAATTAATAGAAATCAACATATTCAATATGGAATATTCAGATTCTCGACTCTCGAGCTAAGTACATACTTAGAACAATTTCTGATACACTGAAATTTTGGATTGGGTGTTGATGCTTTCTCCGTCACCGCAACTCACCTTGTTTGCTCCAGAACACTTTTTCCACATTTTGGGCTTCTCTATATTTATTTAAAAAAAAAAAATCCTTTCTGTGTGCAAAAGAAAACAAACAACACAAGCTCAGGTTTGGAGATATTCTTATATTTTTTCCTGGACGTTTTCTTAATCAAGAATTATGTTGCTGGCCACATTAATGCGAAATATGTACATTTACAATACAAAATGCCGATGTTTCTATGTTACTCCGCAATAAAATAATAAATATCACAGATCAGTCACTTGTCAGTCTTCGTCAGAAGAAGTATCCATGTTTTCGTCTTCTAGATTCCTAGTATTTTGACGTGTGAAGGTATTCTGGCATCGTTTAGAGGCTTCACAATTGCAGAAGCTAGTGTAGCTATTATGATTTGCCACACAGCCACAACGTCCTTTACAGATGTTTTCAGAAGAACAGTCGCAACTCACCATCTTCAAGATGTCTTTCCGTGCCAGTAACTGGTTCCAATGTTTTGTTCAACTCATCACGATACCACCCAAAATGTGTCGGATCCATGTCTGGTGGGTCTGGTTTATCTGCTTGTTTCCAAATACAAGCCTGGAAATGATGTCTTTTTTTACATTTTCAGAGAATGCCTCCGTAGTTGGTGGCAAGCTCTTCAATTTCGGGATATGTACGGCAGGCTTCTTTGACAATTTCTTCAGCCAGACATCTCTTCTGACATCAGACATTGTAGGGCCAGTTATGCTACTGCCACAGCAAGAAGCTATAAACTCGGTTGCCTCCTGAATCACATCTTCAAGTAGTGATGTCTTATTTCCAAGCTTTTGACCCTCCTTCCCACTTTGTAGTACTTTCATTGCCTTCTGCTTTCCAATGCCATAAAGAGTAGGAACTGTATCGCAGCCAGAAAGAGAATGAAGTCCTAGTAAGTTTGAAACAATATCACGGTGTTTGGACACATACAATCCAATGTCAATAACTCCTCTATGACTTTGAGTTGCCTCCATAAAAATGTTACAAGTAAGTTTTTGTTTGTGGTAGTGGTGCATCAGGAGGAGAAAAACATCCGTGTCATCACTAATTACATTTATTGTAGAATTTCTGTCCAGCTGATTGGCTACCATCACTACTTGTGTGATAATTATGGCATCAGCCTCTTCGTGAGTGTTTTTCATATCTGGACGTTTCTTGATACAATCAGCAGTTATTTCTGTTATAACATCTTCTGGTCCAGTGATAAATAGATTTTTGGTGGAATCTGATGGCAACCCTTCTGTCATTAGATACTTGCAGATCAGCTGTACTAGTTGTACCTTATTCTTCGTAACATTCAGCACAACTTCTTGGGAGGGCAAGGACGTGTTGAAAGACAATTTATGATACCTGCTACATGTTGATTCTGTTCTGACGTTTCTTATTCCTCCTTTGGTGCTGTACTCCTTATATTAGTCAAATATCAAGTACACGTTGTATTTGTTCAATTTTTCAAGCACATATGATCGATACAATTTTATGAAGTCAAGAACAGTTCCGTTAGATGGCCAGTTGATCACCCATAAAACAGCACAACCATCAAGCATTACAGCATCTTCGTGCTTGTACGATCTCATAGACTTCTCTACCTGTAATATTTGTTTCAGTTTTGACTTACTTTTGCAGAACCTGGGAGTTCCATATTCATGAAACAAAGATATGAGGACAGCGGCAAGCTCATATGAAATCACTCCTTTAGTATCAATATATCTTGTAGGTGTGAGACACATTGCACGTGTGTACAAGAGTCCTGTGTCAATGACACCAATACTAGCTGTTCTTTTGACGCCATGGCAGGAAACATTACGAACCGTTGTTTAGATTGAATCGTGAAAACCAGTTGTTAGTATTTCTTCGTAAGAACACAACGCCTTCTCACCTATCGCAACAGCATTATCAACATTCACTTTCTGGGAACAAATTTTCCCTGTTACAATATTCACAATAGTTTTTGGGTGATCATCGGTCTTCAGAGGATCTATACAATGAGACAGCTTTTCCTTTAACTTAATTCAGTCTGCAGCATCTCCTTTTACTCGAGATGGCATTCCTTCCTTATGCTTAGTTATTTCCATATCTCGTCCAGCATCTCTCATGACATAAATGTCATTTACTAAACGACTGCAGGTGTGAAGGCTGAAAGCCCATTGCTTCACTGCTGATGGATTTAGTGTGTCCGATTATTCATCCTGCTCCATGGCATAAATGTATTCTCAATGAACATGTCTGACCATATAGCATTCAGATACCTGGTTTGTGACGAAGAACATGTTCGTCTTTCATAAATCGTTCTAGTATTTCACTTGGAAGTATCTCTTATTTTGTTTCTGAGATATTTTTCCTAAATTCTATGAAAATGCTGCCATCTGTGAGAACAAAATTAAGATTTTACGATTTATTATTACTCGTCAGTATATATATATATTTTTTTTTTCAAAAATAGGTTTCAGAAATGACAACATAAACTTCTTTTGCAGCCGCCATATTGGGCGCCATACTGAATATCTCGATTTGTATCAAATTCATAACATTTTTGACTTTATTATTGGAATCTGCAACCCAAAAAACATATAATTTGATACCCATCTTGATAAAATATACAAAAATATTCCTGTCACTTTTACAGAAGCCATATTGGCCTCCATCTTGAATTACTCAAAATGCTCAAGGTGTACATCTGTACACCCGGCAGATTCAGATTCAGCACCCTCAAATGAGCTAAAAACCGCTGAAAAACATTAGACATACTGAAATTTTTGGTTTGGTCCAAAAGTAGGGTTTTTCCTCCAGACTATTAGGGATCATGTGTATGCAAGCTTTGGCTAGACTTAATTCTATATTTAAATGTGTTAGGCTAATACTCACAAAATATTAAGCATTTTAATCTTCTGGTAGATAAAGCAGTTCATTTAGGTGTCATTCTTTTATTATCTTAGACTGTGTACACATATATTGTTCTTCTATACAATTTCTATTTTGCATATCTGTATTAAACCCTGACTTTTAATGTATGAGTTTTTGCTTATTCACTTTGCCCCACTATCATGATCCGCTTTGCCCTACCGGTGGGGCAAAGTGAATAAATTGCAGTAGTTCAGTAATTAAGCAATATCATTTATGTATATGCAATCCTTGTTACTATTGTGTTGTTATTTGAAAGTTTAATAATCATAAAATATTTCCTCAAAACTTTGGTTTCCTAGTCTTAATTTTAGTTGCCATTTGAGGCTCTTGAAGTTAAGTGATCCGCTTTGCCCTCCTTTCCTATACCCCCAAGGGGGAAGGACAGCGGCGTCATTTAGGGGGGCTAGGAGGGGGCAATTGCCTTCCCAAGAGTTTGAGGAATACATTTACTTTAATCAATTGTCTACTAATATACTAGTACAAAACGTTAAAGTCTTATGTCGGTGGTGCTGTTGCCCCCTCAAGCGAAGTCTGAAATGACGCCCCTGGGGAAGAAATGCCTTCCCCAAAATCCTGATGCAAGAAACAAACAAAAAAAACACGTAGGGTTACCCTCCCCTGTCCACCGTGGTACCCTTCTCATACATCAGTTTGGAGTCGAAAGTTGAAAGTGTGGGGGGGAGCATGAAGTTGGCCCTTTCCAACATTATTTTGTGAATATGTCAGTACGTTTTCCGAAACAAACGATTTTTTTCTTCAAAACATTCAATAAAAAAAGAAAAAGAAACGATTGGCTTCGGTTTGCAATCGAAATTTGGAAGTAGGGGGACACTGGGAATTTGCCCTCAACTTTATTTTTTGATATTTCTGTAAGTATTTCGAAACAAACGATTTTTTTCTCCGAAACAATCAATAACAAACGAAAAGCAAACGATTGGCATCAGTTTGGAGTCGAAAGATGAAAGTGGGGGGCAGCGTGAAGTTGGCCCCCTCCAACATTATTTTGTGAATATGTCCGTACGTTTTTCGAAACAAACGATTTTATCTTCAAAACATTCAATAACAAACGAAAATAGAAACGATTGGCTTCGGTTCGGGATATAAATTTGAAAGTGGGGGGACAGTGGAAATTTGGCCCCCCCAACTTTTCGAAACAAATGATTTTTCTTCAAAACAATCAATAACAAACGAAAAACTAACAATTGGGTTCAGTTCTGAGTCGATATTTCATACTAGAGAGCCTAGCGGGAAATTGCCAACCCCCAAATTTTATTTATTGAAAATGTCCGTAACATTTTCGAGACAAACGATTTTATCTTCAAAACAATCAATAACAAACGAAAAACAAACGATTGGCATCAGTTTGGAATCGAAGGTTGAAAGTGGGTGGGGGGAACGTGAAGTTGGCCCCCTCCAACTTTATTTTGTGAATATGTCCATACGTTTTTCGAAACAAACGATTTTTTCTTCAAAACAATCAATAACAAACGAAAAACAATCGATTGGCTTCAGTTTCGAATCGAAATTTGAAAGTGGAGGGGGCCAATTTCACATACGTACCCATAGGTCCTGTTGGATCGAAAAGATCGAGAACAAATTATTACTGAACTTTATCTAATGGTACTAGTAGATGATTTCTGGCTTGGTCACATTTTCTGAAAACCGTGAGTTTTTTTGGCAATATGACCGCCAAGGTCAAAGGTCGCCTAAAACTTTCTCTACATCAGAAATTTTTAAATATATTTTAAACGGCTGAGTTTTAAAAAAAATAATATACAAAGTTGTTCAGAATTAAACTTTGAGTAAATTCATTATTTTTACCTTTTTGTGCAGTGGCTTAGCGTGATCAAAAATTTGAGGGACACTATTTTTTAAACTATCTTATAAATATCTGAATCATATCCATATAATAAAGAGATAGGTAGATATTTCAGAGAAGAAAGTTAGAGGCATGTACCTCTCTATCCCCCCTCCCCGACGCGACACTCTTGCCTAAAACCTACCTTTATCGCAAAAGTGCGTGCAAAGTTAAATGCTGATATATAACGTAAACGTATACGCTACATTTTATTTTATTTACTTTTACAGTATTTAGTTAAATGTAAGTCATTGTAATTTCTCTGAGGTTTTATTTCATTAAGTAGGAGTCGTACAGTATTTAGTAAAGCCAGTATTAAATAGTTCTTTTTGTATATAACCTATATTTTTTTTATATATTCGTAGTAATTGATAACTTTTCTATCCAATAGAAAAAACTTCGGATTTACAAAATAAACAACTTTCTCGTGTTTTATCATTTAAATATGCTGGAAACGCGAATATAATTTAGTTTATAGGAAATAATAGGTATAAGACTTCTCTCTTATGTTTTGGACTATGTATTACGACTATAACATATATCTCCATGCAGTGGCGTATTTAAGGGGGGGTTGTGGGCTTAAGCCCCCCGAAATCTTACTTACTATAGTAAAGTAAATGAAATATCTTGCAGAATTGTCACAGTTCCAGGCAAAGCCCCCCTTGAAACAAAATCGTAAATACGCCACTGTCTCCATGTGATGTTCTAGTGGCTGTATCTCTTAAACCCTTTGAGCTTTGCACCTAAAACTTCCCTGATATGTTGAGCACACCAGTGGTCGAAGTGAGACGGTATGAGGTGGTATGCCATACCGCCTCTGGTTTCTCAGCAATGAAGGCATACCGTCTTTGGTTTTTCGATGATTAAAACATACCGTCACTGGAAAGTAGATGCTAAATACCTTTAATAAGTCAATTTTTATACACAGTAATTGACGAATAACTTTGCATAAAAAGATTTTATTTCTTATGTAGAAATAATTTCTAAGTTGACAACAAAGACATTTTTCTTAAATTTTTTCTACCTTTTGTTTTTAAAATGAGGTGTCTTCAAAGAAATTCACCTAGTTTATATTTTGATGTGCCATATTGAATTGTTTCTTTGTTATGTATGTGTGTGTGTCTTCTTGGTCTTCTTGCCTCAATGCATTTAAATGCCGTGTTTTGAGCATAGGCAAATTTAGGAGTTGTCTGTTGTATTGGCGGACCTTCCGGGTATTTGGAACACCCCACAGTCGAGTGGGAGAACGGGAGATTTCCCGCAGGAAATTGTTAATATTTTCATTCGGTTTTTGAACATTTTTGTGTATAACTCTCTAAAATACAACATAAAGGAATATTTTATATATATATACAGTGGCGTATTTACGATTTTGTTTCGGAGGGGCTTTGCTAGGGTGACCAACCGTCCCGTAAAAACGGGATTGTCCCGTTTTTTCACTATCATTCCTGGTGTCCCGAAAAATTCTCCCGGGACGCCAAAATGTCCCGTATTTACTTACATTGGGTACAAAAAACCTTTCGAATCGCTAACATTTCCTAATTTATATGATTATTTTCTAAGCTATGTGATTACATTGGAATGTGTCTAATTACTGAGCAACGTCATTACGACATTTGCGATATTAGATGTGGTAGCTGCACTGTTTTCCCTCCTAGGCCTCCCCACTCCGCAGACGACAGTGCAAGGGGCTGAAAGTGTTATGAAGAACAACTGTAAGCTGTTTTTACTCTCTATTTCGGGCGATGAAAGATTGAGGACTGAGAAAGATCAGTATAGTACAGTGTTTTCGTGATTTAACTAAGATGTAACACACTACGAAAGGGGAACAAAGCTACAGAACTATAAAAGTGAAAGTAAAAAAGAAAACTAGTTGTAAGTGAAATAATGTTTAAAAGTAACAAAATGCAAATAAAAGGAGCTGGAATCCGATGCTGAGAGTAATTATAAATCCTGTCGGTGACAGATTTGAGCGTTCATATATTTTTAGTAATGTTTTCAAATATTTCATTTTTTGTTAGCTGCTGATAGTTACTTGTTATCTAATTAATTCCACGACCTTTTCAATAGGTTTTAAAACGAAAAATTGTAAATTTGCCCTTTTTTGTGAGAAATACAAAAAAAAAAAAAAAAAAAAAAAAAAAGAGAGAGAGAGAGAGAGAGAGAGAAAGAGAACGGAGAGGCTAAAAACTATATTTAGGGGAGCAACCTATCCAGAAATAAAAGGTGTCCCGTTTTTTATAGTTGACGATTTGGTCACCCTAGGCTTTGCTAACTTTCGGGGGGGGGGGGCTTAGCCTGAAAATGTGAAAATTCTGCAAGATATTTCATATACTTCACTATAGTAAGTAAGATTTCGGGAGGGGCTTAAGCCCGGAAGCCCCCCTAAATACGCCACTGTATATAGGCCCTATATATTTTTTTTCAGAAAGTTGTTGGAGGGGATCAAAGTCTCTCCATATCTCTCCTTCCCTCCGACGTTACTACAGAGAAGCTCTCCAATGGTTTTCAGTCATTATGTAAATAGAAATGCAATCTTTTAGGCAACATACCCTCACTGCATTCCAACATTTAGATAGCTGGTATGTATAATCAAAATCGTAATACAACATAACTCCTCTCCTTTTTTCCCACTTCGAACCCTGGAGCACACTTAGTAATTACTACTCTATCACGTATGTCTCGGGCAGCAACTCGATTCACCCAAATGTGACTTTTACTTGTGAGCATTATTAATTCAAGACGATGACAAGCGCAGAGAGAGCTTATGTTGTGAACGAATTTCTTCACACCAGTCCGTCCTAACAGTGCAACAACACTTCCGTACGAAGATCAACAAAGCTCCACCAACTACCAAGTCCATTAGGCGATGGTATATACAGTTTACAGCTTCAGGATGCCTATGTAAGGGGAAATGAAATGGACGGTCAAGAGTGACTAAACCAGGGATGCAAATAAGCAACGAAATTTTACTAGCCCAAGAAAAAAGCTACTTGCCCATCCCACAATATAAATAATTTACATACCTTCGCTTTTTCATTAGTGAAGCTTGCGTTTTGCTGAATTTCCACAGCACTACCAACTTTCTTTTTCTTTCTACCTTCCTTTTTTCTTTTTTTTTCTTTCATATTAAACGAAACAAAGAAATCGTGATTTTCATAGTCTTTACTGTTTGAAATAAATAATAGTGATATCAAAAAGTCGCCCACACCGGTGAACCACTCGCCCCGAGCGAGTGGGCGACTGGCTATTTGCATCCCTGGACTAAACAGAAGATTGAAAAAGACAATGGATCGACTGTAGTGGGGATAATGATCAGCAATTCCTGTCATGGCCTCCATGCTCTCCGTCTTGATACTAAAAATTTTTTTAGTAAAGTTTTTCAGTACGTCTGCAAAGTTTTGTGACAATATATAACCAATTATAAAGCTACAGTGAATTTATGAAATCGTGTCAATCATTTGAAAAAACCCTTTGTTAGGAATTAGCATTACACATTTACTGACATTCATTCTCACTTTAATATTGGGAGATAATTCATATATCTAGTTTCTTCTTTTTTTTTTTCGTAGTTTAAATTCAGTGTGTAAATCAAGGATGTTATAAATAGAGGATCTGCCCATATGTATCTTCATCCTATTAAATAGATGAAGCCAAAAAACAACCGAGCATCGGCACGTCTGATTGGCTACTCTCGTTTCTCCCATCGTCTGATTGGCTACTTTCGTTTCTGCCACGATTGTTGGCTCAAAACATTGCGATCCTATTGGGCGGAGTGGGCAGAGTAGGGGTGGCGAAACTGTGATGTATGGCTTCAAGATTTTGTTGAAAGGACACATCCTCTATTTTATAAGATCCTTGGTGTAAATTCTCGATTCTCATCTTTCACATTCTTACTCATGTGTTCTGAAAGGAACTAGAAAATAACAGATAGGAATATTCCCATGTTTCTGAACGTTAGGAATTCCAAAAGAACCAGATCGATTTGTTCGTATTTGTACGTAATTATAGTTTATAACCAATGACGGCTCTAGAGGGATGTCCAATCAGTAAAAAATTAAAACTTTATTGCTACAGGCTAGAAGAAAACTTCATAGAGCTCCTGAAATTGTATATAAGATGTATAAATTACGCAAGCTGGGAGCACGGTGGCTTAATGGTAGAGTGTTTACTTCTTCTACGTGGGGTCCCTATTCGATCCCCTGCCAAGTTAGTTTGTGGTGGACTAGGTTTTCCCGGGGTGCTTCCGTTTCCTCCCACTTTCTCATTCCACCATTTCTTTTATATTCATTCACTTGCTTTAATCATAATCTTCCATAGTCTAAAGCAGTAGTTGTCAACTTATGTGTCGCGACACACTGGTATGTCACACAGTCTCCTAAAGTGCGTCGCGAAATTTTAGAATTTAAAAACCATGAAGAATTTGATTAGTTAAAATCGAGAGACTGCACCAATCAACACCTCCAGCGGTAACAATAATGCTCAATGCTATAAAGAGCCATTATAAAAACTAATTGGTTTCACTATTACAATACATATTATTATTATTATTATTATTATTATTATTATTATTATTATTATTATTATTATTATTAATAATAATAATAATAATAATAATAATAATATAAAAATATCAAACAAGTGTCATGATGTCCTGGACGTTTCGTAAAATGTGTGGTCAGTGAAAACAGGTTGAGAACCACTGGCCTGACGTTCCGTAAAATGTGTGGTCAGTGAAAACAAGTTGAAAACCACTGGCCTAAAAAGTATAAACGAGGGACGTTAAACTGAAAGATTTCATTTCAAAGATTAGGCAGGCTTTCTTTCTTTCTTTAGCTTGTGTAAATAAACAATAATAATTTTTCTTGATGTGACTTCCACAAAAGCCGCCACTGTTTTGTAACTACCTTGGGGTAAAATTGAAGATCTAGCAATGTGACTTCTCTGTAACGACCAACCAGCTGTTATATGTTCCCATAATCTTATATTTCGAGACAGCTAAACGAGTTATAAGTTGGAATTGATTTGATGTTTAATGTAGCTTTCTTTTTTACTCCGTTTTCCATCCTGTTTACAAAGACAGACGCTGACTAATAGAGACGCTATAATGAGACAGAGAGAGAGGGCGAAGGAAAGAGAAGCGACTACCACAGGCAAATTGAACGCAGGTAATAGGGAATACTCCATTAGGGAGTTTCAGCGACAAAATTTAATAAAGGTTGCATCAATAGAAAAGGTAAGAAACCATCCGTCACAAGTTTTTAGAAGTAATGCAACCGACAGATTTTTAAAAAACACCTTAAAGAATTATTATTATTTCAAACCTGATATTAAGAAGACTTACAAAATCTTATAATTTAAACTGAGCACATGATTGTTATTATTATTATTATAAACATCCAAAGTAATAGACACGTAGACTGTGGAATGTATTAAATTTATGACAAGGAAATACGAGGAGTGATGGAAGAGTTTTCGCAAAGTACTATTAACAATGGCGGTAATGTTTTGCTATTATAAAATTCGAGAGAATAGACGCTTCTATGTTTATATTATCTTTGATTATTCTTTTAAGCCTATTCATTCATTTTTCTCAGCAGTTTGAAAACATTGTTTTGTTAGAAATGGAAATTTCTTGTGAACACTATTCGGCAATGCTTTTTTTTTTTTTTTATGATTTCAAATACAGGTAACACCAAAATAATGCATTGAGTGACTTGCTTTCTTCTGGAGATGAAGAACCATCCAACAGGACTGTGTACAATTGGTTTTCCAAATTCCAGCATGCTCACGCATTTCCCACTAACGAATTTCACGAAAGTCGTCTATCCACGTCCGTTGTTGCCAGTAATGTTAATCTGTGCCGCTGTGTGTGAAATGATTGAGAGAGATCAGTACGTGAGATACCATGAGATTCAGGCATCCCTGAACATTGCAATGAATGCAATATATACGATTTTGTATCATCACCTGAACGTACGGAAACTTTCAAGCTGTTGGATCCCACACAACTTAGCCGAAGCCCAAAAACAGTAGATAATGAGAGGAATACTGATAAGTTTCAATTGGTGTAAGGAAATCCTCAAAATATTCAACCGCGGTAACTCAAATTTGTTATACTACATCGTTATAGGAGACGAAACTTAGTTCTATTCATACGAGCCCGAAACTAAACAACACTCCACCGTTCAGATGTTTTAAAGCTAGCCGAAAGCAACAAAATTTGTTCGTTAAAGTAGTGCTGCCAAACTAATGTAAGCTAAGTAAGCTAAGTAGGCCTAGCTAATGATTGGTCGTTCCTTCGGACATGTTATACCGGCAATCGTGGCTAGGGAGATCGTCGGATTGTAAACCAGTCGGTGTAGGAGTGGTATTTAATACAATTCGTTTGCCACTGGTCATCAATGAATTGCGCAAAGCAAATCCAAGTCATCACATCATCCTTCATTACGACAACGCCAGTTCCCACTCAGCGCGCCAAACTGTTGACTTTTCGTCCAGTAAAATGTCAAATTAATGACTTATTCTCCGTACTCACCTGACTTATCACCTAATGACGTCTTTCTGTTCCTACACATGAGAAGTGAGATACATGGTTAGCAATTTGTGTAACCTAAAGCAGCTGTTGCATTTTGAGTTGAGTTGAGGTGATTTTCAGTTTAGCGTCTCTTTCAGCAGCGAGGTTATGAGACGCAACCTACTGATTAACGTGGAATCCGAAGCACATGAGCTCCCGCCGGGAATTAAATTCGGGTCTCCCACGCCAAAAGCGTGTACTCTAACCGCTTAGCCACGAGGGAGCTCGTGTTGCATTTTGAACAGCAGTTTCTGAAGTAGCAAACTCAGAACGGAAAGAAGTCTTTCAAAACTGTTTTGAGCGTGTGCAAAAGTGTATTGCTCTTAAAGGTGAATACTTTAAAAAACAATAAAGCCATTTCCAGAATTTCACATGTCTTTTTTCATATTGATTGAAGAAACTTTTCCAAAAAGTCTTCATATCTGCCGATCTTTATAACCTTATTATACTGGCATCTATTACCCGTAGTATATTTCAACCATTATGACA
The DNA here is from genome assembly GCF_964235325.1 of Thermobia domestica. Lineage (NCBI taxonomy): Eukaryota > Metazoa > Arthropoda > Insecta > Zygentoma > Lepismatidae > Thermobia > Thermobia domestica. The sequence continues at coordinate 293,950,213 of NC_137461.1, read as the reverse complement.
ACAGTCTCTTCCATATTATGGCTTCGTAGATTTAAAAATTTCAGAAGTTCGTCATTTCTTTTAAATCAAACTAATTATATTCACGAAATTGATAGATTTTCCCATCTCTCTTTTATACTGTCCTTAATAGAAAATACTAAGAACTTATCAGTATTCCTCTCATTATCTACTGTGACATTACCTCGCGTTGCACAACAATGCTTAGCCACATGCCACGCAAAGGGTGATACAGGCTTTTCTAAGGCAGTAGGTAGAGCGAGCAATTTAGCACACGAGATTTGGTTTTCTCCACAATTTCTTATTATAAAACTTTTGTTATATGGATTATAACACAAAAACATTATAAGTATGTCCTTAAGACCAATACAAAGTTTATTAAGTCGTTTGAAAAAAATAGGTGTCCCTAGGCCCAGACAGTTACGGGAAAGATTTCCACAAAGCTCTAGCAATCTAGGTAGGCAGGAAGCATCACAATTTTAGGCAAGGTAAAGAGCTTGGGTTAGTTTAGATTTTTTTTAGAGTTTTAGGTAAGGTAAGAAAGGGAAATAAACTAGAATAAACTAATGTTGATGGAAACGTTAAATGAAGTTTTATACCTTTTTTAGATAGTGGTGGCCCTGTTTATTTATTTTATTTTTATTTATTTATTTTTTATTTATTTATTTATTTATTTTATTTTATTTTTTTTTGTTAAATACTTAGATTATGACGAAGAAGATGCTGTCGTTTGCTTCTTGTAGTAATTACAGTAGAACACATTATTTTTTTATATAAATAAATAGTACGCGTTAATGTTTACAAATATCAATCATGTGTAGGCAGTGGTCAGTGTTGGGCAAATTTCAATTGAATTAACAATTAACAATTAATCTGTAAATTTAATTGTTAATTGCAATTAACAATTGAAATAAGTAATGGTTAATTGTTAATTGCAGTTGGCCATTGAAAAAGGAGAATCAATTGCAATTGATCAATTGATTGAAAGTAATTGCAGTGGAAAGTAATTGCAATTGAATTCTGTAATTCAATTGCAATTGAAATTAATTGGCAATTGATTCAATTGCAATTGACTTCCACAGCAATTACTTTCAATTGATTGATCAATTGCAATTGATTTTCACTGATTAATTTTCAACACTGTAGTTCAGAGAGGGCGTGGGGCAATGAAAACTTTAGCGACGACCAATTGACTCACCACCCGTCGTCACTCACGACCCATCGTGACCCACTCTGACCCACCACCCACCATAAACCACTCTTACCCACTGTGACACACAGACCCACCAAAACCCATTGTCATCAACTCTGACCCATGATTCACGCCCTCTTCTCTACTGACTAAAGAGTTTAAACTTGTAATAAAACAAGCCTATAAAATTATCACTCATCGGAGTTTGAATTTCTACGATCAATCGCTCAAGCACCGCACTAATACAATAACGGCGGATCTGACCTTTCTAATATAAATAAAATAGAGTTTGTTCGTGTGTCTGTATGTCTATCTTTGTGCGGCCTGTGGACGAGACGAGTGGACCGAAACTTTTCAAAATTTGGTCACGGGTAGCTTGGTCTAGGCCCCAGACCAAGACGAAGAGTTTTTTTTAATTCCTTACTAGGGGGTCTCCAGGGGACGTTTACCGGGACCGGCCTGGGGACCAGAAAAGTCGACCGAGAATTACCAAATTTTGGTCAAAGATACCTTGGTCCAGGTCCCACACTATGGCAAAGCGTTTTCAACAAAATTCGAACCAGGGGGTCTCAGGGGGGCGTTTACCGGGACATGTAAAAGTAGAAAGATATCAGTGTCGATTTCATAGTTTTCGCGGTCGCTGAGATCAATGGTGAAACTCCGATCGCATTAACTTCCAAATTCATCGTATTCGGCTACGGGCCGTGGGTCAACGAGGGGGGGGGGATACCGAAATGTAAAAGTAATCCAAAATGACCGATATTAGTGTCAAATCCATAGTTTTCGCGGTTGCTGATATCAATGGCGACACTACCATTAGCGATGACTTTCAAATTCATCCACCGTTGTATGCGGGCCTTGGGTCACCAGAGGGGGGAATTCCGAGACATGTAAAAATAATCTCGAAATGACCGATATTAATGTCAAATCCATAGTTTTCGGGATAGCTGAGCTCAATGGTTAAACTCAAGACCGCGTTTACTTTCATATTTAGCCCCCATCAGCTAAGAAAGGGGGGCATTATAAAGGGGATGACGAGACATGTAAAAATAATCCACAATGACCGATGTCAAATCCGTAGTTTTCGCGGTGGCTGAGATCAATGGTGATACTTTCATTAGCGATGATTTTCAAATTTAGCCACCATTGTATGCGGGCCGGGAGTCACCGGGGGTGGGGAATTGCGAGACATGTAAAAATAATGGAAAGTGATCGATATTAGTGTCAAATCCATAGTTTTCGCTGTCGCTGAGATGAATGGTAATACTTCCACAGGCGTTGACTTCCAAATACAGCCCCCATCGGCTGTGGGCCAGAGGCATTGTTTTTTTCAAAATTGGAACCAGAGGATTATAGGAACTTTTACCGGCATATGTAAAAAGTAGTAGAAAATGGCAGATGTTAGTGTCACATTCATAGTTTTCGCGGTATTGGTTGGGGGTTGGTGGGGGCCAGAGGAGATTTTTTCACAATACGAACCAAGGCGGGTCTGAGGGATGGTTCACCGGGACACGTAATAGTAGTAGAATTTGTGTCGAATCCATATTTATTGGGGTTGCTCAGACGTATAGTGACACCCCCGATAGTGTATACGTTCAAATTCAGCCCCCATCGGCCTTCCCAATGAAAACACATGTACGTTGTTGGATATATATTCACACAAAATATATCCAATTTTAAGGTCGCTTTCAAGGTCGCTTTTCATCGAATTTCAAGGTCGCTTTTTCGCATTGTTTAGTGCATGTTTTTACCGTTTCTGCGCATATTTTCACGTTTTGTAGGCCAACGAAAGTGGGTCAAAGACGACCTACAAATATGTCACAAAAAGACATATCCATTCCACTTTCAAGGTCCATTTTGACCCTCTC